>NW_027286763.1:51960287-52533420 GCF_022747635.1 Hetaerina americana | reverse complement strand
AATCTCAAACTAATTGACACGGATGACCATTGTTATCTGACGCAATTTTTATTCAATTCTAAATCTGTATTGGATCAGGGGGCATATTAAAAAATTATTTATCCGTAGTAATGCGGAATTTCAGCGGTACTGTTATTGAAAAATTAAAATAAATTTTAAATATCTACGGGCCAGCGAGTGAAAAAAATAAATAGAATATTATTTATTAGTCATATTAAAAAATGAATTAACATTGTGCATAGCCAGGAACTAGTCATTTCATAAATAGTGAATTATATAATAATGACAAATAAAAATTGAGAGAGTATATATAAAAAAATACCTAAGTAAAAATACGACATATTAAGGTGACGTATTGTATTTATGTCATACGTATCATTATTTATAAATTAGAATTATGAATCAGTTCAACTAAAATCTCTATTTTTGTGCAGTCAATTATGTCAGTATTCTTCAAAAATAGGCCAGGTTGTGCTTAAAATGTTAATCTTTGCGCAAACGCCCTTAAATTAGTTGAATGTTTGTTTTTATAGAATTACCAGAAAACTTAGACATTGATACTATTCATTACATTTTCTTAATTTGCCTTTGATGTTTTTTTCCGTTTTTCGACGAAGTGCCCCGGCAAGGGAGGAAGAAGGGAGAACTCCCCTCTCGAAGAGGAATTGTGGCCCCCCCCCGTGCGATCAAACAGGCAATCAAACAGGCAACAGGCCTCAGGCCACGAAGGGCAAATCTCACTTTGGAAATTCCTCCCACCAATTAGGTGGGACTCTCGGTCGCAAACGCGAATGTTTTCTATTCAAGATGGAATCACTGTCATCTTCTGCTGAAAATTTCAAGCTTCGAGTTCTAAAGTTCAAGACCTGTAAGGCTGGTTTTGATTATTTATATTGTTAAATATACATTAGCATCGGTTCTACCATTATGATGTGTGCGCAGGAAGCCGTGATTAACGAGGAAATTGAGATGGCACGAAAAAACCCGTGCACCTATTCAAGCACATAATTTTCTTCACAAGAAATTGCGCCCAAATTTGTTGGACATCGAAATAAATGATTAGGGATGTTTGCTCTTGAAAAATTGAATATGTATGTAAAGGATGTGAAATAAAAAAAAGGGTAATAAAATAGTATGACTCGAGAATAATAACTATAATGGGAAAAATGACTGAAGAAGAAAGAAGGGCACAGATACGTGCAGTCGATAGCCACTGAAGGTTATTGTTGTGACTTTCTGCTGTTCACCCGTTGCTGACTCTTGGTGTTTTGTTATGGCACATTGGGAAACTTAAGAGGCTTGTGTTGGAAACTGGACTTATTTCGATTAAAGAAATCCTGCATTTGTGGAAACCACGAAGAATTAATTGGCTGAATATTCATATATAGTATTTATTAAATGGCTATATCAACCTGCTTAATATTTAAATGCCAAATCAGTTTTTTCCTTGCCCTTATGAGTCGTCACTACTTCTTACGTTTAATTCGTCTTTTTTCTTTTATATTTGATAACATCATGTATAATTATATTTTAAAGACTTACAAGGAGTGAGTGGGAGAATTAATTGAGTTAACTGATTATCTGCATCTCAAGAATAAATCGAATTTTTCCGTGCTTTTAAAAAATAATACATTTTCTTTACACCGAAGAATATTTCGGTAACCTGCCGAGACTTTTTAGTGTAGCTATGAAAACTGAAATTGCATCATGCTTTTGGCATCTCTTGGTGCCAAAAAAGCTTCTAAAGGATAATTTAAGAAGTTTATTGGTTTACCTAATTTTGGTGAAAAAGAATGTTTCATCCTTCATGATCACTTAAGGTATTGCATTACCATTTTATTTTCAAACGCAATATTCTTTAGTTAACCGAAGTTGGTTTTATCAAACGAAATACCCTGGTTATTCAAAATTCCTATTCTGAAACACTCATTCTCTCAAGTGTATAACGGCGAACGAATTTCTCATCTTGTTATGGTGTGGTGACGTTTTCGAGTAGAGTAGTTAATTCTCATTTCGGTGTTAATATTTTCCCAGCCTATTGATATCTGAAGTGACTTTTCTGTTAAGGCTGTGAAAAACAAGGTCCCAATGGGTTTAGTGGTTTTTTGAGTCTCCACGATGTATAAATGGTATAAGTAATTAGTTTTCATTCCCCTGTCTTTAAAGTCCATCGAGGCTCGTAGGTTGTGTATACTATATTTACCGAGTTGAGGTTGATTTTATACTATTCCTGAAAACTACGTGTATTTCGCTTAGCGCTTAGTTACAGCGCACTTCATTAAAGCATAATCATTGTTTTCCACGCATTAGTCCCTACAAATATCTCTACTTTTTCTTCTTTTTACAATTAAAAATTCTCATTTTTTTCTCTCCTTGGGTTTTCCATCTATAACTGCCTTTGACATCCCATTACGCCTTTAGAATCTCCTCCTCCCGCTTTCTCTGTCTTCTTCCGATTTTCTCCAAAAACGTCCTCTCTTCCCCTGACCATGTTTAACTCTTCCCTTGCCTCTCTAATTTCTTCGTCCCTCTTCATCTTGACATTTCCAAAATCTCGATTCTACGGACATCTTCGCCCCTAAATGACTAGGTTTCAGAGACAGACAACGGAACGCTCATTATTCAAGTCATTACCCTTACTTTCTTCGTATATTTTCTACAATTCTCTCTCATCACTTTATTTTTGTGAATTCTTCATTTTCCTGCGTCATTTTTCTTATATATTGTTCGCATCCTAGCATTCTTCAAATCGCTGCTATGATTTGTGACCTCCATTAAAGATTAATATGTAAGTCTCCCAATACCTTGAAAATAATAATACTTCCGTTAACCTTATTTATATGATATTTCACTCTGTGATCGTTTCATTTACTTAACAATTGGTGCTGAACCCTCCTGGTTTAGAGGTTAACCAGAACATTATTATCTGCAAAACTAAGCTAGTTACTCTGCTGCCCGCATTAATTCATGCTCATGCCCAGCCTTGAAAGTCTGCTATTTCTTTGATGGTATGTTAAAATTACGAATGCTAATAGCTTTCTCTGATTCCCTATCTGTTTCTGCCAATACTAATACCCATCCGCCACTTTTGTTACTCAGTGTACAACAGACAATATTCCATTTGTGATGATATAAATGATGTACTCAACCCTGGACTTTCTACTATGCTCGCTTACTTCTATTGCCCACATAAATCAGTAAAGCATCAGGCATGGATTGTTGATATATTTAAACAGCAATGATTCATGCGGAGACCATGCTTGCAATTCCTCTTTGTAATTCATTTGATTGTTCTCTCTAAGTGGTTGTTTTTTGGGTTATCTATTATTTTATAATGAGTATTGGCGGAAATTACCATGATAATACGCCCAATCCTATCCAAACTGCTGTCAATTCATATTAGAGAGAAGGTCTGCCTAATGCTGTCCATCTTCGTGCTCTATTCAAGCAATCTGATTTATTTAGAGCAGAGGTCGCCACACATACAGGTCTCACAGACCGATAAATTTACAATTTTGGTTCCTGCGGTTTACTAACGCGATTTCTTTTAAAATGGTACACATATTTGTAAAATAATGATCATAAAGGTTCCATGATATTAAGAATGAATGGTAATTACACATTTTTGATTAAAATAAAATTTTTATTAGAATATGTGTTGCTGGTTGGTTGAAGTTGCTTCGCGAACTATCAGGGGTCAATCGAACAATGCACATGTGTACGATAGCCCCCAGCCTATTTTCATGTTCTGCACGTGAACCTTAAATCAACATTTTCCACCTCAATTTATCGAACGACTTTTGAAAATCCAACGAGTAAGTAAAGACAGTCCCGCCAGTTCTCATAACCCTTTCCATTAACATTTGTATGTCATTACCGTTCTGGCATCTCCCATTTATTTAAATCTCCCAAACCCAAACGGATATTCACCTATGTCGCTGTTTCTTCTTCTCTGCCGTTTCGCTGATTCCCCTCGGCATTAGATTCACCTACGTATTAAATTAATCATATTATTTCTTACATACTGTTAATTTACTATTTTCCGGATGAGTATTAATGTTAATGCATTAGAATTTTTTGCCTAACGCCTTCCTTGTAAATGATACTAATTATTCCAAACAATTATTCCTTCCATGCTTCCTTAAAACCATGAATAATTCAGTGGGGATATTAGCTATTCTGACTAGTATGTTAGCCTTAATTTTCAGTTGTGTTTTTCCTTCTCGCTAATTAGCATCTTTTAGGTGATGCTATCTTCATCGAAGACATATTCCCTATTTATACACCTATTATAGAGATTTAAGCTTTATTTTCACACAACATTTTAAAGACCTATTTACTATGAATTCAGTCCAATTATCCTTCCTACTTCAAATGAATCTAAATCGGTTCCATTATCAAACGTCGTGCAGTATCTTCCATAGTTGATGTAGTTCTTTTTTTCCATGCATTTCCTGGAAAATCTTTCAACTTCCTGTATAGGGCGACCATTTTTCCCTGTCTCTTTAATTTCTCCACGTCGTTGCGTCGTTCTTTCCGCTACGCTACCTTCGCCCTATTAGTTTTATGCCCCTGTAATATAATTCCTGGCATGCTTCTCCCAAAGTTCGTATTTACGTTCTCCTCTTTCCTTCTGTCTTACACCTAATCGCGTTTCCCGTAACCCAGGCTTCCTAATTCCCTTCGTATTTACCGTTCCTATTGTTTCCATCGTTGCTCTTGTTATCCTTTTTTCAAGATCTTCCCAGCTTAACTCTACGGTTCCCATTCCAGAACCCTCACTTAGAATTTCAACCGATTCTTAAATTCCTTCCTATTCAGTCGACTTAGAGTTTCCACAGTCCATTCTCACACGGTCCTTTCCCTTACAACATCCCTGAATTAAAAGTTACATGTCATAGCAGTTAAATAATTTGAAGAGTCGGCATTGAATTCTTGTAATAATTCGAATGGCTCACTCTCATCCTAAATATACACATAACTATATGGTAATATATTTTTTATTTCACGGCATTTTCCAAGGGAGCTATGCCTCTAGTTGCATTTGAACCAGTTTTGATTGTTCATTAACCCCATCTCTTTCCCTCAGCTTAGGTCATTCATTTTGTCTAAATCGTGCTCCCATGCCTCACTCCGTTATTTCCCTTCGCCTACCACGTGTTCCAATCCATCAAGTTTTTTCTTCCTTAGTTCACCGAGAAAGTAAACATTAATAGGTCTCCAGTATGTGCACCAAAAATATTCTTAAAAACGATGCCTGCGATATGGTGAACAGATATAACAGGAAATCTTATTCTGAATCGGTCTCAAATGGCTGCTCATCATCTACTGTTCCGATGAGCTTTCGAATTTCAAATTGAGTGGTTTGAATCATATCTCTTTGAGAAAATATCAAATTGATTAATTTTATTGGATTTTGTTTGAATTTTCTCGTACGAGTACTTTCAAGATAATTGAATGGATATCGTATTTTAAACGTAGTGTTTGTTGTCACTACATTATTGAATGGATATTATAGTAATAAGTTAAAATATTAAATATTCTGTTACCTAATTTTTAACCCTTGCATCTTCTATTTTCCTTTTTTAGTTTACTTCAGTCTTGACTTCCTGATGGTTTCTTTTTTCCGAAATGTCATAATGTCTTTTCGCCTCCCCAATTTTGCGTGTTATTGTAGTTTTTAATACGTCATTAGCTATATTAATATTTTTATAAATTACGTGAATTATGTTGTATGCGTCAATCATTCATTTTGCACCCGTATATGTTGACCTGAGAAAACTAAAGTAAAAGCTTACGTGAATCCAAATTGTTTACCATGGTTCTCATAACATTTCCTCGTTGTCCCCTCTTTATCCCCAATTTGTTATCTGAATATCATTTCATAATTACACAACATGGACGAATCTGTGGCAATAGCCATGGAACATTGTCATATATAAAATAATACTTTCGATACCTAAGAGAAAAAAAAAAACATTTTGAATCGCATGAATAATGATTTCGTGTTTAAGTCTCTCACGTCGTTACAGGTTATTGATCCTGGTATTGTTTCGTAGCAGTCCTCCAGACCGTATTCGTCTCTGCAAATCACTTTATAGTGGTTTGTGCTATTGCTTTTCATTGTTTGTTACTCGTAAATCACAATTGAATTTCCTTTGAATTACTTCTCTCCTTTTGTTCCTGCAATTGAAACCTTCAATGAATAAGTGTGCCTCTGAATGCGCCCAATTAGTTTTGTTCTTCTTGCCCCTATCTTCCAGAAATCTCTCTCTCTCTTTGCACGCCAATGAGTGGGTGATGAGAATTCCGTCTCGTCCATTGGTCTTTGCTCTGTGGCTGTCAGCGTCTCGGTACACATTGGATGCTATGGAGTGACCGCACAATATGGCGTTTAAATTTCAAATTACCATTGACTTAGAAAGGCAGGACAAGAATCTCTAATTCATTTCCTACTCCTCTAAGACACATCATCAGAGGGTGGGCGTGCGTATAATTGGTAAAATTATCATTTCAGTAACTGAAAATATGTGTTTAAAAACATTTGTTGCACTAAATAGTGTTTCTTCGTACTCTGTCGACCACCTAATGAATAGGTCCCACTCTATGAGGGTATTTGACTCGGTATTTGCTCCCGAATTTTCAAGATGCATGGTTGACGATAATTTCTGTATAAGGTCGCAACTCCAAAAATGCAGCAAAAGAGTTTACGACACTCTCCGAAGTGAAAAAAACCCTCTCGGGTTGATGCTACGTTCTCATTGTGATGTGAACACATTGGTCCTTGAAATAAGAGTGGGACTAAAGATGATGCCAGGTCTATCCTGTTAAATATATGGCTGCTTAACTGAGCCACACCCCATTGACCCGCCATAGACCAGGGTGTGGTGGGCAAACTTCCGATGAGCTAAATCAAACAGTACCAGAAAAGGAGCAGACGTTTTTCAACTGGCCATAAGTTGAACGGCATTCCGGCATCTTTAAAACCTTAGTCGTTTACACTTTTGCTTTCCTTGGTGAAGTTAAACAAGAACTACTCACTTTGAACTCGGTTGCATATATTTCAGGATTGCTAGTACCTGTAAGTTTGACTCGAGACCCGGTGTTGACTTCCACTCATTTATGTACGCCCGATATGTTCTGTAAAACGTATACATTCTTGTATGCCTTACCATTTGCCTAGTGACCAATCATTGTATATTTTCAGAGAAATTTGTTTTGGAGAAAAAACCAAACTTCCTAAAAATAGTGATTGTATAGTTACCTCTCTAGCCGTAGGAAAGAAAAACTGGTAGTTATCAAATGTATTTTTTTTTTTAATATTTAAGTTCTTTTCATTTTCTTTGCTATATTTTCAAGTATTTCTCCAGGAATAAATCACCTTTACAAGCTTAATAGAATTGCCATCTTGATCAAACAGCTTTGAAATTTTGACGCTTGGAGGCGATAGCATATACATGCGTTGCTACGATTTACAAAAGCTCGGCGAAGCACCTCAGATTTATAATGTACCAGGGAGTAGAATAGTTGCAATAATTCAGACTCGCCTACACCCGAGGTCAGGCGTCCCGTGCTCGCTTGTTGTATGGAGAGAACGTTGGAATTCCGTTGCATACGGTACAGGTCTAGCAGAGATGTCTTCGCTCGCGAACACACTCACACGAAACCACTCTCACCCAAGAGTAAAAGTGTCGCAACACGCTGTTTATACTCTTTTCGCCGTGTGCGTGTGTTGTTGGGCGTGTGGATGTGTTCTTTTTAGTGGACGCATCTCTGCAGAGCCTACGTGTACCCGGATTCTTTATACATACATTCACCCTGCCGCAAGCGAGCACAACGCACCTGACCGCGAGTGTAAACGAGTTTTAAATTATTGCTACTGCTATCGTCCCCAGTGCAGAATGAAACCGTGGTGTTTGGCTGCGCTCACATAAATCTCTTCCGTGTTCTGCTCACCACCAATTTTCTCCACCCTTTGGCACGCGTGTGCTTGGCTTAGTGATGCCGTAACGAATCCTACCCGGGACACTTGTGACTGGGCGCGGGTGTCATTTTGACGAGTTGCTTAGCCGAGCGTGACCTCAAACTTCCCCCTGATGCGCCGCATTGGTTTGATTAGATAGGACGCCCACAGCTTGGCTTTTCGATGCGGGGGTGCGGACGGCACATTTCATTTCGCCCCAATTAGGGGAATGCCGTTACGGAAGGGAGGGGGGTGGGGTGTGGAGACCACGCGCTCTTTCGAGAGAGTCTAGAAATCCCACGACTCCCCGTAAAAAGAATGCAGGGAGGTGAATGGCTAATAATATATATAACGGTCCTCTTCCTAATCTCTCTCTCTTTCTCTTTCCTCGACGGGGCATCCTCGGGGCACGGCCACACGGTTGAGAGGGGACTGGGCGGGGTGCAGGGAAGTGAAAAATGCGTGATGGGAGAGGGAGAGAGAGAGAGAGAGAGAGAGAGAGAGAGAGAGAGAGAGAGAGAGAGAGAGAGAGAGAGAGAGAGAGAGAGAGAGAGAGATGAAGGGTGGGAACGAGGAGGAAGGCGGAGGAGGATGTGGTCTCCGCGAGTGCACGAGGAGGAAGACGCTGATCTCTCGGAGGTGCTTCCCCCCTCCCTTCCTCCTCCCCCTCAAAGCTCCTAAGCGTGGCGACATAGATGTATTTTTTCCCTTCCTCTTCTTTTCCGCGTGGAAAGAGGGAGTGAGTGCAGTGGCCTATCTCACCCCCTAAATGGCTCCTTGTCTTGCTCGGGTGACGGCAAGAATGAAGGAGCTCGAGGAAGAGTGAGAGACCGTTCCTTTGGTTCTTTGAGTTTGCGAGCGCTTCCGAAAGGGGGGGGAGGAGGATGAAAAGGGGTGGTTGAGCTGGGAGGGCTCGGCGAAAGGTAGAATGGTGAACAAGAAAGACTTTCCTCTTCAGCATTGCCTTCCCACGTGGTCAATTACCGCTATTCCTTCCTTCGCCGCTCCACCGCCTTCTCCCGCGGAGTTACCACTCCACTCTCCCCCTCTTCCTCCTCTCGTTCCTCTCCACTCGGGCCGCTCCCACTCTCTCCGTCCCCTCACTCACTCTCGCACTTCCTATCCGCTCGAAGGCGCAACCTCTTACTCTCACTCAGGAAGTGTCGCGAACTCGCGTCCTTTTAGGATAATGCGTCGAGCGGACGTTGTCCGCAAGGCTACCCGACCACTACCCTAACCGAGAAGGATGCTTTAAATACAAATTTTGGTACGAGATTGCAATATGCTCATTATTAGCACTCTACTAACGGGTTAGGATACGTTTTTTTAACAGACTCTAGCGCCACCCACTAAATTATTCCCAAGTATAACCCCATAGGGCATATTAGAATAATTCATTCCTGCACTCAAACATCTATTCTAACCGATGCACACTTTTTAGCTCTCTTAAATCCGTTAAAAATGTATTAACTCGCTTATATCCATTATTTTCCTCCCTCAATCTCGCTTTCCCAACATTCTCCCCTCTTTTACCGTCTTCGGCATTCCATTTCCTCTCAGTATTCCCATACCATCCCTTCTCAGTAGTCTAGCACGATCGCGGACAACAGGCATATGTCCACTTGGATTTCCACACGCTATTCGTTAAATAACAGAAATAAGAAGGTGTGATAGTGTCATAAATATGTTTGCATTATGCTCTCGGACATATCTCTACTCAGAATAAGACACGTGAGCGTTTCGCATTTTGAGATTATCACTAATACTTGTATAATGATGTGCCCCCTCATAACTATGTGCCACCTCATTATGTTGACTCAGATTTCAAGTCGATAGATATAATCCTCAATTCATAAACTTGGCTCCTCTGTTTTCGGTCCTTCTTCCTGTTTATTCTAAGGAAAAGATAAAGATCCCTGTCGCGGTATGTTATGAAGAGTTCATTCCACTGAACCAGGGATGAACTTTTCCTGAAAGACAACTTTTTTCCTGTTCTTCAATAACTATAATTTCGGAGTTTTTGAATTTTTTTATTCTAGGGTTTTTGATGGAGCAAGGTGACCTCTTTATCAAGAAAATATATGCTTTTGAATGCCCTAGCAGTACTTCAGCGAAGGATTCGATACCTTTTTCAATTTGAATTTTGGCGTCCCCCCTCAATTATGTGGCTTCCACCCGCAGATGGTGACGCCTACGCCACTCGCAAGTTGCCGGCCAGCGCGCATTAATTTTTAGACAGCTCAACGTCCAATTAGTTTCCCTGGAACGTCTGAAAAAACATTTCCTTGAAACCATTCATCCGATAATTGCGTCCGTCCCAACATTGCATGCGACACACCCGCGTTGACCTGACGAAAACCGCTCCTTCTTCGATGGGTGTCTTTATCCTTGATTATTGATAATCTTTGATAAAATTCTGACCAGAAGCGAGTAAGATTCACGAGTATACGTATTTAAGGAATTAGGCTCGAAGCCTATTGATTCTCGAAGAGAGCAGGCAAAATTTCTACAAAGATTCGTGGCACCTAAGTTCTCTTGCGATACCGAGGGAATTATTATGGCACCAGATTATATTGGTAGATTCGACCACCGGGATGAAATAAGAGAGATGACTTAGTCACAGAGAGATCCAAGTACTATTTCTTCCCTCGCGAGATACGTAAACATTAATAAAATCGAACCCAATAACCTGAAAAAATCGAATTAACTTGAATTCGATGAATTGATCAAGCAGAACGAATATTGCACATATGACTGATGTCCTAACACACCCCGGCCACGCATCAGTACGGTGACTTGCGGGGTATTGTGCAGATGTAGATCCTTGGCCGCTGTTCAGATGTTCAAATTAAATCATGCGTCCGAATAACATTAGATAAAATTTCAAATTGCAAAATAATCCATGGTAAAATGTGCGACTTTAAGAGTGAGCTTCTTCCGTTTTTTTAATTCAAGAGTAGTAGTATCAGGATTCTATTTTTAGCCTATCCGAAAGGATGAGGGCATATGTTCATTTGCATCGAAGGGTCCCTTTCCAGTAAATCGTTGCATCACGACAAGAAGACTGGTACGTAGATGGGAGACGAAACTCCTCACTTTGTATTCGCCGCCGATTGCGGCCCACGGCACAGAAGGGTTGAATAAAGATCAGAATGGGATCACGTGGAGGAATGAAATGGAAGGACAACTGATGAAGATTGACGGGAATTCAGCATTCGATACTGTTGCCTCGAGTAGTGAAGAATAGCTATTCACATCCCAGGCGTGGGAATTCCAAAATGTCTTTATCTTTTCGACGTATTCAACTGATTTAAGAGAGTTAGTTACTTCTTGGAGCCTAGAATCTGTTTGCATAATATTTTAAATTGATATGTATCTAGTAAGTTAAGTCTCTACTTAGGACTCCGATTTTTGAACCTCACTTATAGAGCATCATACTATATATTTCCTCCTTCAATCTTCAGACAAAGGTTTCGCAGAGCATGCTTTGAATGCTTTTTCCCAATTCGAATTTCCTAGCGCATGCTTTGTCTTCTCCTTCGGATTCGTTTCTGATTGATTTCACCCATTCGACGGGTTTCATTCGCTCCCGTTAGCCGATTTCTGTTATGTAAATTCCATTGCGTGTTTTTCAACTTCGTGTATTTTCATTGTTCTACTACAATTCCATTTGATACAGAGAACACCAAAGAGAACTGTGATCACATTGGAAATAGAAGATGTATATTGTTCTACCCTGCCTTCGGAATTTATAGTCGTTCAACGACTCCACTCCTAGATCGCTGAGAGTCTGTTCCCACCTTAGAGAGAACAGATTTAAGATATTCTCTCTACATTTAAGACTCACTTCGATTTTTGTATCATTTGTGTTGTGTGCATTTCTGTTTCGATTGATTTATTTATAGACTTATTTATTAATTGCTGTCGGGGTCTCTCTCACAAATATAGGTATTGATTTTAAATGTTGCTATCACTATGAAATGTATTAATAACATCACGGTGACGCAAATATTTTCATAAAGTGTTGGATGAAAATGTTGAATATAGTTTGCCGAACATAAGGTATTCCTAAAATGTCCTTGATAAGCGGTGAATATCAAATTAGATACCCTAGGATTTTCAAGTATCTCCACAGGTTGTTTACCAATGCTCCTCGAAGATAGAGGACTTTTTTCTTGAGAGAGGCGGCAGGTTATCCGAGGGAATTCCTCCATCTTCAGTCATATAATTAATCTAGCGACTCAGAAATGTTTCTTTCTCCATTTATCTCATATCTAAAAGTGTGCATCGCTTGAAGCGCTTTACATGGATATGTTCCAATTTTATCATACAAGTTGAGAGGTGCATTTTTACATGCTTCCGAGCTGTGGATTGTTCGCTGCAACCACTTATTTTTACATGAAATATAGCAAGGATCGCGAATGAAACTTGGAAATCAGCCAATTTTCCAGGGATGGGGAGAACTGGAAGCGACGACCGCATGTTATATCAACTATGCTGTACATATCACGCCACATGAGAAGGTATAATAGGCGATGCGAGTGGCTAATGATGAAAATTTATCAGGATTGGTTGAGGGAAGGCTAAGGAAAACACAGAAAAGATGTTAGAATTAACTCACCGGTCATCGATGGTAGTTCTTGCAATCGTGGAAGGCAGAGAATGGGGAAATGCGCAGATAAGGATGCCGAATGATAAAGGGGCATGATAGTTGTGATAGAATAGTACGTAAAATGTAGAGAAATATGAGCACGTTAATTGGTCAGATGAAAAGAGATCCCCATCAATCCAATCATATGACTGATGACTATTGGTGCTGATGATAAGGGCCTAATTCATCAGGCGGAGGATGAAGATGGAGCTATCACACAGGTCCGGGCCTTCCCAAAGACATTCTCCGCAGACTTAAGGTAGTGGAATTCATACTCGGGCCACCTCCTTCACCTCTATACATCGACCCTGGCACCTCTCCTCCCCCCGGCCGTCTCCTCCCCTCTCCCTTCCCACAGAGGACAGAGTTACGTCTCGCGGAATGCAATTTGCCAACTCGCCCTGGGGCGGAATCCCTCCGCCGCCGGCCACTTCCCCCCCCCGGACCCCAACTCCTCCCTCGCATTCCCCCACTTCCTCTCCCTCGTGCATTAGTTCCACCCTCCCCCATTTGCACTGTTTCATCCCCCCCCTCCAACAACCCCCTCCACGCCACCTGTTCCACTCCTTCCCCCCGGCCTGGGGGAGGAACGGCGCGAGAGAATTCCCGGCCATCATCCTGCCTTTGGTTTAGCCCCTCTTCCTTTCTTTCTTCCCCGCCTACCTCCCCCGTGCCTCCCTTTCTCAATCTTCTCTTCGCCCTCGTCTTCCTTTTGTAACCCGCGTGCCTTTACTCGCAGGTCTTTTCCCCTCCCTCGCCCAGGCTCATTCCCCCTGCGCCGGCCGGCGCTCTTCCTCGGTCGCCGCCGCCTTCGCTGACGCCTCTTCCCCCCTTCACCTTCCCTCTCTTATCGGGGCTCGATCTGGGGATTTGCGAAATTCTCACGGAAACAATCGCCGAGCGCGCGAGCTATAATTATTTATGTGCTGTGGTGGTGGTAGGAGAAAGAAATGTTGAGGATGATCGCTAAGGGTTGCGTCACGGAAAGCGGATGCTGCGAACAGCGATGGGAAATTGGTATGTTGCGGAGAGAGGGTCGAGGACAAGCAAGACTAGAAAAGTGGTCCTTATCAAAGGCGTCCCTAAAAGTAGTCACTTCGAAGGAAGGTTGCATTGAATCCTAAAAGGGTTTCATGGGTCTGCCCTAAGGACGGAACGGGGCCTTTTTTATTAGCAGAGGTCTCCTGATCAGGAGCTTTGAGGACTAGAGGGCAGGGTTTACGTTTAATGACCGCAGGGCCCAGATTCGATTCCAGGTAAAGCCTTTAGGCAACCTCAGATTCATCCAAGTTGTGATGATTCGAGCTTCCCGGGGGAGACTGCAGGTGGCACACGGAAAATACTACCTTGATCAAAAATTTCCCGGAATTTATTCAATTCAAATAAAATTAAAAATACAAGTTTATTCATCTAAATCTATATTGTCCCCTTCAAAGTAATCCCCATCGACTGCAACACACTTATGCCAGCGCTTGATCCAATCCTCGAAACATTTTTTATATTCGGTTTTCGGTATGTCCATCAGTGCTTCCTGCGATTTTTCCATTACTTCCTCTCGGCTGCTAAAACGCGTTCCCCGTAATGGTTTTTTAACTCGATTGAACAGAAAGAAGTCACAGGGAGCCAAATCAGGTGAATTCGGTGGCTGTTGGATGGTATTTGTTGCATTTTTCGTCAAAAAATTACGAATAATGATAGCACTGTGCGACGGTGCGTTATCATGGTGCAAAATCCACGAGTTTTCTGCCCACATTTCTGGTCTCTTTCGGCGAATTGCTTCACGCAAACGTCTCATAACGCCCAAATAATACTCTTTGTTTACTGTCTGGCCTTCTGGCAAAAATTCATGATGCACTACACCGTTGTAATCCATGAAAACCGTCAGCATTGCCTTCTTTTTTGACTGAAAACGACGTGGTTTTTTTGGTCTCGGCTCATTTGGTGAACGCCATTCACTTGCCTGATGTCTGGATTGCGTGTCGTACTCATAAACCCACGTCTCGTCTCCAGTAATGATCCTTTTGATGAATGTGGGATCGGATTCAGCCTCGCAAATCACGTCTTTTGCGACGTCAACACGGTCTCTTTTTTGCATGAAATTGAGGTCTTTTGGCACCAACTTTGCTGCTACACGACGGAAACCCAAATCATTAACCACAATGTCTTGGGCGGATCCATAGGCAATGTTCAAGTCCTCCGCTATTTCTCTGATGGTTAATTTGCGGTTATTGACCAACATTTCTTTTACTTTATCAATTTTTTCACCGACTTTCGATGTCGATGGTCTGCCACTGCGTTCATCATCTTCGATTGACTCACGACCACTTCTGAACCGCTCGTGCCACTGGTAAACGACCGTTTTTTTTAGAGAATCGTTGCCGAAACACTTTTCCAACATTTCCAACGTCCGTGCGCCACTAAATCCGTTTTTTACGCAAAATTTAATACAAGTTCGTTGTTGCAAATTTAAATCAATTTCTGCAATTGTAAAAAATCGCCAACACACACAGAGATAGATGTACTCTTGGCTACGTAACTTTTGCAAATGTCAAGTTATGACACTAAGATTTAAAGGGAATATCAACAACAGATGTACCAATTTAACAAAAAAAACAGAACTCAAATCGGAACGATGGGAGCGCCACACGGTGGTTATTCCGGGAACTTTTTGATCAAGGTAGTATCTCCCTCTCCCATGCCTACCCTAATGCGTGAATGTCACACGCTTGGGCTTAGTATGAGTGTTGCCCTCACTTCACAAACCAAACTCAAGGGATAACTGTGGATTTGATTGATGATATTTGGATTTCGAAATGAGATTTCATGATTGGGGAGTACATGAGAATGGATTTGAGTAGGAATAGGGGTATATAAATCATAGAAGGTTTCGTTGAGAGGGCGCATTGGTAGATCGTGAGACCCTCAGTAAAGAGTTGGGAAAACGTAACATCTTTAGAAAATTGTGGCTCTTCCCAAGTACTTGAGCATACTCTTAGCGGTTCAATATCACGATTACTAAGAATCATGTAGCCTTTTCTGATTTACTTTTCTTACCTCAGCTTACATCCGCCCACTAAGATACAATAATGGCTTTATTTTGTCGCTGTCGCTCTCTTTACCCATGTCGCGATTTTTATTTGTGGCACAGTTCATGCGCTCCAAAGGTTCGTGTACTGGAATCACATAATCGTGAGTTTCGTATCGCGAAATCAGAAGAATAGTCATTATACGAGGGTCATCCGGAAAGTAGTACCCGTTCGTGCCGCATGAAGTGCTGACGACGCGAGTAGCCGCTGGACGAGGTCAGATAGCTTCAGTGGCTTGTCTGCCTTCTCTGAGCCAAGTTGCGTGACGCTAGCATTGCCTGTGTTGTTTCTGTGATTGTTTACAATGTTTAAAAAAATTGAGAACGCCGCCAGTTGTGAAGTGAGGGCAGTGATTAAATTCCTCAATGCAAGAAACGTTCGCCCATGTGATATTCATCGCCAATTAAAGGAGGTGTATGGAGACAATGTAATGGACGAGTCGTCTGTTCGGCGGTGGTGTCGCAACTTCAACATGGGGAGGGGGAACACACACGACGATGAGCGTTCGGAGAGACCGTCTGTCATTACAGACCAACTGGTGAGCTCAGTTGACGAATTCGTGAGGAACGATCGGCGCGTCACAATTGATGACATCTGTGAGCATTTTCCCAATGTTTCTCGAACAATTGTTCATGAAATTGTTAAACACCATCTGCATTATGCAAAAATTTGTGCAAGATGGGTCCCTCGCGTATCTCAATGAGCTGGCGGCGAAGGACTATGCAGCAGGAATACAGAAACTTGTCACACGTTATGACAAATGCCTTAATTTGCTTGGAGATTATGTTGAGAAGTAGTTTAAAGTATCCTCTTTCAAATAAAATTTTTTATGTTTGTTAATATTTACTTTTGTGTCTTTACTTCACGAACGGGTACTACTTTCCGGATGACCCTCGTAGATTATTAATTCACCGCGAGAATAACGTTGACGCGCAAGCATTACAATGGCCATCGTTAATCTTATTCTTAAAAAAATTTGTAAATAGTAAAATGCTGAAAATGCTCAATAATTTGTTCCGCCATTACTATATTCCTTAGTCCCTTAAATAAATTAAGGATAAATGACCTTTTGTTTTCACAATTAATTCACGGTACTCCAAATTACGACTTGATTCGTGACTGTTATTAGGGTTAGACGAGATAATTTTGATATTAAATGCGTGGCAAAAACCCAAAAATATAATGATTGATTTGTCTTGGGGGTCACATATTACCGGCACCAGGGGTGAGAAACATAATAGTGATCAGCCGAGCCAAGGTATTTATTTGTTAGTTAAAACAAAGCATTGTTTTTGGTTCATTCAAATCAGTAAATAAATGTGCTATTTATGCTACGTTTTGCCAGTATGGTTGCTCATGCTGAAAATGTTGCTGGATGACTCATCTTTTTATCTCATAAGTGAAAGTTGGTGTGTGAAAACCACCAATATGCTCGAGCTTACACTGTACTATTTCTCGGCATGATATCAATTTTTATTTCAGCATCAATGTGAGAGCTGGGACTTTCTAAAGGCCTGCTTCGGGCAGTTCTGCTCTGACACATTCCAACCATAGTACTTCCACGACCCCGCCACCCTCATTTACTTTTTTTATTACACATGTAGCGGATATTCTCCTAGATGAGCATCTTCTCAAATGGATCTCGTATACTATCTGCATATTACACGTACGTATAGATAAATCTGGACGAAATCACACCAAGCCTTTTACTTTTCCATTTAATTTTCCGACAAGTAATCCAATGAAGATTTCCTTAATATGGAGGCGCACAGTACCAATATGTGTACCCCATGAAGGGTTGAGATGAAACAGACGACCAAGTTCTTTTTCGTTCTTAGTACTTAGTTTTATATCGTCTATTTGACTCATATATTGTCGTGTTTCCCTCCAGTTTCGGTAAAAAATCAATTCCCAAACATGACGACAACAGAGTGGCCACCAAAAACTCCTTCGAATATATTATGATTAAAGTTTAGCTTTCTTCCTGTTTTCTAAAATTAAGGAAAAAGTAGTTAATCCCCAACTGATTCAGCGGTGAGGATTTTGTCGAACGTAGGTCAACCGGATTTCAAATCAGGTGGGAGGTGGTTTTTTGTATAATATCGTTAAGCACGCGGTGCAATTAGTATTATACACGTTGACACCTCGCCTTGGTGTTCATAATTGGTAAAAATTTCACCCATGCTACTCACATAAGAGGCCGCCGAAGACACTTATTGAAATACCGAATGCCGATGGCTGTTTGATGGCATGGATTCGCTGACATTGCGATTCCTCCATATTTCCCATACTTAAGTTTCATGACTTGCCGTGTCAAAATCCTGGCCATCTGAGCGCCTCAGTCACGAGAGGACTAAAACTTATTTACGTAGAGTTACTCTCTTTCATTTTTCCAGTCCTAGTGCATACATCTACCCAATACCCCGCAAGCCGCCCCTCGAAAGGGTATGCGGTGGGGTGGGGGTGGACAGGTCACCAACCATACATACTTGTACAAGTATAAGCTAATACACACATATATATTGGAATTATATTACCTTACGTACAAAAACACTCGCACATATACTCGTACAAATGTTTATTTTCAAGTAAACATATTGTGCGCTTGGATTTCACTTTGCGATGCTTGCGTATCGTGCGAGGGGAGAACGAATACTCAAATCTGTCGGCGACGCTATCATTTATTTTTTCACCGTGGTCGAATCCAATATAATTAGGTGTCATGATGGGTCCTCGACTCGAGCGTTCCATATCTTTCTAAAAGTCTTCAGTCTTGCTTGCTCTCTTCGTGTAACTTTAACCTTCAGGAAGGAGAAGTCTACTGGTGCTCAACTGATTCAAACAGCGCATTACTACCCTCTTCTTGGAGTAGCAGGGAATTATGTCTTTGGGATATCGGCTCCCCATGAGGGTTCGAAATGGTTTCATTTGTAGACATACATGTACCTGAGTGTAGCTGGACATGAATCCATTAAAAGTTTGAGTAAAAATAGGAAAGTTACGAAGCGAAATTCTTTAATAAATATAATTTACGTGGATAATTAATTTTCCCCTTGACTATCGTTTTTATGACAGTAGTCTAATATAATACCGTTGGCTGTCTATTGTAGTTATTTATTTCTCAGCCATGAATTTTATTTCGTTTTCCCAAAAAAATGTGAGCAAAACGAAGCAGGAACAACTATTTTTGTGGAAAAACAAGGTATTTTTCATTTCGAAAGAGTTCCACTGAGTGAAGCCCGACACCAATAATTTCACTAAGTTCTTGTTTATACCCCCGTGCCCCGCGAAATTTGTGTTTGATCAGGAATAAATTTTATCCGGGAAAGGTTTTAAGAAAGCCACCGCCTTAATGCATTCTTGATCTGCTCTGTACCAATCATATTGTAGGAATAAGGGGAGAGTTTACGAAGTGAGTTCTTTTTATTTTCACTCGAATTGGTCATCGAACTCCACCTTCGATTTTTCACCCCCGGAATAGTGCTGAGTGGTGAGGCGGAGCTCCATCAACCACCTTCCCAAACCCTCCCTCCCCGCTGATAATGTTTATAAATAGCTTTGATGCGCGGCCCAAGGCATTCATGTCGGGGAAGTCGTTGCAGTCGGAATTCCTCCTGGGTTCAACCGCATTCCCCTCCCTCCCTCTCTCCCGCGCAAGCCGCGAAGGGCACCACGGACGCCGCTTTTATGAGGAGGCGATAGTAAGGAGAGATCCTCACCCTAGGCTCGCGCCCCCTCCCCCTACACTCCTCCTCCGCACCCCTTCCTGCCCTCGCCCTTTCACACGCCCCACCCTCGGCGTCCTTAAATCGCCGATCCGTTTAAAATACGGGGCGCACTCTCTCTCTCTCACTCTCTCCCACGAGGACGCGACTGATATGATCGGAATTTGGAGGGCATCAATCCGACCTCGCGCAGATCAGAGGAATTTTCTCGCCCGATCCTCACCCGTGATGTTTTCTAGAGAGCGTCCTTTTGTCATTTCGGCGTTTCCTGCGAAATGCCTTGGGGATGCGAAATAATCTCGCGAGCTTGTACGCCCGAGGGAAGATAGCAGTGCGATCGAAATCTTTAGAGATATTTTCCTGAGGACATTTACTCGAGATGGAACTTATCATGGCATTCGTGGTTATTTGTGATAGTCAGACCACAGTTTGTCATTTGCGCTACTAGGAATATTTGGATAGCTAGGTATATATCGAATTTTTGGAAACCCAGGAAGGGTGAAGGGAAACCCGGCGTCTTGTCTTGTACTGGAAAGGAAGGCTCCCAGGGGTCCGCAGTTTAGGGTTTAAAAAACCAAGGGGAAATGTACCTTCGAAATGCTCTCGGTACGAGAGTTAAGTATTGGGATACTACAGAAAAATTCGCCACCACCAGAATCCGAAAACTTGCAAAGGGAAGTTAGCACTCTAGCCACCGCTACCAGCCCGATGTTCTGTTCTTTTGTATGAAATTCTGTCATTTATTTGTTGTTAAATATCGTATGTCGTTAAAATAGCGGGATTTTGTTACGTCAACAGCTAGTTCATTGATTTCATGTCCTTAATTATGTCGCTTCTATGAGTGAATATTAGTAAATTCAATTAATTTTAAAGTCTGAACTGGTTAGTAAAATATTAATTAGTAATAGTGAAGTTAGTAATATGTCCCATGGTGTAAAGTTTATCCCATTTGTCGACTTAATGCATTATGGAGTTTTATTCAAAGGAGCAAACATTTTTGATGTAAGGAATATGATGGCAGCTGGGTGACTTTTATTTGCAGCAGAAATATCTTGTTCAGAATTTTAATCACCTCAATTCATGCGTGGCTTTTAATTTTCATGAACCCCTCGTCATTAACTTGTCTTGAAGATCGTCATCTCCATTTTTCTCGGTGTTATTTTGCCTTTGCGAAGAGGTGAGTAATAATGCGAAAATTTCAAAATCAACACAATATTAGCTTAAGTCAAATAAAATTTACAAGGACAAATTAATGCATTTTTGGACATGTAAAAACAGCATAGTTCAGAATCTGTAAATATTCACTGTTATAACTTCTCCCACGTTCTTGCAAGTTTTATTCTTGAATCAAATGACTAATGTCTCCGAAATCTCTCTCTCTGATCGGACTAAATTCTTATTAAAGCAAGTAACTCACTCAAATGCAATTCTTCTCCTGCTCGTCATTTATGATGGATGCATAAGAAATCATCATATCTCAGTAGCGGATAGAATTCAGAATAATCTCGCTTCGTCAAATTTTCCTTGATTTATTCACAGCAGTTCGTGGAGCACCCTTAATTTACAATTTTCCGGTCAACCTTGACCCAAAAATTTAAAAATAGTTTTAGGTATTCGTCCTACAGTCATTTACACCGTTAAATTTGAGGCCATCTTTTTCAACAAGAGAACTTTAATGCCTTTAGCGTAAATGGAGAAAAACATTTCACTCTATTGCTCAAATACAAATGTTTCGCCCCAAAGATGAACTCCAATTCAAACTTGAGATTCCCACCGTCATTAAAATAGAATGTCATTATTCCTGTAACTCAATACTTTGACTAAAGAATGCCTGATTAGCTCCTCATGGAAAATTAAATACTTCTCGTATACACTGAACATTTAAAAATTTCCGAAACATGCATGATTTTGGTGCCTTTTTTCACTTTGCAGATTGAAAGCAAAACAATATTGTCCAACACTACCTGGATTTAAGGTCCATCCTATAAGCCAAACAATACCGTCTGTCTATATCTTCTGACTATGCCAAATCCAACCGTCGATACTTCCCACTATATACCATGCCTCTTGCATCCAAAACTTGATTAAAACCCAAGAAAGTTCACACTAATTTTCCTATTCTAGAATAAAATATATTTTACTTCTAAATTCCGTAAAAAGAGTCGAAAGGTTTTTAAAGTAAACAAACCATGCGGGAAGAAATAAATATCAACGACCGATAAGTGTCCATTTTTGCTGAGGAAAGTGCGTGAATAAGCGCGACTATAAATGGATGCCCACATCCAGAATATTAAAATTAAATACGATCTCTTAAAAATGTCTTTAAATATATATACAGGTACTGTATATAGATACCTGTACTTGAACAAATTTTCATGCCTTTTCTGTCAAATCTCCAATCACTCGTTTACATAAAATCCTTTAAATTACGAACAAAATTTTATCGTTCCAAATTATCTAAATCAGGATTTCTGTCTCAGCTCGTGGATTAACCATCAAAAGTACCGCCACTAGACACGGCGGTCCTCAGCTTAATGCCTGGCTTACTGTCCTCCATCCAGAGTCCGCCACATAAGGAATAGAAACTCCTCCTTCCGCCGCTGCTGGTGGAAAGTCTTAGTAAACCTCGGGGGTTTATCTAGCAGTATCTCAAAAGAGCTTTCAATGGAATGTGAATTGAATTATTTCCATTTAAACCATTGGAAATAAATTGAGAGGAAGAGGTGGTTTCGTATTTCCTCCTTCATTACTCATGGTTATTTCAGAGAGCACGTATCGTTTTGTCGTTTCACGGTCCCACGCGACGTTTTTTTTACGAAAAATTATCACGATATTTAGTCCAGAAACTTCTTCACAATATAAAATATTTTTCCAAGAAATGTGATGTAAATTTATAGGTAGACTTGACATGAAATGATGTATTACGTTTTAGCTGACTCAAATATGGGTTGTGCAAAACTATTTGATTACTCCGTAAAATTAATTGACGATTTACTTAAAACCTAAGATTCAATATGATTGTGAGGAGCAAATTGATATGTCAACAGGTTTGAATTATGTCTCTAGGAAAATTATTCGTAGTAATGAAATCCTACGAACTCATTTAATATACTCATTGGTTTTTCCTACCAGCCAGTATGCTCGAAAATATAATATTCAATCATGTCTGCGATTCTCGTATGTACCGTCACTTATTTTACTGAGGATCATTTGGAAAAGCCAAACATCTTGTGGCTTATAAGATGATTTTAGGAACAATTTTTTAATTTTTTGTTGAGTTGACCTTAATATACTAAGTTCTACTACCTATTTCTATAACTTAAGTGAAAGAAAATATGCTTGAGTAATAGAAACTTTGGTAGCACTATGATGTAAGATTTGAAGAATGAAATCTATAAACAATAAGGATTTAGAAATCCTTATCGGATAGAAATACAATGAGGATACAAATTACACGAAGGCCTAGGCTACCCCAAGAGAACATTTTGTGCATCTTTGCAACCAATAGAAATACCCAGGAATGGACTTCGTAGAGCTGCGAGTGCTGACATTAATATTCTATTAACGATTTTTTTACTGTGGCTCTTTAAGTTTCGACAAGTATCACCACAAATGTAATATGTAGGTATCGGTAAATTGCCGAATAATACAAGAGATTCGAAAGGGCACCACTTTTACCCGGTTGTTTCAGATCACAGGAGGGAACTAATAATCATCATTGTACGCGCGTTCATAATTTGCATGTGTGCATGATTTCGTCCAATCCGTCTTCCCCCACCGCATTTAAGAATTAAACTCCTTCCCCGCAGTAACCCGAGCGACGGCACGTCCGAGAGTAATAATGACTCGAGATATGTACGTATGTTGTTGCTCTCAAAACCTCTCACTTATTACGCGTCGTCGACGCATGTATCGGCTGAACGCGGTGGCCACGCCAGGCGCAAGGGACGGGTGGCCATTTCGAAATGAGGGATAATTTCATCCCTTCGCGGAAATAAAAAAAAAGATGAGGAAATCTTTAGATTCTTCCTTGATCACGACCTTCCTGCGAGGACGCTGTCGTCTAGATTATAAACACCCCGGCAGCGTGCTCTCTTTCGCCACTCCTGTCTCTTCTTCTTCACCGCCACTTCCAGCTGGAGTTCCTCCCGCCTCTTCCCTCTCCTCAACCCTCTCACTCCCCGTCCCATTCCCAAGTCCACGTCCCTTTCAGATGACCTTGACCTTTCTTCTGCGATCGTGGGGAATGGGGAGCTTTCTCCATTTCTCTCTCTTTCTCTCACTCACTCCCTGCACGCCCTTCTTGCTATTGCACTCCTGCTGACGACTAAGATCTCCCTCCTCCTCCTCCACCTCCTTACCCCTTCCCAAAAGCCACTCGCCTGCTCCTCCTCCGCGGTGAACTCGCTCGGACGCAATTTTGATCGGCACCACTGTCACCACCATTCACGGTCAGCGCCGTGCGCCGTCATAAAGTTATAACTAGGTTATCGCATAGTAGGTGTCGCAAGGAGGGAACCTTGATTGGATGTTTGTTTCGACGCCTATCGAGAACAAAATATTAAAATCATACCAAAGAAAATAAAATAATGTCGAAGTAAAAATATTTCCCGTAGGGATGGACTAAGTTGCCCCGGGACGATAAATGATATTAACCCAGGAGCAATGTGCCATGAGACGGACGTTGGGAATTCTTTCGCTGAGAATCACGAACCAGAACATCTCTGGAATTCATGATGACGAAGGTTTTTCATAGCTATTTAATAATTAGTTTCAGACGTGACTCTTGCGGATGTGTCGGATGGGTATTCATTGAAATGCGAACCCGTGTACTTATCCGCAAATCTCCCCATCATGGTAGATCAACAGAGAATGAAGATTTGAATGCTTTGTCTTATTTTTATGCGACACATTGTCGAGCTGCCAAACAGAGCGATACTTCATATTTGGATGCACATTACGAAGACGTAAATTTTGCAACGTTAATTTTCGATCCCGTTGCTTACAGAAAAGTCGAGTTGATGGGGATATCAGCGGCGATTACATACAGGAATTGTTGGAAGTCGCATGAAAGTTTGTGATTGTTCATGCTCTACACCCACAACCAACTTGTACGTGCACCACTACGAGTTCCCAAACCTCTGCGGCCGATCCGATAATTGAAAGGAGTTACCGCCGTGCCAGTAGCTTTCGAGTCGGCGAAAGTCGTTCGAAACGGAATGTTAAAAATCCTAAACAAATCACTATTTACGTGCTTTTTGCTTTGAACTTTAAATAAATAAATGAGAAATTAATAAAATTATCTGTAGTGATTTAGTTCTTGAATATTGAGTGAACTGTCTTCAGCTCTTCTCCAGCCGTAAATCGTACGTTGATAATAGCGTTGAACTTATGGACACGATTCGCCTTCCAAGTTCAGTCGATCTGGCATTCGATTCGAAAGAAATGGAGCAGTCATTAGTGTACTCCTGAGTAATATCGCCTCTATGGAATAATCATATCGACTACTAACATGTGTTTACTCTACCCCTGGACTAGCACGTCAATTTTAGCTTTGATAAAATTAAAAATAAATATTACTAATTAGCCGAAGACTAATTAAGAATACGTTCTGTATCCTGATCATGTAATCATTTAGTGCGTTGCGACCTCTCAAGTTACTCCGAATAGTTTCAAATTTAACACAATTTTCAAATATATTTGCAAGAAAATAAGTGATAACTTTTTTCATGCGTGAAAAGGACCCCACTCATCATAATTTTTTCTAGACTCCCTGTCGACTGGCGACCGCATCTTTGGGTGCTATAAACAGATTATATTGAGTCAAAAGACCTTCTCTTCCCTCAGAATCGTCTTTGGTCGACGGATATTAATGATTTTCCTCGAGAAAGTCAAATAACAGAGGAAAGACGGCTGAGAAGCTTGTTTGCGGGATATTTTGTATCCTATGAAGTTAGCTGATGAAATGTGGTTCGAATTCATTGTGTTTATCCAGTTTTGTAAGCATACAATATTGCAAACTTATAATTACTACGTCATAATCTTCCCCTAGAGAGGGTAAAATGTGCCTGACAATTGGGTGCTAGTGAGCGCTTAATGATTTAAAATTTTATTACTCATGGAAAAATTTGTCGGCTAAGCACTCATGGATGTGTACGAGTATTTATGTATTTCTTAAGTCCAGGTTGATTTTTCCTCCGTACTTGAGGGTTTCACATAGTATTGTGATGAGCTAAGTTATATACACTAGGCATTAAAAAATATTGCGCGGAAGAATAATCATGATAATATAAACAACAGAATGTGGTGGGAAATTTTATCTACCTGAGAATTTATATGCACATGAACTTGCAGGGGCTAATAATTCCACTGACTATAATTTTGGCATTAAATCACAATGGATTCATAACGCATTTTTAATACAATTCTTAAATGACAATTAACAATAGCCATTATTAAAAAGTTACAGCAATTAACATAATGAATTTCATTATTTCAGCGTTAAATAATTTGTTAAGTTTGGGCTGAATTACACGTATATACGTTTGCTAATTGGATGTTAAAACAGAAGAGTATAGCCTTTAAAGGAATCATATTTCAGGTTCTCTTCACCAAATACCCATTATTTCTCTCTCACGAGAAATAATGGGTATTTCTTAACTTTAGTCAGAATGTGAAAATGACTTTTCCAATCTTCGGCTTCAAATTATGACGTCAGATTTTCATTCGATCCACCGGTCCTAGTGTGGAGATTGATTGGAGAATTTTTATGATTCGCAATATATGTTAGAGGTTCTTCATATGAAAATAGTACCTTCAATATTTTGCCAAGTATGTAAAATTTTAGTATGAGGCTTAGCACTAGGTGAACTCTACCATCAACTACCAAACCGACCTTCCGGTTGATTGGTGTGTTTATGGTTTATTTATACATATATTTAATAAATATGTATATATTTATATTATACATATGTATTTATACTGCATATTAATTTATAATATGTATATATACTATTTCGCAGCTTTAGGTTTATCAGGGCAGAAAATTTGAGGTACCTAAAATTGGGAGATGTTTGAAAATTTTCTGGTCCGAGAAGCAAGATCCTACGCTTTGGTATCGGTCTGCGGGCAGTTGGTGGTTGAATGACTGGAGGACACTTGATTGGAGATTCCGTAACTTTTCGCTTGAAACGCTTCGAATGATAGATCATCCGGTGTCGAACATTTTTTGCCGTTAAAAATGATTTCTACCGTTAACACGTTGGTGCTGGTGTGGATCATTTTGGTCGATGTTTTTCACCGATTACTAACTGCATAAGGCTTAGCAATTCGAGATTAGTGAAGCACGTAGAGTTAATTACAAAAATAATTAATATATTTAAATATAATTCTCAATACATTTAAGTAGCTAAGGCTCTCGAGTCACATTCAAAGATAAATTTCCTGGAAGGCACAGTGCAATCGATTGTCACCTTTGGTGCATATCAGTTGTCCAGCATCTTGTAGAAACTATTGATTGCCGTGAACCATGATAACAACCACATAAACCAATAAAATGTTTCCGTTTGTTTATGTACCGTATAGCTTCCATTACTGTAATTTATAAAGAAAATGCATTTTTATAATGAGACGCTATTCCATACGAATTAATGAAAAGAAATATCTTACTATGCCCTGAGGTAATTGGTCTAGGTGAATGCTGTTTTCATGATATTACACGATGGCAGTGTTTTATGTTGAGAAATAGCATATTCATTTCACACAAAGGTCTGAAGAATGCCAAGAGAAATATCTAATGAACAGTTGTGAGGTATTGTAACTAGCAACATGTTATTGTCTCTCGTGTTGCGTGTTTTGAAATACTTGCTAGGTAATAGCAGTAGTGTTGCCATATTCGCACACTCGCGGTATCTATTGTCCTTCATCGAGTTTGAAAATGAAAAAAAAAATCATTCTCGTGGACGTAAAAGTAGATATAAAAATGAACGGCAAGAATTGCGGTGGCCGCAGCACAAAGCGACCCGAGTGCCCGCCACATCACGCCACGAAATCGTAGTCATTGGCGAGGAAAATCGTCCCTCGCGTGAACACGCACGCGTCGCCCCAACGGGGACTGTTTTTCCAGTCAACCGACCCGTAGGAGCGCGAGGGAGAAGCAGAGTGGATTGGTTTTCTGCATGCGTGTCCAATAATGACACGAATGCTAACCGCCGCGTCGTTCGACGTATCACGATCATGAATTAAGGATTCGAGCGAATGGTCAGGATACAAAGAAAAGCTTCCCGTTTGGTGAAGAGTCATTATAAACGAACGAAAAGCGTCACTTATTTGCTGGAAAGGTTGGGAGACGCCGGGAATTCGAAGATTACATGCACTACTTAAGCGTTTGGAAAAGCATACACCATTCGAGTTTAACGCTGACACCGAAGGAATAATCCTAACGCCACATTACATTAATCACTTTAAGAAGGGAAATTGACTGCAGAACCGAATGTTATATATGATCATTTTTATTTTGCACAATTCGAGACGGAAACAGAAGTAAACATTTCTTAAGGGGGAGTAGACTTTCCGAATGTTTTAATCGGCAATCAACAATTATTCAAATAGCCAATGACCTAATAATCCCTGCCACATGCTGTCGTAGCCGTTAGCGGGGTAGAATAAAAATTTGAATTTAGAGAAGGAATGTTTTCGGTGAACGGTTGGATTGCCGTTGAGCGCCACTAACTGACGTGAAAGTGAAACATTTTAAGGGATTGAATTTTTCTCGAGGTGATAATATTTTTTGAAAATATGTACTTACGTATTTAAATTATTGTTACCTCGTGGTGGCATTATTATAATGGTTCCCAAATTGTGCCAATTGACACCTTTGGGGTAAGCGGAACCACGAACCCAATGCTGCACACCAAATGTTTAATCATAGCTATCCACCTCCAGTGCGGAGCCCAACGGCGTGTGAATTTACACATGAGGGAAGGGGGTCAGTTCTTTTCCCTGTGCCGCCTATGGTTTCCAAGGAAGATGATTTGGTACTCGAAAAATGACATCGCTTGAGTGAAACTGAGGCTACGTCACCCGTAATCGAAATAGGGCCCTTCGGTCTGTAGCCAAACGCTCTACCAACCGAACCACCACAGTCTCAACACAACTTTAGTGCAGCTGTATTTTCAGGACGTGGAAAAATATACGGAGCAGATAACTTTTTTGGGCGTAATTTTAAAAAATTACTGCGCAAGAGTGTTAAATCCTAGGTATTTTACTTAAACACTGGAACTACCGTGATTATCGATTACCTATTCGAAATTTTATTCTTAAAAAACAGTGACAGTAATTATGCTTATTCGTATTTACTGAAACATCATAAAAAACAGCACTACTGCATCTACTTCACAAATATGGAACACAATGCAGTTGAAAATCGTACCGATTCTAGTTAGAATCTTGATTAAAGTTAAAGAAATCAGTTCCCAAAAATACGGTAATGATCAATATTCTTTTTAAAGTTTGGCGATTATCCTTAAAAAATCGATTTCGGAGTAATTTTTTGGGCATCGCTTCCCTCTCCTCAGTTTTCCCCGACCTCCCATACCCATTTTCCCATTCATTGAGTTGGGAGACTTTCCTCCGCTGACTAGCCCCCGTTCCTTCGTTCACACGGAAGGGGGAATTCGTCGGGGAAACTAGTTCTTCTGCATTCCGTCGAAAACTCGGCTCGAATGCCATCCTCCTCGACTTCGATGCCAGTGGACTCCAGTCGCTAATGACTGCAATCGCACTTCCGTTTTGGTGCTTGGTTGTACCGGCCAAATCTCCGCGAGAGCACACAAACCCTTTCCCGAGGAGTCATAATGAAGGGTACATGGGGGAAATTGAAAAACAGGAAGATTAAGCATTCTCTCGAAGGCTGGGCGGCAGTTGCCCCCCCCCCTCCTCCGTGACTCTTCACGCTTTCTTAAGGACACAAAGGTGATGCTCAACGAGTGTCAGTTTTGATGCATCGACGGAGTCTGATGATTTTTATGTGTAACCTTGGCATGAATATATCGGCGGATATGTTCTTTTCCATCCAAATTCATTCTCTCGTTTTCGCACGTTCGCCTTAGATTTTTTGTAGCAAATTTTCATCAGGAGGATTTCAGTAAACTTCTACGGGGAAACATCAAGTTCGTTTCACGTAACATAAGATTTCCCCGCACCTCGTTTAATCATCTACGCCAAACTTTAAAGTTTGACTCTGGAAACAACAGCCGATTCTTTCATTAACATTTTAGATATATTTTAAAATTATTGCTCTTACGATAAAGTGCATATACGATACCTGAGGTTGTGTTTTTGTGAAGAAGATCTGCTGATAGAGACGTGACGTAAAATTTATTTGGATGTCTAAAACATTGAGTTTATTTCCTCCAAATGCTGCGAAATTTTAAAATGTTGCGAAATTTCCACGAACATGAGTGGAAAAAAATAGCACCTTGGAAATATCGTTTCTAGGCTTATCGTTAAGGGCGCTCAATATTTGTCGATCCCGGGCCCAAGACATTCCGGGCTGGAAAAAACATCGCATCGAAGGTTTGATATCATTTTATATTTGGTTATCATCATGATAACAAAGAATGAAAAAATTCCGTCGAAAGACCAACATTTTTTTGTAATATTAGCTCATCAAACGATGATTAATTTTTTTAATTAATGCTATTCGAACATGCCAGTTAGTTATTTAATGAAGTATCTGAATTAACGAGTCATATGAGGATGATTAAAGGGTTAATTTCGTTTTTGAACCTCTTCTATACGTTTTCGGTCTTCCTTCCGCGTTGCTCTGTTTTTTTGTTACATATCAGCTTCAATCTTCGAAGCGCTCTGGAAACCTGAGAAAGTGTCTCCCTTTACTGTATCATTTATCTCACTCTTTTCAATCCATGAGCACAGATACTGCTTTCACTGCTGTGACATCAGTCACACGCTATCTCATAATCGATTTCCCCAGCGGATATTACCTTCATTAAAATTACCCCTCTGCTTCATTTAATACCTGCTCTTTATTTTGGTAATGTAACGCGCGAAGGTCTTTCTTTTGCACTCAGAAAACCGGGGATACAGGGTTCGTCCGGAAAATAAGTGTACTGAGCTCAGGAAAAAAAATTTATTACACTTTTACATATCTTAAGCTAATATTCCTCAAAATAGGACCCTTGTGAGTCGATACACTTGTTCCAGCGGCGTTCCCATTCCTGGAACTCTCCCGCGAAGGCATCATCGGGAACCTCTCGAAGACACGTCGTCACGGCCTCTTTGACGGCGTCCAAAGTCCCGTATCGCGTTCCTTTCAAACTCCTCTTTATCTTCGGGAACAGAAAGAAAATGTGGATCATTTTTGCAGTGATCCGCAAGTTGTGTCGCGATTTCCAAACGATTGAGTCTTGGATCATCACTGAGCACTTTCGGCACCAACTTTGCACAAATTTTTCGCATCTGTAATTGGTCCCTAATAATCTCGTGCACTATTGTTTTTGGCACATTACACTGCTCTGCTATCATCCGAACACTAAGACGACGATCAGAGTTCAGTACATCGCGAACTTTTCACACATTTTCGTCGGTGAGTGTCGTTGATGGGCGTCCAGGCCGTGGTTCGTCGTCGACCTCTTCTCTGCCCTCCACGAACATCTTGTGCCACCGAAAGATCATGTTTCTGGACATGGCTGACTCCCCGTAAGCCTGGTTAATCATACCGACAGTTTCGGTAGACGATTTCCCAAGCTTTACCGCAAATTTGATGGAATAACGCTGCTCCAAAAACTTCGGCATCGCGTTCCGTGACGTGGGTCGAGCGTGGAGGTTCGCGTTAACAGAGCTCCCCACTACACCACAGCTCAGAGCCGACTGCCTTTTTCAGCGTCGCTTGCCAACATACCCCCCTCCAATCGCAGCCCGTCAGAGCAGTGCTGGGCGCGCCTGGAGCGGCGGGAAAAAATCAGTACACTTATTTTCCGGACGAACCCTGTAGATTTACAGCTGTTCGGGTCCCGTTCTGCCCTGGACAAAAAGAGTCAAGAACCTGGAATCCGCAGAGAAGAACAAAGAAGAATGTCGAGCTGCAAATCACGATCTTTGAAACAGTTAGGTAGAGCGATTATGAAGGGAAAAGAATATCGGCGATGTCCGTTTATTCCTTCCAGTAAATGTATTCGACTGAGATCGTTGAGGCGAAGCAGGAATTCTTGAGTCGGAAGCATTCGGAAGTTTCTGAATCAGTGATTTTGATGTTTCGGACGGTGGATTCATTTTCGACTCCTTAAAAAGTCAATAAACTCCTTTCATGATTCAACATCCTTTTTCACTTTTCGCTTCTGAGAGGTACCTAATCGAATCATAATCGAAATTGCTGAAATATATCCGAATCTATCGAACTGACTGCGTCAAAAACTTCTCAGCCTTATTTTTTAACTTCAAAAATGCAAGAACTATGCAATTTTGTGGATTTTTCGCGTAGGAATTAATGGAAGTATAATAATGAAATTCATAAGTATTTATTAGGGGCGTTGATATAAAAAAATAAAACCCGTAGGCATTTACCTTTCCGACTTATACGAGAAAACTTTATAATCTACCTTTCAAACAGTGAAGAGCAGGCGATGCTTTATTGGGATTGCGAAGCAAACACATTCTAATTGGGACAACAGTTTTCAATGATTTTCGGCTTACATAATTCAGTTTGATGAAATCCCTCCGCTTAACATGTCTAAGATCAGATTTAAATTATCGGAAACTAAAGGAAACGTCAACGGAAACCATAAGCTTTTCAGCGTCTTATATTTTTTATATTTCGTATTTTACCAATAAAGTATAATTAACTCTATGAAATAAAAGTATGTCTATTAGAGAAAGGTTAAGAATGTGTGTGCTTTTATGAAACTATGTACACTTCTGGTTTAATCCCACCTTAATTGTTTAGAAAATTTATTGAATTTATTGGTGGTTGATTATAAATAATATCAACTGATTTTGGAACACCAGCTGTCTATACTCCAATCAATAACATTCGTGATCCTCTATTTAGTAAATTTAGTATATATTTTTTCTTATTTATCAGTAATTTAACAAATTTTCATTTCGCAAATAACTTACGGAGTGTATCACTTTTATAGTTTTTCCTAATAGGTTCACAATCTCCGAGGTAATTTTTTATTTTATCGTGAGAACACATGAATGCATGAAGTTTGATATTCCCTGGCTTTCTTGCTTTGTATTCAGTAAGGATTGAAAAGATACCATCGATTTGATGGCGAGTAAATGACAACTCGCCCGTGAAATCAATTTATTTCCATCAAACGCTCACGTCACTTCTCACCAAAATGTTAACATTTGCCCGTTAAAAGCGATTTTTCATCGTGAATTAACTTGCGAAACGTCTTACTTTCGTTGACTCCATTCTAAATTCCTTGCGTGCATGGGTTAATAATGCTTGGTTGATAACGCATTCTGCACGACCTATCTCAATGCCTAAGGCCACTCGACAACATGACCAGTCAATTGAAACGCTAAGCTAAAGTTCCTCCTGGAGCTTGGCCAATACTGTCTAGACAGAATTAATTTTCTACGCTCGAGAACCCCGGCACTTTCTGCATTTGAAATCGAGGGGGGGGAATAAAAAAATCACTTTACCAAATTGCATGATGGATGGGTACCAAGAACGTCAACTCGAACGGACTTGGGCCTTAACATTTGCATAAAGGAAACTTGAATTCATGGCCGCCGAGTAATTTCCGTTCTCAGGTGGAAAACGCAAGGCGAAATATTTCACGATTTAACGTTTCTAATTTACTTAACCTCGATTCCTTTGTTCCTCCTCCTTTTCCTTCCTTCCATTATATTCTTCTAAATTTGCGACGTACCGAGTGAGATGTCAGAATTGTCTGTAGCCATGTCCGATTCCATCCTTCTTAACTGCAGAAAATCATGCTTTGATCCACGGAGGATTGAAGAATATGAAATCAGGAGCGAAACGGTCTTTAGATAGAAATTATGTTGGCGAGTTTAAATTACTCGCATAAAAACTTGGGCCATAAATACCCGTGTCGGGTGGTACTTATATTTTACTGGCCATCCTCACGTTAAATCAATACATTCAAGTATTAAAACGCGAGTTCTTGCATGACTTCTTTTGTCAGATTCTTTCCTTATTACCAGGAAGTGACTTTCATGCTTGTGGAATGACTCAGTTTAATTCATGTGCAGCAATAACGCTAGTATATATTTACATAGTTAATGTATCATCTCGAGTGGCGGGATGTTTCTTACGAAAAAGCCCAATTAATTGAAAAGGTACGGCAAGACAAAAGTTGTGTGTAAGGATTTGGAATGACTATTGACGTTTCTCAGCGCGTCAAAAACAAACTATACGGGATAACCCAAACGTTTTATGGCCCAGGATTGATTTTTGTTTTTCAAGGCAGAATTCTTTTAGGCCAATCAATCAAAGACGGACCAATTATTAGTTAATGGTAGTCTTCTTTCAGGTCACGATGGTTGATTTTACTGGCTACGGAAGCTCTCACGGTACCCTCTGCGATATTAGACTCATTCATTCAGGGATGGTGCTGCCACTTCCCAGAATTCTACCTATAAAGCCACGCTGCCTCAATGAGCAGAAGAAATGGTTTCAACCCTGCGCCATCTCAATACCAACGGAGCGATCCCTACCGCAATGCTGTTTAAAAAAAACGCCAAAAATAATGGGTACATAGGGTCCATTAATTAACGGCTATCGGTAGCGTGCCAGTAAGTAGTGTCAATAATATCTACGAATCATAATATGTGATATGAAGTAATAAAAGAAGAGATCCGTGAAAGTCATGGATTGCCCACGAAGCCACGTAAATTCAACATTTTCATGGGACTTAGCTACTTTTAGCATCCTAGATTCACCCAAAATTTCCACAACCTCAGAAGGAGAATACTCTGCTCCATCAGGGGCACAGGGTTTATCTTTGCATACTTATACTACCCTCCGTTCTCTTTCGGGATAGGCAGCGTCAGAAAGCCTGATTTTAATATTATTTCACGAAAATCAACTGCTTCTTATCAATGTCCTCTTTGATACCCTGTGCTTTTCTATTTACTTATTTGCCTACGTCGCATTCACACAAACTCTTCCGTCCCCAAGATATAATTTCCATTGTCTTTGGAGTATCTTCAACGACATTAGCTCTTAGACTTCCTTTGCCTACCTCCTTCCTCTCCAGTTCTATATTCTACTCTTATATATCCGTTTGGTGATTTAATTTGGGGTATTGTGAGACGGTAACGCAACTCGAAAGGGTATATTTTCCAAGGTGCACTTCAGATTTTGGGAGTCGGTGATGTTCGAGAGCCTTACCCAGTGACACAGACACAGGCACAAGAGGGAATACCGTATTCTCCGAATGCCGAAGTGTGGGACCACCGTGGACTCCCACGCAACCCCCGTCACTCCTATTCCTCCGCTTCCTCATTGGAATTCCGAGGACGCAGTTTCGTCAAACGGTATCCGAACGATTGTCGCACATCGTCACGCGTCTCTCGGACCCATCCCGAAAACCGTTGGGTATCATCTTCAGCCTCGAACGGAATTCCAATATTCTAGTTGGCCAAGCGAACGAGGAAAAAAAAGGTCTAAGAAATATTTCACACGACAAAGACGCACATGCCCGAAGTCGTTCTCTTCACGCCATCGAGAAATGGGAAATAACTTACTGGATTGAAAAGGTCGCACTTTAAGTAAACTTCTACGGTTTCCACTATTCTTTGTGTTCGGTGGAGCGTCGGATGACTTAGGCGGGTATCGAGACCACCAATCTGGGCTGAGTGTCCTCGGTAAATGGGGGTTGGAGGGAGATAGTTCGAGAAGAAAAACGTTCATGTTTCTGAATTATATTTTTTCATCGTTTTCCAGAGGCTTCGAAATACTAACCCTCGTTTCTCTTGAACTTGTAATCTTTTATGCACAAAAACCGCAGCAAAAACTCACCCCCGATATGATCACCCCCCCAGATATAATTAAATCTATTAGCAATGAGGCTGCGCTTCAAAGTTAAACACACAGAATTTAGCATTTTAATTCAAAGAAAAAGATATATTTACTCATGTACGGAAAATTGAAAGAGTTTGGAGTATTATCTAAGAACCAAATATCTAACGTTAACATCGGAATCTGAAAGTTTAGACCCTAGTATCACGTGAATATCTTCCCTCTAGAACATAAGACACAGTGTTGAGGAAGCACGAAATAAATCAGTTATATGGTGAAGTTAAAAGAGCCTAAAGTCAACAGAGAAAATTGCATTCTACTCGTAAATGCTTAAAAATATTAATCGGCTGAGGATGTCATTATATGTCAAACACGTGAAGCATTCGTGGAATATTGCACAGTTGCAAAAAAGTAAGCTATTCATATTATGCGATCTCAAAAGGAATATGCTGAGGGAATGTCCCACACCAGAGAATTGGGAAATATATGTTTAATTGTTGAATGTCTCGGCGACCACATTGGTGGCATAGTACGTGATATGGCATCGATAGAAGTGAAAGTTCAAAACAATATCTCCCGAAGTTCTTCAGGATGTATTGGAATGATGCAGCACTTCTACCTGAGGTCCCGGGTCCGAATTCCGGAGGAGGTAGGATTTTCCAGGGCTATCCCGAGACCTAATTGGGGTACTACGTGTAGAGAGCACTTCCTAGTGGAGCACGCCGTCCATCGATTGGGACGATAAACCTGGACCCCTTGACGCCTATCGTTTAGAGGAGGCTAATGACGACACCGGGTTTCACGCCATCCTCCTCCATTTTCTGAACATCCTATCCTGACCAAATTACACACTTACTTGCCAATTACCCCTAATGGCGCGCATTATCTTGGCTTTCGGTCGCCTCACCTAATAACTGCAACTACTGCAAGCGTGTATTGCTGACTTGAGCGAACTAGGTGAAGGGTCCATCACACCTAAGATGCGAATGAATGATTTAATTAATCATGTAAAGGAATAATTCACGAAAGACCTCCGATTGGAAAAAAACGGCGAAACAGAGGAGATCCCTGGAACAATAATTATAATATCTCTCCTCGACGTTACAATTTCTTGAATATTAGAGAGTCGACTTCAGAAGGCATATTTTCCCAATACGCTATTTTGAAGGGGAGGAATAAATAATATTAATTACCGATTGACTTCATTAGTTCCTGTCCTGTAAAAGTCTTAAAATGCATCATCATCGGCAACGTAATGATATTTCCGAAGATCAAAAAAATGTAGGTTAAACAGTAAACGTGAAAGATTTGGGGAATCATATACCATGTGAGACAATTGTATCCTTTTATGGTATGCACAATTTTCCAAAGCCAAGGAAGAGGAAAACAAATAGATAGATATAATATGGTTATGAATGCATGCAACTCCATTAAAAGTATTTTTATTTATAAATGAATTAAAATATAGAGATCACATCCGTGAAAAATTGTTACGGAAAAAACAAAGCGACGTACAATTAGGCATAAAATATCTGAAAGAGAGGTAGCTTCTGGAGATTCAAAAGACTCAACTCCAGATTCGATCTATTACAAATGTTCGATTTTACTTTAAGTAAATACCAAGGAAATAATCCAAGTATCACGTTGATTTCTCAGCTCAAAAAATGATGATAAAATCAAACTGCCAGGGATATGGATTCAGGGATGCACTTTTCCCGTCACACATTTCCGAGCCACGGAACAAAGGAAAGGGAAAACAATAGCATTTTCCATTTCTTTCTTGTAAAATCCATCTATCTCCTTTTCCATCAAGGGTGTCCGTACTACTCCCCCCCCCCCCCCAGGCACACAAGATTTCGAGACTTGAGGTGGATTTAGATGAATGCGCCGTGTTAACTTTCAGCGGGTTGCATTTTAGGTGGGGGTGCTATTTTCCGTCCATCCCCTAATACGCACCTCAACTGCCTGGATCGGAACTTAATTCCGGAGCGTGCAGCCTCTGAAAGATCTCCGCTCAGTCGCAATAAATTCTCTCATCAGGTAGTAGTAGTAGTATTTAGGGGAGGCGACCGACAGCTGAGGTCATTTGCGCCATAGGGGATGGACAGGAAAGGATAAAGGGTGGAGAGATACCCGGCGTCGGCATTAGCCTACTCATAACGAAAGGCGCCAAGGGGTCCGCAGCTTAACGCCCCATCCGAAGGACGGCGCACTCACTCAAAGTGCCCTCCACAAAGCACCTCAAGTAGGGATCGGTATACCTCTGAAAAATATTCAACACCGCTGGGATTTGAACCCAGGCCTTCTGGGTGGGAAGACAGTACAGTAGTTCTCTCTTCAGTTATCTGAGTGTAATTACGGAGGCGAGGAAATAATACATTGTTAACGTATATCCCGACGCTGCAGTGCGTGTTCCGTGCTCATCACGGTCATTCACCGTCGTTGAATAAGCTGCCAACAGAATTATTACTCCCCCTTCAAGGTAATTGAAATTAAACCGACCGCATGAATGCTCGTTTTATTAATCCTCTCTTCCATTCACATTTTGGGCGTCCATAATTTTCACCGTTGCAACTTTACATATTGCACCTCATCTTCTTCCCTGGTGAATTCTCTCAAGACTTCTTTTTGCGCGGATCATCGTTGGGCTTTTATTTTAGGCGGGCAGAGAGGACATGTTTCCGGTGCTAAATGACTCACGCTTTCCGTCTTAAAGGATACCTACCCCACAGTTGACCTTGAGCCGATGGGCAGAGGGCGTGCAGGTTCTTCACCAGTGGTCCACCGAGGTGCCCACGACTTTTGAAAATGCCATTTTCATCTTCAACTATTCTCATCGTCACATGCGTTTCCTACTTTATTTGTGCTTCACTTAGACTAAAATCCTGATTGCGAAATCCATCAGACTCTAAATAAGCCATCTTCCTAGTGAGGCGTTTATTTTTTCACTTCATGGCACCCAAATTGTAGATGATTCCGAGTTCCACTGAGGATTAAGTGATGTATAATGCGTGTTTTATTCGGTCAAAATATCTCAATGCTAACTCGGGACTGAAGTAGTCATCATTTTATAAACAATGCTTTTCACTGAAGATAGCAACATCGGCCATAAGTACCCAGGCTAAACATGACTTTTTTAAAGGAAGAATCGAGGAATAGCTGGGATTGAAAATACATCATAAAAATTTCAATTGATGCATCTAGTTCAAGCGAAGATTTGACGTAGTTTTTTGAATAGTTGGAAGTTATTCGTCTTGATGATAAGGCCACATTAAATAACAACCCGCCTTGCGGAACGAGAATGTACTCGTATTAAGAGATTCCAAAGGCCTAGATTGATAATAATTAGCATGATGATTTATATACACTCTCTTTCGGTAACGCGCTCAAGGCTCACTGATGTTTTGAAGTTTATATAATACGAATTGAAATAACTGCGTAATACATAATACGCCAATTTTAATGATTTTACCGGGATGGTATTGGATCTGCAAAGACTTCTAACATAAATCAAGCTGGCTGTGGGTCTTCCTCATGATTCCTTGTAAATGAGCATTTGAAAATTTCTTGGGATTATCGGAGTTCGAAGTATTGAGGGCCCTGATACTATTCAGGCGGCTACCAAACGCAGAATTGAGTTTTACGAAGAAAGGACCACGATTCCTTGGAAGAGATAGGTGCTTAAAAAAACTTACCTCAGCTTAACCCTAAAACTTGTGCCTTACTATCCCCGATCTCGGCCCAGATTCTGATGCAGTCTATACGTGGAATTCATCAATTCTAATAACATCGTAACCTTCAGATGGGGCTGAGGCATTCGGTTGATATGGTGAGAGCCTGTGCTCACAAGGTTTTTACTTAGTAACCTACGCTTCGATATGTATTCGTGGGTGTATTACCTATTTGAATGCAGTATTTTTCTGTAAACAGTCGGTGAGTTAGTGCACCTGAGTAGATACTAATTCCTTCTCGACTGAGGCTCATCGCGTAATGTTCCTTGCTAAACCGAAGGTCGAGGACTCACATCCCTATCCACAGGAATCGTCTTACTGTCTTCTAGGGTATTTTTAGAATTGTCTAGAAGGTGCGGAACGAACTCAGCTGTCGGATTAATTAAAACCTCCGTAGACGATTCTTGTATTCAATTTCATGGACTCTGATTATGACTTTACGAAGTACGTAGTTAATAAAATGTTACAGCTGCATCTTGGGACTAGTTTCATCTTTGTCGGCTAGCAAAATTTGTCCACTCATTGTATTAACAGGTTTCGTGAATTTCACTCGCCTCACAGCGATGAAGCATCTACCACGGCTACAGCGCGACTCAGCCATAAGCCCCTGGAGCAGTTGGCGAAGAGCACAACGCTTTGTAATGAGCTAATTTAGGTCTGTAATCGTGAAGCTTATGCTATCCTATAAGAACTACGAAGCGCCAGAGAGAAGCTTCGGAGGAAAGACTAGGCTCTGCTATAGGGCTGTGCGATATGTCGGTACATGAAAACCTTGTTAATGTTTTGTATGTATCCACAAGGTCTATATGGGCCCTTGTAAGGAACCGATAAAGCGAGCGACCACAATAATTATTGTCAAAGAACGATATTGACGACACAGTGGATGACGATTGGGACATAGTAATGAGTCTATTATGGTGAATAAAGACGTTGTGAACGATGTAAAATATTGTCGTATGTTCCGGATGTACATCAGATAAAATGGAAAAGTGATACCGCGTCCTTTTTTGTGCCGAAAATGGAGATGGTATATCTATAGTTAATTATCTTATCGTCGATGGATCCTATGGACATTATTGTCGATGAGGGCTATAATATCGGTTTCCGATGAGGAAGAAATTATTTACGTTAGTTGATATCCACGATATTATGAATTATTCTCAATATGCCTGAAAATTAACGCCATCTAGTTATTACGTCGCACTGCTGAGGTCATCGTTTCTCCAATCACGTACGTTTCGCAACCATACTCGTACACGGCTCAATGTCAAGGTCGAAATTGTAATCGCCTGAGATTTCATTTTTTTTCCTCTCCAAAAGATTACCTTCCTGGCGACTGTTGAAAAATTCCCCCGGGGCTTCGGCGTGATCCTCAAGGAACAGGGAAATTCTCTCGGCCCCCTTCCTTCATCTTCCGGCCGCCCAAAAGTCCCCATCGCTGTGGAGTAACCGACGTCCTCGACGAGAATCGTCCGGTCTTTGTGGGTGGCGTAAGCACGGCGCTCAAAGGGGAGAGGGGCGAAGGGGAAGAGGAGGTATTCCCTCTTGCCCTTGGCGATCCCGCCCGAGGTCGTTACCGTCGTTGTTGGGTGGTGTGGGACGAGGCGGGCGGGAGGGTGCATGGGGTGGGGGTGGAAGGAGAGAGTGAAGGAGTGGGTGGGAGAAAAAAGAAGGCGAGGAAGAGGGTTGCAAAGCGAGAGGGAGGAAATAAATTGTACGTGGAGGGCGGAGAGGGAAGTCTGGAGAGAGACGTGCTAAGATGAGTTTTATGGAGGGGCCAAATTGAAATGGCAAGCCGGGGTAGGACGTTTACTTGCCAAGGGTTCGTCGGGTTGAGGAGGGACGAGGAAAGAGAAAAAAAGATAGAGGGAAACCCGGGAGTGCAGAGCGGCTTACATTGGAGGGACCAGAGCCATGGGGTACCCGGATGGAGAGGGATGATTTGCAGTCTATTCACCCGGGGATAGATTGTTTTCAAAAAGTCGCAAAGAGAAGTTGTCTTGTTGCAGATCGATTTCAGTCGATCTTGGCTCAAATATGCTTGAATCGGAAGGCAAATCGTGTTGATACGCTCGAAACCATCTACATAATTATGGCGACAGCTACTCAGAAATCAGCTCAAATAATATTCGAGCAAGAAATCAGTTAATAAATTAAAACCAGTTGCGTTTTAATACATGAGTAATTTACTTTTTGTTCGGATGAAAGAACAAACAAAATGTGCGCTTTGTATTGGTCCGATTTCGTCGAAATAATTGTTTGCACCCATTCTCACGACGGCAATTCGATCAAAGTATCGAACCCGACCGTTATCGGTAGTGAGCTCATATGGGAGTCAGGGAAACGTGAAAGTAGGAGTTCTACTCGGACTCTTGAGTGAGTTAACCATAGTGTTTCATCGCCACCATACACGATTAATAGAATCAATATATTCTCATCGATTCGATGCTGTACCAATGCTCACTCGGCAAAATCTGATACGGGACACTCGAGATGGAATGCGCTTCCTTATGTTAAAAAATTCATGGCACTGACTGCCCGTTCCTCACTTCCTCGTCGACCGACCCTCTTGAATACCGACTGCGATCTTTCACTTTCGAGTTTTCTTGAGAAAGACCATTGTAATCGAGGCCCTTCATTAAATCCCCTCAGACTTATTGGTATCATTTATTTCTCTAACGCTAATCCGAAATGAGACACTTGGTATTTCTTTTCATTGGATCATAGAAATGAAATGTCCAAAAGGAAAAATACTAGGACCCAAGCACCCTGATTGGAGAAAACCCACCTAGATTGGAATGAAAATTCGCGATCTCTCGGTTAACAGATGAGGACGAAGTTTTGATGGTAAATTTCGGAAATTTGTGAAATACTTGAAAGTCTTTCAGTGAGTCGATTGAAGCGATGACTCAATCCTTTTTTTCCCTCGAGTGACGCTCATCGTTGTATCCGAAAGGGAAAAGTGGTACGAATCCACCAACACTCTTCCCCTTTCCCCCTTCATTTCTCCTCCCATGATAATGACTTCGTCGAAATTGGGTCTGTGGCCGCCGGTGGGTGCGATGGAGTGGGGGCGTAGGAAGAGGAAGGACGTGCTCAGCAGAAGATGAGGGTGGGTGCGAATGTGTGAGTCCGGACATAAGGAATTGTTAGGAGTGCGCTCGCTGTTAGCCACATGTGGAGAAAGCGGTCGAAGGTCGAGGTCTTTCGGCGTCTTCGAGGGCAAGGTTTCCGCCTTTCGAGGCAATGGGTGGTTCACCAAGCGTTCTCTCCACGCGGGGTAATCGAGTACGCGTCAGCTGTAGGCGTAGAGAAAAACATAATTCCCATCTGAGTGGATTACTAATGCGATGCGGCGCGCTGTAACTCGCTTGAAATCCTAATGCCTGGGCTAGGAGTAGTACACTTTCTTGGTTTAGCATCAACAAACTCCTCCCTGGAATGGCATTTCGGGATTGCGGGCAGTGTGATAACTGAAGAGCATTAAAATGAAAACTCTCATTTAAGACTAACCTATATATTTTTGAGAAATGCTAGAAGTTAGAGTAGCTGGAAGCACTGAAGGAGAATTGATGTTTTTAAGTGTAGATGGAATGCATTATTATGCTGGTAAAAATTAAGATTTTGGCGTTTTCAATGCTATATTCTAATTTTTGCGCCTCTTCCATTTCTTCTGCAATTCACAAACCAATGGTCCAGGACAAGAGGCTCATCGACTCAAGCAATGACATTGCCACGTAGTAGTCAAGTTCAACTAATGGTTTGGATTCATCGTTAACATTTTAAGTCACTATCTCCAAACTTAACTTCATCAGTTTAAGGGCAAGAAGGAACTAGGAAAGCCTACATCAAATAATGTTGAGGGTTCTTGGCGCAAGGAGTTATCATTGTTTCACCGGGTAATATACATGTAGTTAAATATTTGCTTATTCCGATCAGATTTTCCTCAAATGTCTTATTCGAAGTTCTTCCATACGAAAAACTAATAAAACTGCATATTTTATTCATATTTGACTTGACAGAGATGAATGAATGGCATCGTGACAACAATGTTTCTAATCAACAGTAACACGGGATGTATGGCATCAAAAAATTAGCCATAAGACACTGTAGTATTGTTGCAAAAGATAGCCAAGCGGAAAACAGGGTCGCAATGTCACAAATTGGCATTTGTAAATGGAATGCGGTTATTCAATTTGCGTTAATTTATTAATTTTATTTCATTTGGAGAATATGTATGCTCGTCAAATTCCAAGCAACTGCCGGAGATGCCGCGAAGGTAACTTTTAACGGAGTCATCCGCTAAACGTGAATTACAATGCCGTAATTTGAGAGTGTAAAAATCATTCCCCTTGACTTGGATCCCGCTCAAGGCGATTGATAGTTACACTCTGAAATTGTTGCATTGTAGTGTATACTCTTAATTGCCTGTACTGGTGAATTGCTTGTTGAATGAATGATAGCTAACAGAATTCAGATATCGATAAAAATGTTATTTCTTAAGTTGGGTACGATACTCCTTCGATTGCTAAATACCAGAAAATTTTAACATATTAAGATCCATCGCTCTGCTGACTCCTCCCACCCCAGGAGTAAATGGACCATCATACATGCAATCAGAGGCAGTTACAATCTCATGCTTCAAGTTCATCGAGAAAGATAGCTCTGGAATTCAATTTTCGTATATGAACGCTGCTTTCTGTGTACGAGTAATGCACCCGAGCATGTCATGACCGTGTTGGCCGTCGTCCTAAACTGGAATTAGCAGAAAACACCACAGAACCTGCTGCGCTTCAGGCATCACAAGTTTCGTTTTTTTTTGTAAAAAACTCATCTGTTCATATGTTATCTTAGGATCAACACACTCTCCGCGAGCGTGATGTTTGGTACCCTTCGTAGGGCGTTGCGTTTGAGGAGAATGGGGGCGCCGGGAATTTTAATGCTGGGCAGAGATCTAAAACATGGCTTCCTGTCGGATGCAGGGATTTTTTTAACCTTTAAATTTTTTCTGCTAAGGTGTGATCAACAGCCAGCCGTGCGTTGATTTCTCCCCGGGAAAGAAACCTAGGCCAAGCGCGCCGCCGCTCATTGAAATCTCTGGGAATGTTTCAAAAATTCATCTCTGCAAACTTTTTGGTAACCCTACGCCACATTCCACCTCTTGGTTCCGATTGAAGTGTGGATGCGACGTTGACGAGTGGCATATTTTGAGACACGTAAATCATGCGGGCGCACCTGTGTCGGGCACATTAGAGGTGGCTGCCCCGCGAAAGGAAGAAGAAAATGTTTATGTCCCGAGGCGAAGGCTTCGAGAGGTAGTTAAGGAGTGTTGTAGGGGAGTGGAGGTTGACATACACCCGAATTTAGAGGGGGCTATAGCACGCGGAGGTAAATAGAAGGGTGTAAAACAACGGGTGAAAAAGCCATGTGGGTCGATGCAATGCATCGGGAAGTGGGGGGCGAGGTTTGGGGGGGGGGAGAGAGAGAGAGAGGAAATAATATTTCTTCGGCAGATCATAAAGGGTAGGGTAGGTTTTCCACGAAGTTCTAGTGAATAGAACATTGCACCCAATGAATGTTTTGATGGTCTTGTCCAAAGACATGCCCCGTGATTTTAACCTGGGACCCTCCGGTCCTAGACTCTGTATACGGAGCCGCCCCAACGCCAATATTTTTGTATGCACACATAATATTGCATGTGCTTAGTGCATTTTGGAGCATAGTTCCTCTCACCTTGCTGGGCCAACAAGATGGGAACACGTTGGGAGAAACCAATCTCATCCCGCACATCGTCTCGGAAGCCTTCGTAACATTGAAGACGTATCCTCGCCGTGTGCCAGGGTACATCCGAGCGTGTGACATCAGTACGTATTTTGAATCCCGACTTTTCACATCAAGAACGAGAGAATCGCGTGAGCACGGCCGGCAGGATTGACGGGAGCCATTGAAACCGATTTGTGGTTGAGGACTCGCGCAAACTCGTGGTGGTGTGAACGCGATCCGTGAGTGTAATCGATTGAAGGTGGGCGATACACGCGTTGTGTCTTCGCCGTCATGCCCTTCGCTATTCTCGTCCCGCATCATGCGAGCGGCGTCCGGGGCGCCTGCTCACGAATAGGGGCATGGCGATCTACAGCGCGAGATTAGACGGAGCGTGACAGCCTCGGATCGCGCATTCGGCACCCGCGGGGAATGGAGGGAATAACCGCGATCGATTAAAGATCCAACAGTCGTCCGCGTCCAGGGAGATGCGACCGTCGGCCCGGGGAAGGGGGGGTAAGAGTGGGGAAGCGGTGGGAATTTCCGAGGAGCACGTTTTTCGTCCTGCCGTCTCGATGACATGACACCGGGAAAGAAATCAAGAGGGGAGTGCCTTTGGGAGAAGATGGAGGAGCAGAGGTATGTAGAGGAGGGAAAAAAGAGACTCGACGGGGGGAGAGAGGAGAGGGACGGGGGGGAATGGATGGGTGGATGCTGGATCGCACGGGTGGATGGACGCTGGCGCCGTGAAGCGTGAGGTCAGTCGCGGAGCAGCGTGAAAAAAGGGGCGACGAGGAGTGGCGGGGGTGTGGGAGGGGCAGGGGATATTGTGGGGGAAGGAGTGGTGGGGGAAGAATTTGTGGGGGAATGGGTAGTGGGGGAAGGAAAGAGATGGTAAGAAGACGGAGAAGGAAAGATTGTTGGGAAGAGTTTGAAGGTGGAGGAAGATAGAAGGGTTGCAAGAGTCATGGTGGCACCAATGTGGCTGCCTTAGTAATTGAGATGCTGTCACCGCATTTTCAAATGCCTCATCATTAAAAGAAAAAAATAATTGATTTTTGTGACCCGTCTTCGATCTAATCTGTTCCCAGTCCATCAGGGGTGTGTTTAGGAGGACCACTCGGCGAGAGATCATTTTTAAAGACTCAATTACCTTCGAGAGTGGGAACTATTTCAATTCCCAACCCTTGACTTCGGCTTGAATGATTGGCAATCATTTTATGTCACTTAACTGCCTCGTTGTTTGTTCTCTGCCGTCCCATGTTTTTTGTAATTGCAGCCCTTGATAAACTGCTGTGGTTCACCTTACGAGTTTTTTTTCTTATTATCATTGTATTCCTTACTCTTCTCTTCTTTTTACTAACGCTTGTAAGGAATTCTTCGTTAGTCACTCAGTTTGTTCATTTGGGTTTCACATTTTCTTCGCTACAAATCCTCTTCAACCATTTTTTGCTGACATGCACAGCTCACAGCCGTGGAAACTTTATCGCTCGAGCAGTTTTTATGAAACTGTTCCTGCTATTAAGACTTGGGTTAATCGCTATGGTTAATTAGATATTTTATTAAACAATGGTTTGACAGAAATTCTTTTTGCCTTTGCGGTCTATAAATATATGGTTAAAACTGTTTAGAGGGATAATATTTACCTAAATTCAGGAATTATACGCGTTCGGTCTAAACCTGAAATTTTGTCTGATCTATTTTATGCATCAATTTTTGCTTATGCAGGAGTGCGAAGGTTGGGAATTTTTCTCAATGTAGTCATTTTCTTATGTGTATTTTATACGTGAAATCTACCACACCACGAAGGGTAAATTTGGAGCACTGATCTGGCACTGCGCCAATTTGCAAAATATTTTAAATAAGCTCCTTAAACTGCATGGTGACAAACCTTCGTAATTCAGCGAAGGGTTCATATCTTAGGGAATGTAATTTTTCTTTAGAAGTTTTGCACCTCACCCCCATCAAAGAAATTAACGTAATCATGCAAAACTTTAAAAGTCTACAATTGAGCTGTTTTAATATTGAGTTACGAAGCTTATTTATCTTTATTTTAGTCGATATCCTTGTGAGTGGTGATTGACACAAGTTCTTTCATATCTCCGAATTCATTGACCATTTCCGCCTTCAATCGTCAATCTTAAGATTGGGTGGATTGGCCCGAGGTGAGCGGGGTGCTCGACCGGAGATAATGTTTACAAAAGAATGGGGATCGCAAATGCTCTCTCTTGATCTATCTATCCCTCCCTCCCTCGTATCGTCCGTGATTTTCCGATTGGGTGGAACTCCAAGGAAATTACTTTCCCTTGGCAAGGCAGTTAAAAACTTGAGGTATGACTCGGACTTGAACTCAGGACGTTTCGGCTGCTACCACTACCAGAAAGACCAATGCTTCCAAATTAAATTTTGCGTTATTCAATAAATTCATGTTTCCGACGTAATAGAAATTTACAAATTTTCCGATACACCAAGTGAGAAATTATAATTTATATTTTTGGGCGACATCGGAAATTGTTGGATTTAAGTCTGGATCTTGAGAGCCAAGTGACATTTTACAGTTTCGAGCTCGTTAGAAATATAAGACGACTTTGTATCGAAATTTTCCCCTGTCCTCTTGGCCGCGTGAGAAAATGAAAAACAAAATCCCCTTCGTGGTGAAGCTGTGGCCTCATCTTCTCGAACACAAGTCGATCAAAACAAATAAAAACTAAAGGCTTATTCAACAAGTGGATTGTCAGGAACCTTTTTAGTACACCTGAAGAGGGTGTGGGAAGCGCCTCAGAATAATCAAGTGTGGTCATCCCAGCTGAAGACCCACGCACGAGAAACGCCCACGGAAGACGTAGGGCAGAGTTGATGTGGGAGGAATGAAGGAAGAGCGAATGTCTAACGGGAGAGCACGATTACTGGAGCCGTTATTCACATGAGGAACTGCAATTCATCTGAATTGCGAGAAGATCATATCCATTTGATCAATTAGTTTGTTGGAACGAAATGAGTATAGAGGAAGTGCATTAGGAGAACAATTGTGCTGTACGAGAGGCATTTACCAGGAGAGAATTATTGACGTGACTTCTCCGTAAAATATTGACATGAAGAGAAAGCAATTAAATTTGTTGGGGCTTTGATTTGGAGCGTAGCGTTGTATGGTTCCCAAACTTGGTGTTTGAGGAAGGAGGAATAGCGTGGGTCGGAGGCTTAAGGTGTGAGCATGGGGAAATAATAGAGAATATAATTTAGAGACATAGGAAAACAAATTGGAGTTTTTGATGCTTGGGGTTGGAAGGGAAATATTTGGGAGAAATTTGAAGGAGGTGGAAAAAGTATAGTTGGAGGAGATATTGAGAGGTTGTGGGATGGCTATGAAGGTGAAGGCAGAGATAGAAGCCTTTTTGTTAGAAAAGAGAAGGTTTGAGACGGATTGATGAGGCCATGAAGGAAATGATATAAGTCAGAAAGAGTTAATGTCTTTCTAAAGGGTAGGTCATTAAGGATTGCTCGGCGCTGCTTAATAGTGTCGAGGGACCGTCTGAAACCCACCTCTAATCGGTGGACAAGAGAAAATTCATAATTCATTTTGAAGATCATGTAAAAATGATAGCAATCAAAATGAAGCAGCAAAAACAGACAACTTAGAGCTTAACTATGGGTGCGGGTTATGCCTGCCACGAATAAAATATCATACATACATATGTACATACTGATCACGCCGCTCGTGGCCTTTAGGGGTAGCCAAAGTCAATGAAGCCACATTTAAACTTATTTTAGAAAACTCACTCATATTATAGCAAATTTCCCAGACTGTTCATGTGCATGTATATTTCGACTCCGTCAAATTCATACCATGGTTTCATACATGATCCATTGCTGACACAACCAGAGAACATTTCTTTTTTACTCGTATATTGCCGGTGCATTCCATACACATTTTTATGACCCACTCAATACCCTATCTCACCTATTTTTACAACAGTAATGTGAGTGGGGGTATATTTTTGTAAACCACCATTTTTCATTCGCCTGAGACAAGTATCAATTTTTTTAACGCATTATATACGTAAAATAATTGCAAATACATTTACAGTGTCAAATCCCCTCCTTATCAGGGAACATTTCTTGTTGTGGCCCGTAAATGTCGATTTCTTGTGGGCAATTTTTCTGTGGTAATTTCTCGAAAAGTAATTCCATTTCCAGGAAAAAATGAAGGAAAAATATTATAAGTTCAATAGACTTATTTCTAGTGAAAACTTCGCGTGTTTTCCACCGGGTGGGAGTTTCAGCTGCCGACGTTTTTGATGGTCAACTCAGCCATCGTCCTCAGCGCCAACAATGATCGAGTTAGCCATTGAAACGTCGGCAGCTGAAACTACGACCTGGAGAAAAACCCGCCAAGAATTCAATAGAATCGTGCGCTGGGAAAACATCCAATCTTTGCAGATGGTCATTCGAATAATTTTTTGGTAGAAATGAAAGATTCTTTGTGGAAAGCGAATTCTGAAATTCAATTCGCAGTGGAACAGTGGGATTTGCGCCTACGAAATGATCTTTGGAGAGAGGCCTTTCTCATTTAAAATATATTATTATCGACTGTGTTGGATGTTGGTCAACTTAGCCAGCAGAAAGTGAAAACTGTCTCTAAAATACCACTTTTGGCAACTTAATGTCCGTATTTAATGGTAGCCTTGCCTGTAACCTGGCGTTTTAAGGTCGCGTCTAAGTTGACGATATTGGTGCACTCGTGAAGTCAGTTGTCCTTGAAGTCTCAAAATTGACCTAAACCATAGTCATCAACCTTCAAGCTGTGAGTGAAGATGAAATTTTTCACGCACGGGCCTACAGACTCGAAGAGTCTAAAAGGACGTGAAAATTAAGCATTCAAGAGAGAGAAGGTGAATTATTTATCCAGTTCTATTGTTTCGAAGAGATGGGGACGTCCATAGGGGTCACCGGGATGATCCCAGAAAAACTTTATTGCATTCACCTACATATTTTCGTTATAATTAATGCTTTTTCACGGAATTTCAAATGAACAGTAAAACTCGTTTTACGGCAATGCGAAATCATCAGCTATATTTTTAAGCGGTTTATATCCCGGGGTATGAAGGAGAGCTTAAGAGATTTCCTGATAACCTCCCTTCCCCTACCTCTTCTTCCTCAACCTGCATGCGAGACCCCTAAACTTGTGCCTGATGGTGTCGATACCCATTTCAATACATTGCGCTGTTTTCCTTTACTTTTTAATTGGTTATTGTTTTTCATAACGTGATAATTCTTAGCTAACACGACGTTACTAATCCGGAGACCTTTATTATAATTACTATAATTTTTTGTCTTGCACTGTCTCAGAGAGGAATAATATCAGCCGTATCAGATATATCGAGCGATAGAGACAATATTATTCGTATCGCACAACGACTATAACGTATATCATACGCCTCACGTGTCCACATTTGGGCCTGAATGTTACAATTGACTCACATCGGCTATATTATGTCGTCCACATCGAAATATTGAAAATATTGTCCATATAGTGATACTACATACTACATATTGTGGCTATCAGATGATCTGGTTTTGTCGTTAATAGCTGTGTAATGTAGGAAAAGAAAATTGTCCATCGGGATCTTGTATTTATCGCCCTTCACGATGGGCTCAACTTCATTAAGGGGAAAAGGTTATGTCGATGTCAACTGTTGAATATGTATAGCTGTGAAGTCCACGAGAAGAGTGGCGTTGTGCCGTAGAATGTATGTGCGCGTATGATCTCGCTTATTAACCGCAGTTAGAGAGGAGGTGACCCCCATTCACCGGCCCACGCGACTCCTCGCTAGACAGCCGTGCAGTCGGAATCCTGGCGAAGGGTTCAAGGGAGAGAGAGAGGCATTCGGAAGGTTGCAGGGATGGAAGATCGGGCGATTAAGAGTTTGGGAAGGATTGGGAGTGGGGACGGAGGGCAAGGGAGGGCAAAGGGCCTGGATGAGAATTGCGATATTGTGGGAGGGATTGGGGTTTGAGGATTGAAGGCAGATTCCCTACCCTCGATATTATTATTATGCCTCGACGCTCACGAGGCGTTGGGCTTCATTTCGGCGGGCGGGAGGGATTTCCCAGCCGGGGTCTTCCTTCCAACCCAACCCCTCATGTGCGCCCTCATGGCTAAAATGGAGACTTCGTAAGTAATCACAGCTGTGCGGATTCCAACTGTTAGATCTATGGTATATCTCTAAGATCATTATCTTGAATAAGTTCGATTGTCAAGGTAGAGGAAGGCCAAGGGGCTGGTAAACAATAGGGTGGCATTGGAACCATTCGCACGCGAACCAAGCCAACCAAGGAAATGGGACCTTAGGAATAAACTTGGTGCAGTACTTTTGTGCCTACTTCAACATATTTTCATCGTAAATGTCCCTATGCCGTCTTGAAGAATGGTTTTTTACGTCTGCAGCCGAGCCTCTTCTTCCCAAATTTCATTAACCCGCCCGTCAAAATTTTAATGAAAAAGATGGTAGGAATCTCAAAATATGATTTCTACTATCTAAGCACAAATGCTCCGCGTCCATCCTAAATATCTAATACTCGACTATTTTTCTCTGTAAAATAAACTCTTCTGGGCATTAGGGATAAATATGTATACTCTTCTCGTTGGCTTCTTTTACAATATTTAAATTGATTTATTACTAAAAAGGGTCACAGTAATACTTCCATAATGCTTAAGTTTCAATATTACTAATGCTTCCGACTGATAATCCATAAAATGTGATCATATTGTTTGATTAACCGCTGCTAAGGAATTTTTTTGTTTGGGAAAAAAGAAATGTTCATAACTTGTAAATCAATTACCAAGTTATTTTTATTAATTTATGTCAAAATATAGTCCTAAAATGTAGATGTTTTCCTTCTTCAATTGAAAAAAATACGCAATGGTTTTTTGGCACCTACTAAACAATAGATCACTAAAACTTCATACTGAAAAATACATCGTTGAATGCCACGAATAGAAAGTCGAATATATTGATACTTAATGAATTGATCTCCAAATATAACGTGGGAATGCATTTTTTCCATGTATATTTTTTCATAAAAACAAAAGTATTATATTTCTCAAATACTAATTTTGAAAAATTGCGGTTTTCCTCGATGGTTTAAATGACAAAACTTCCAGGAAATGAAAGTAAAACCATCTTTAGAAATACTTTCATGACATTTTTCAAATATCTTCCATGATGAATATGATTTACTTTGAAACAAAATAAAGTTCTTTATGTTTTATGTGTATCGCTGAGTATTTCATTCTTTTTTGTCTACGCATACCTGCTGTGAGAGATATTAAATCACGAGACTGTTTTCGTGTAGACCGTAATGACTCTTGACGTTTATTATTTTGAACAGCATGTCACATACTGGTGCCCATTATTAACGGGCATGTTAAGAGCATCGTAAAAAGATACGCAGTTGTCCCGAAAGATGTGAAGTTTGCTAGAGTTATGATAACCGTCATGGTGGTGTTGGGCACATTTATAACTGTGCGCCGAAATTCTAAGGCAGATACAAAGCAGTAAAGGATTAGTATTACGCGAATAAAGTATTTATTTCAGTTGAGCGAATAATTTTTATTTACAACAGTAGAGGAAGGCGAGATGTCAAATTTGTAAATGGCTTACTTAATATGAGTCCGAACGCTGTAAATTCTTGGGGGCGTGTAAGTATTAAGGGTTAATTAAACGATGTAACGTTTTTGAGTGCGAAAATGTGTACTGAAGAGGAAATTCGTTTTGACTCATTTGAGACCAAGATAGATGCCATTTTAGAGAGAAAAAAGTCAACCATAAGCATTGATTTTATTCCAAACACGTACAAATCACTTCATGGAGGGAAGTTCGATGAGAAATTGCAAAGAAAGCAAAATAAAAAAATAATGAATAAACACAAAATAATTGGAAATAATTTCAGGAGAAACTCCTTGGTGAGTAAAAATGTGGGCAATGTTCACAGTGGACAAATAAATCATTCGCCCCAACCGGGAAAGTACCTATCATCCCGTTCCACGCGAACGATTTTTTTCACCGTGAAAATTTCTCTCATTTTTGGTGATCACTTTGAGCGGGTCACCTCGCTAAAGATATTGTTTTGCGATATCCTGTATTTTCTTAGAATTTGTCCTTTGTTTACTTCTTGTATGATTTTTACGCTTTTTTTGAGGAGTTTATATGGAAACAATCGAATCGTAAATGTAGAATTCCTGCGAGAAGATATGGGAATAAAGTCTGTTGAGAACAAATGATGAGATAAACTAATTTGGCATATTCTGAAAGCCTGCCGAAGACAAACGAAAGATAAATCGCTGGGATCAGAGGAAGGGAGGGAAAGTGATCGTGCGGGAGGACGGAAAGATCAAGATACGATTCACGAATGGAATGAGTCGAGCGGATAGTGGTTTAGAGTATGAAAAAAAAAGATTGCGCTGCTAATGAAACTAGAAGGGATGCACAGCAGACGAATATTTCGGGTTGATAACTTTTGACGAAAAATGCTTTATTATTTTATCCTAGTCTTCATTGCAGAGTGAAGTTAGTGTATTCCGGCATTAAGATGAACTACGCTGATAGAACCTCTTTTCCTTTGTCTTCGCTGAACGAAGCTGCTCTAATTTGAAAAGCCTTTCTCCCGTAAATGGCGAAATCATGTGGGAAATATGGACATCTTGTCCACCTCATGGGTGATATTTTTGCTCAATCGGAATCGGACCGCGCAAATTTCGTGGCCCCATATCCCGGTTCCATTAAGGCACATACGCGTTGCGAATGCCCTCGAACTGAAAATGCCATTACCTCTTCGGCAAATGGGACAAAATTAGAAATCATGTCAATTATGACATGCTCAGTCTCCGGATTCAATATATGTCCAATTTGATGCGTTAATAATTGTTCGTTTTCAGCCATCGAGGCCAATGATGTCTCTCACATCTTTAGGGTTCCGATTAACTAAATTTGAAGTCGCTGTTTAGGATCCCTGTCACCTCACAGAAATGACAGATTTCACCAGGTTGACAGTATGAGGAAGTAATTAATAAAGTGATAAAATTGGGATCAAATACCTGGTCAAAGCAATTATCTACCCGGAGGCTGGTTTTAAGTTAAACTATAAAGAAAAATCAAACAAGCAAGAGTTCCTTCCTAACGAGAAAGCATCTGGGGAATAATGAAGCACTTGGCGTGGCAAACATCAAGTATGTCCTTTGTAAGTGCAAAGGTTAGCTTTGAGTAGTATTATAGAGGAAACAACTTTTAAAACAACATTATCTAAGTTTGTCCTGCAATAATTTGCGGTTGATGCCGGAAGATAAAGAGGGATGGAAAGGAGGAGAGATGCCTACACCGGCAATAGCCTACTCCTTACAAAATGCAACTTTTAACGTTTCATCTGAACGCTCCGGTAAAATCCAACCTAAACTGTTTGTGTTTACCCAACTGGACATGGACTAAGGGCAGAAGTTAATATAATGCTTTGATTTATGTATGGTTGTATATTATACAACTTATTTGTATTACATTCTCTGACAGTGGGTTAGGTAGTAGGAAGAGGCTCGTACATACTCAATATGACCCAAAACAAAACTAATGCTCAAATAAATTAGAAGTTGAATGGGGATTTACTCATTTAGGGTTACGTTATAAGTAGAATACTGACCTGCTCTCTTTCCCTCGACACGTAAATACTTGGAAAGAACCCGTGGTAGTATGTACTACATTTCTTAAAAAAATTACTCAGTATGCAGGAGTAATGTAAAATAAAATAGATATTTTTGAAGTAATCTGTTTGGATACAAACGGGTACGGTGGGGGAGGAAAGGAAGGGTGCGGAGCAAGTGGAGAAAAGAGAATAGGGCTAGGGAGGCAGCCACTCAGAAAAAAGGTTGCTGAACGCGCGGAGGAGAGCAGCAAAAGCGTAGTCCGCTCTGCCGTTCTTGAGATGCGCTCACTCCATCCCTCTTGGCTCTTCTCGGGAATCCCTCGCTTGGACCCATGGGCTGAACACACCAGCGCCTGCTGCGTGGTTGCAATATTTTCCACCCGCCACACTCTGAGGCTTCCAAATTCCATCCCTTGAATCATCCTGCAGACCGCATAGGCCGACCAGAAATTAAAGTTTATGACCTCACTCGCCGAATAACTCCTTCAAAATGTGGTTTGGGAGTTGACATTTTTCACATTCGCGCAGCAAAGGGGTTCAATTCGGCATCCTCTGCGGTGGTGATTTTTTTTCCATGCGGTGAGTATAATTGACGAGGGCTTTGACCCTTTCGCAACTCGCGAGGAAAAAAAAAATAAGTTTTCGTCTTTAAAAGAGGATTAAAACTTTTGCTGGTGTGTTTCAAAATTTTCCACCTTGTCGTCGAATGCGATTGACTTCTTTTTTGAGTCAGAATGTCAAATTAAATCTGTTTTCGAAAAGTTGTCACATTGGAAACATTATTCAAAACCAAAAATTGGAGTTTGATATTTTGAAATAACTATTGAAAAATGTTTCCCGAAGCACTGTGAAATACTCTCTTTTTGAGCAATCCGAGTACGTTTTTTGGTTCGCTCTAGAAGGGAAAGGCTTTACGTTATAGGCATATTAGCCTATCATTAAATTTGTTAAGCATTTCCTAGTAGCAAACTAGTTCACAGTTTACCAATTAGGTATTGCTAAATGATGATGATTTTAATTATTACTTTAGATTAATAACGATAGTAGTAAGATAAGAGAAAACCATTTACTAATATAACTCTTATATTTTGTGGCCCATCTATATACACTTTGATACATATCGCATCTTATCTTGCTACAACATATCGTTATGGATGCACATATGGACCTTATCGAATGTCGAAAAAGGGTTACAAAATTGAATGCGGAAGAGATTAAGATGCATTCGAATGTCTAAGGTAGTGATAGCTAGGTGAATATTGGACATATGAGGGAAGAAAGAAAGATGAAAGACTTGTAATAAATAGGACTCACAACATAAAGCACAAAATGACCTTTGTGACTTCAATGCTACTGACTTCCTGGTGAAATAAGTTTTCTCAAATGAATATAACCAAGGTGCATCATGCTTTGATCAAGACAAGAGGGAAGAGTGTTCCATTACGTAAAGATTATAATTTCAACCGAGGGCATTAGGCATGATGGAATACGTTTCACATAAATTCTATCGCGCAGGAGGCTTCATTCAAGGTTTATTGCTAAAACTTAGAATAAAAATTCGAAGTTAAGTTAGTTAATCTGCCATAAAAATATCCCAACATAGGGGCGTAAAGGTGTCAACCAACTCCACTTAACCCCCCATGCCTAAAGATCACATTCTCATCGCTCCCTCTACATCATTCCGTTTCATTCGCACTCCCAATTCTCTAAATTTATCTCAAAATGAAACTTATCTAACATATCAATGGTGGGTTTGCGTGATAACCCATTTTGTTACAATTCCACGATCCCACATGACCCAAATCCGTTGCGTCACATTTATATTTTCCAATAAACTGCATTAAAAATATTTGAAGTCTGGTCAACTTCCTCCACCCATGATTTATTTTTTTAAAGAGAGATTTTCCTGTTCCTTTCGCAGGCGCTGCACCCGCAGCAGATGGGCGCCCCATGCGGTGCACCCCTGGGCTACCCCGCGTCCCCTTGGGTGCTGTGGGACGCCGGTCAACTCATGGAGGCCGCTGCTCGGAAGCGCAAGAAGAAGAGGCGAATGTACGCCGCGTGCCTGCTCGCGGGGGTCGCTGTGGTGGTGCTCGCCGTCGCCGGAGTCGCCGGATTGGCCGTCTACCTTGGAGGTGGGCACTTGCGTCCGCCGTCTACTGACCGCGTGAACCTTTCGATCTTTAATATTCGAATATCCCCAGTTTGAAACACACCGTTTAATACGATGTTCAAACGGAAGAAAGAGCGGATAATGAGGTGGCGGGAGGGAAGTGGAAGAAGGAACATCTGAGCAACCTCGCTTTAGGGTTTGAATTAGAAGTACTCCAAATAATAACATTCTCTCTTGTTTAAAATCCAGAGAGACTTGCTTGCGAAAAATGGGAAAACCCAATTTACAAAGATTGCAAAATAACTCTGAAGGTGGACATTTTGATGATTTTCATTAATGTGAATCTGAAACTGTGGTAAACACTATTTTTTTTCAAAAGCACTCCGCAATGCATTAAGACACAAGCAAATAACTAAGTTCTGCATCTTTCCCGGAAGTGTACTTAGTTAGATCTAAGTATCATAATTCACCTCAGTTTTCCTCTGCGCTTACATATCCAATGCTTAGAGACCTTTGGGTTACATTTTTTACTACCATCAACCCTCATTTTTGGACGACGTTTGATTTAGGGATGTGATCGAAAGTTTTGGAATGAAAATTCATTCGACGCTGCAGCAATTACCCTCTCCTCTTCCCTGAGGGAAAATTGACGGGGTAGGTTGTCAGGGTTCGGTATGGGAATAGTGGAGGTAAACTGGCAGGTAAGAGGCGATCGGGCGAGGAGGAAAAAGGATGAGACAAATCACACCTTTCCTTTCTTCATTCTGCGATCCACTCCCCTCCCTAGGAAGGAGATCTCTCCTCATCCCTCTACTCCCTCAATGCCAACCGTCGATTTTCCTACCAGAGTCACTCTCCTCTTTATGGAGCCGCAGTCTTTCTCGTGACCTCCTCCGTTACTCCCCAGCCTCTTCACACTCCCCTCAATACATTTGAATTGTGTTACGAACAGAGGAAACAGAGAAATTAACACGGCAAGTGAGTTAAATCAAAATGAAATGAACGGAATTCGATGTTCCGGGTAGAAACGTGTTAACACGAAGGATTTATACGAATACGGTCGCCTCACCCGTTAGCTACTGCGACTAACATTTGTTGCTGATCTGGAAATCAGGGCGTACAATATTTGAATGAAGCAGTTGTTTTCGCAGTTAATGGATGCCGCAGTGTGCGAGAGCACATCTTATTTGAATCTCGCACTAGGCAGCAGATGGTTGATGATTTTTAGTGCTAATGGCATTTGGTATAGCTTTAGAAGACATTCATGTCTTATTAATTTCTGCATTCAATTCAGGGGAACAGTGATTTACTGACTTCACTGGAGTGGACGCCAGTAGTACGTACATATTCTACCAGCTGTTCATTACTAATCATTAGTAAAGGCTACTTTTATTTTAATTATTACATTATAACTTAATCGTTTTTTTATGCATTCACATTTTAAACTTATATTACCAAGGTGGTGATGATTAGATGAAAACGATCTCAAATTGTTTTTTTCTTAATTCCCCATCGTGTTGCGAGTATTTTCGTGGAGGCTGAACCAATCTCCACCCGTGAAGTACTAACTGCTTCTCGTAATTGAGGAAAACGTGAGAAACGTTGCCTATGTTGTTGGCAGCGATGACCATCAGGAGGGTGTTAAAGCGAAACGATTTGGAAACCTATGGGTGTAATTACTAAGGCGGCAATGTTCCCTCCGATTTGCTAAAGCTTTGACAGCCCAAATTATCAATCGATAGTTTCCGCAATGGGTGTTATCAGTGGTAATTCCTTTCCGCAAGACGTGGAGGGAGGAAAGATTGATTGTGTCCGGTTAAATTACAAACCAGATGTTACCATCGAGCCTCGTGCAGTCATGCATGATTCTGTGCCAACTGCGATTCCAGGGTTAAATATCCGTGACAGAGTTTTCGTATAAGCAAGTTATTTTTTCCTCAGGGCTTTTTTGCATCGTTCCTTGCTTGTTTGGAAAAGACCAACAGAAAATTCTATACTTCCGGGACTTCTGATAGGAAACTTGTAATTACAACGACCCACCACTTGGGCTCATCGATTGTAATAAAAACCGATGCATACGTATCTCGTCGCTAAATGAACCTGGGAATTCAACTTGACGAGGATATACACTTCTGAAACACGTCGCTGAATAGGTAACAAGATTTTCGACCAAGACTTACGAATTATTTTACACATTATGGTTATACGGGTAATTACTGTGCACGAAAGAACGATCGGTGAAGTTAATTTCCTCTAGTATTTCCTTCCCTGGTACGATGGTGCCAACATTACGGTGTGCATCTTATTTCCATTATTTTTCATTAAAGAAAAAACATTTTCTTCTCGTGTAAAGTGTGATAAAATACATGATCTGCCATGGACCATAATGAATACTCTTTTAGCTTTCCAAATTAATTTCTTTTCCGTACTATTTGATTTGGAAATATTACTTACGAATGCCTTCATGCAAATGAAGGTCTTATTTCATCCTATTAATGCACGTGATTGAGGTCACATTTTCATATTTCAATATCTTTTCGGTGTCCGAGATGAATTTGGTTAAGATGGATCTCCTGGAGGCTCATTGATAATTCTCATTTACACTTCTCTGAATGTGTTTCATCAACTTATGGACGCAATATTTAGTCTTCTCTTGAGAGCATTTCCACATGAAAATTTTCCTTAGAACATTCTGCGCATTAATAGGTCAAATCGAGTTATAAGGAGAATGAAGTGTAAACATGAATAATGCCGCGATAACTTCAATCGGGGTCTCGTTTCGGGCTCCTGCAAGCAGAAGTTGAGACCGCTTGTTTATTTGAAAGACCAAATAAGAGTAATCATGTAAAGACAATATTGTATATCCTAGCCAATGTAAATTCCATCAAAGCAAAAACCAATATAGGACATATGGGTAGTCCCCTCTACAATTTACGTCTTGGACGATTTAAGCTTCATCGTAATCGGTGGCTGCTCCGGAGAAGATAGAATGTTTGTCATTTTTTGGAGATAATTACGCCATGGCAATTGATTATTTTTAGTGACTGTTTAGTCTTACATCTTTGCTACTATTCATTTTATATTTATTTGAAATTAGCGGAATAAGACCATGCAATTATAAATAGGGAATGGGAATAAAGTCATTTTACAAAATGTACGAACAATGAGCATAGATAGCACAATGCTTATTTTGAAAGCCTTTAATATTCCTCCGGTGAGCATAAGCAATGATTCAATTTCACATTAAAAATATGATAATAACTAGAACACAAGTCGTGACATGTTATTTTGTCAGAGGATCCGCGAATCCTTGCGATAGCACCAATGCGTGGCACCTGATTGAATAAAATGTTCTGGTAACTTATGAAAATTCATGGAATCAGTTGAATCGTGTATGGCCGCATGCATTAACCCTAAAACAGTAAGCCCGCTTCCATAAGAATATTATTTTCGTGGATGAATCCTAAATAATCAAGGATAGGAGAGGGTGTTTTGCAGACGGTAGGTCTCTTGGACAATTGTTAAATATCAGTGCGAGAAGCGTACACAAAAAGGACTTCACAGGTCTACCCTGATGTTGGCCATGGCTTTTCATGTGACCACAGATACGCACCTTTTCGTGTTTTTTCCCTAGGAAACAAGAAATTCTTTCATAGGAGACGCCCAAGACTGCGGTCTGCCGAACGGTACCTACGATAGTAATTTTGAACTTTTTTGGTTTCCCGCGGCATGATATCATAACGGTTGATGGAGCGATTGCCATTTTCCGTGGAGGAGGCTAGCAACACAATTATTTTGATGGCGGCATCAAATAAATACTGAAAAGTGGTCGATAAAAGTCCGTGGAGGCATCGATGTATGGCTTCCGTAACTTTAAGTCCTTGATGTTTTATTCCGACAAGAACACTTGTCTTACGTTTGCTGTGCGATATATCATTGTATTACTTCAAAAGCTATCACCTCTCCTCTCTTTCCATTGTTTATCTCTCCTGGTCCCTACCTATTGCTTTTGAAAACTTAAATATCAGTGGCATAACTTATTTTCTACTAAAATTGCGGTAAGGAAATGCTATCTCTTCAAAATTTATACAAGTATATATCTCTTGTATGAGGATAAAGACAATTTTACGGGATGTTTTCTGGGGTAAACTATTTAAAATTGAGACTTTTTTTAGAATTATAGAAATTGGATAGGCAGAACGTTTTCCTTTTCCATCGTCAATTGTCTGTGAAGTAAATTACCGAAAAGTCACCTAGATAGAATGATGTTACTTTTCTCGGGGTTTCAAGATCTGTTAGTGAATTTGTTCGTCTCGCTTTGCCCTGCTGCTAACATACGTAGACTCGAATTTATGACAAACACTTTTAGAGGAAGATCTTGGACCCGAAATCCCTAGGTGTTAAACGTATTTTAATATATATAGTCGGATTTTATCGAAGAATTAAACTAAAAACTGATTCCGTCATTGTTTTTCGTGTTAATTGCCTTTTGGGATCGAGATAGGCAACGGAAAAATATTGATCAAGGTGTAAGATGTAAATTAACTCATTTTAAAGCATTTTAAGTATCTTCATCTCAAGACTCCCTCGCAATGATGATGTGATATTCCTCAGAATGTTTCCTGCAGGGAATTAAGACAATTCTTTCATTTGAAATGAATCACAATCTAAATTTATGGGAGTAGTATTTATTTTTCTGTGCTCTTGTAAATACAAGAGTATTATGCAGCCAGCCACAGATTATTTAATTCTACTTTTAAACATTAGCTAATACTAATACATAAAAAATAGCTACTAACAATGTTTCCTCTTTCCCTGTAGCTGTTCTAATGAATCATTAATTTAAGAAACTTCCATATCGTGTAGGTAAAGCGGGAACCTCATAACGGAAACGAGTATATGTTTCGTCTGAGAATGAACCGTTCTTGGATCTTTACATCTGCAGTTCAGTCGTGCAATAATAGAGATTTTAAATGGTAAATTACCACATCACAAGAACATCTAAAGGTGCAATAAATTAAGCGTGCAGTAAATCTTGGTTGCAATGTATCACGTTTCCCTGAATCAGTGATGCAGATTACTAAAAATATCTGAAAATGAGATACGCTCACCAAAGGGGAATTTATTAATCTTCATGGAGGCCCTCAGCGTTGTGGGATTTCATTGTCATGTAACGTTCGAAATATTAATTTGATTTTACCACGAAACAGTTTAAGTTTTATATTCACATATTTTCTCAAAGTTTGAATTCTAAATTTCACTAAACCGAAACCAAGTAGTTGTGTGGAAACTTCACGTCTGGAAGAAAAATGAATCTTTTTTTGTTTTTTTTTTCAGTAAAATTTCTCATTAAATTTATCACCGCTACACCGTACAATTGGTAAACGCACTTCAAAATGAGGCTATAAAAATCAAACTATATATTTTCGGTAATAATGACCGGACGGACCATTAAACACCGCTCTGAGGCTGGGAACAAGGAAGAATGCGATTGCTTGATGACCGTGTCACTTCACGATGCCAATTTTAAGCAAATATTTTTTAAATAACAAAACTGAAAAAAATTCTTAAACGGTTTATTGTGGCCCCTGTCGGATGAAACCATCCAATGGCTATCAGTTTTTGCTGTGACGCCAGAATGAGCGCCATGTCACGCTCACACATTATGCACAGTCAGCATAAAAATCACAATCTGACCACACTGGTCACATCTGATCGCAAAAACTCTTCCACACCAAGGCGATGTAAGGAGTATACGGAAAATAATTTCACAATAATGGAAAACAATATTCCTTTTGAATATCCTCGACCAAAATCTCAACAAATTGTTTAGAAATTTTCATTTTGTGAAAAAAACTTTCAACGATTACGATATGATACAACAAGTAAAACGTTAGTCACATTTTGCTTACTGCATTATTTATAAAAAATCACGCAAGGGATTTTTACTGAATAAATAAACGGAATTTTTTATTCAAAAAAATATATCATAATACAACCGGTTTCGACGCATAGGCGATATCATCAGGTATAGTCGAAACCGGTAGTATTAAAATAAATTTTTTTGTGAAAAAATACCAAGCTCATTTATTCAGTGATCATGAATTTTCACTAAGTAGAGCCTCAAAACCATCGAATTTATCAAATACATTTTTAATCATCCTTCCTTGAGATTTGACGAATGTGGGGGCCCCGAGATAAGGTTGTCCTATAGTATTCATATTAGAAAACATAACGGTCTTGACTACTTGTAAGTTAATTTCTACGCAAAATCCTGGCACTGGATGCTAACTCTCCTTTCTTGCCTCCAGGTTCCCCGCCCACCGAGAGCTCTGCCAACTGGGAGTCATTCCGGAGGGCGGGGGAGGCGAGGTACGGCGAGGAACCGACCACGCATCGTGTGCTCGGGAGGCATGGGGTGCTGGTGAGGGCGGACCCGCCGACGGAGAGGACGACTCCGCCGGCCCGAAGCCCATGGTCCATCCGCAGGGAGGAGAGCCTGAGCCGGTGGGAGGGCCGTGGACAGGGTGGGGGCGACGGAGGGACGCCGGGCGCCATCTCGCGGGCGGACCGGGTAGAAGAGGAGGAGGCGACAGCGGAGGAGGAGGTGGAGGAGGCCGAAGGCTTCGGAGAAGTGGGTGGAGAGGACTATTCCGAAGGCGTCCCGGAAGTGGAGGTGGTCCTGGAGAACGGGGAGGTGGAGCCGGTGGGCGATGGGTCAGAGGCGGTGGAGAGTGTCGAGGGCAACCCGGGGCACAGGTCTCCCCACGCCAGGGCTTCGGACGCGGCGAAGGCTGCGGCGGCTGCTGGGGGGGGCACCGGGGCGTCGGGACCCATCGCGGCCCCTGCGGGCGGGGAGGGGGACGAGGCGGCGAGGGTGCCCACGACACTGGTGGAGTACGTGACCACGATCAGCGTGGTGCAGTCCCCCGTGAGGTCGGCCGCGGTGGACTCCGGCGTGCTCCGGCGGAACGAGAGGAGAAAGGGGGAGGGCGCCAAGTACGCGGGCGCCTCGTCCGGCGGCGGTGGAGGGGAGGATGCGGCGGAGGAGGAGGACGAGAGCGTGGAGGGGGTAGTGGAGGAGGAGAGCAGGAGGGGCGGGGAGGAGAGACGCTACGAGCAGCTTCAGGTGTCGAACAAGGCGGCGTCCGGGGGCGTGCCCGTCTTCAACATCCTCACCAAGATCCTCAACCGAGTGAACGGCAGCAGCGGGATCAAGGAGCTGGAGAATGCGGAGAAGAAGCACTCGGACAACGGCACCATGGGTGAGTTGGCAATTGTGCGGAAGGGTAGGCCGGAAATCACATTTTTTACATATGTCCATGGGTTGGGTGCGCGAAAGTGGGCTTTTGGATTGAGAATGAAGAGGAAAAAATATTCTTTTAAAGTGGTCGGCTCCTGGTTCTCCCTGGGGATAGCTGATGGCGTGTACCACTTCAAGTTGAGATTACTCGTGAGAGTCCTTGGGACGGATCCTGGGCACCTTTTTTCATTTTCGCTCCCATGAGCCTCCATCAGTTTTCTACATTCCTTCTGTTCATCCTGCAGACTCTATCACCAATGTGAATATTGGTGACCACTTTTTCTATTGTAACTCAGTCATTCTGAAGCTAAGGACTTTTTAACACTGGTTAAAACACAGTTATATCACTCTTTCTTATCCATGACTGCTATTTGCAAGAAGGGCTGTGAGTGCATTTAGTAGTGCTAGGTACTGCTGAAAAGTGTACCAAAGCTAATGAAAGTCCATCAAAACTACTTGACTACTGCTAATGATAATAATAATGATATATGATAGATAATGGCGTTCAACAATTGGTATCATGAAAAATTCATCATTCAACATCTTCATTAGACTTGATAATTATAAGCTACAATTAAAAATTGGAAAATTATGGGAAAATATGGACTGGTAAAAAATGTTTTCATTCAATGAAAAAATTTCTTAGAATTGTTAGAATTTTAAGATTTAAAAATCCCCAGAACCCTTGACTTGTCAGAGATTTGTTGAAAAAGAGGTTAATAATATGAATTCAGAGGTCCCTCATGTTTTAGGGGTCCCAAAAAATCACAACTTCACATTCAATTTAACTCCTAAATTATTCCCCCCATAATGGCAAATAATGGGGGACAGAGGTGATCTTTATTACATGCCCCCTCATCCATTTGCAAACTTACCTATTCTGAAAATTTGACACCCCACATCACTTGCACTTTGACAGAATGCAGTGCTGGCGAGTTTCGATGTGCAGTTCTAAATGGAGGTATCATGTGTCTCCCGGGTTCATCTCGATGTGATGGTGCAAGGGACTGCTTCCTTAATGGTGAAGATGAGATTGGGTGCACCTGTGCGGACACACTCCGCTCCAGGTTCCTGCATAGAAAGCTGTGTGACGGCGTGCCTGATTGTTGGGATTACTCAGATGAAGATCAGTGTGGTGAGTAGTTATACACGTGGAATGAACCATACATATGTGCCAGGGGACCCAATAAAGCACCTTATTATGCTGATAAGGAACTATAATTTTTCAAAAATTTGTTGTCTCAGGCGTAACTTTGTGGAATTTGCATAACATATTGAAATGTAATGAAATAATTGACTTTGTAATTCCACACACTTTATTTAAAAACACACTGATGATGACGTTCAACGTCGAAACCTGGGTCGTGTGTTTTTAAATAAAGTGTGTGGAATTACAAAGTCAATTATTTCATTACATTTCAATATATAATTTTTCAGTTCAGGCTTCCTGAATAACATACGAAAAAGCTTCTTCCAAGAAGTTTGTGGCCAGTACCTTGCTCAGGTAAATTCATGGTATGAATTCTGTACAAGCTGGACATTTTTAGCCATCTCATTCATATTCAAGTAACATATAAATAACATTAATTTGCCATTGGTGAAACATTACAGTCAATTTTAATGCCTCATTTAATTATTTTTTTTTAAATTTCTATTCTTCAGTCTGAGTTTGAATAACCATTATTCTAGGTATTTCAACATTTAAATTTGAATAAAAAACTTTTTATGCACTTCTGATTCATAGAATTAAAATTATACTGCCAGAAATTTAGAAGGGGTTTGGGGATTTTGGGAATTTTATGCCTAAACTTGCACAGGTTGATAGACAAGTGGAATGATGTATATTTTCATCTAATGACTGGGCCCAAAGGGTGCAGGAGATTCTCCAATGATTCCATAAGCTAATAAAATTCTCGAAAGGGCCTTTATTATACAGATAGTAGTGAAATGAAATGACCTGCATGGAATGAATCTTAAAAATAACTGGTGAGTCAGTCTTCTTCTTTAATTAAATCAGTATCTTTAAACAACCTCTGTAATTGACATTTTCATGTTCAATTTTAAATAGAAAGGAAATTAATCTTTTCCCAGCCCTGAATAAAGGAGTTTAAATATGCATGATAGCTTTAAAAAAAACTAGGAAATAAGCATTGAGATCTAGGAGTATATAGAAGATAAGCATTACATTAGAAGAAATTAGCCAGAAAGTGGGAGGTACTTGCATTGGTCCACACTAGATGAGTTCACTAATTAATTGTCTTGGTAAATTCCACAGAATGGTGCTCTCCTGGACATTTGGTGTGTGGAGGTGGTGCCAGGAGCTGTGTGGAGCCAGAGCGAATCTGTGATGGAGTGAAAGACTGTCCCGGTGGTGACGATGAATCTCGATGTATTGCCTTGTCACCAGAGGAGATTCACAAGGAACCAAAGATGATGGGGTCAGATGGAAGGAGGTTCTATCACAGGGGGAGCAATTGGAATGGGACGACGCGAGGTTCAGATTATGTGACTGCCTCAATGGTCACCAACGAAGTTTTTCCCTATCGCTCATCAGGTAAGATTTCAAAGCACATTGATTGAGTTAAGAATATGCGTCAATTAGTTAAAAAACTGATAAGGGCGGGAAAGCAACTGAAGAGTAAATTACTTTTTCACAGGTTACCTGCTGGTGAGGAAGAAAGGGGTTTGGGGGAAACTTTGCGTGGATAGTTCTGCGAATGATGGAATGAAAAATCTTAAGGGCACCAAGGAGAAAAGTTGGGGTGTGGCAGATATTGGCCATGAAGTATGCAAAGCAATGACTCACAGGTAAAGAGATTAGCTGCTATGCTCTTCTACATTATGATTATTCTATAAGGGAACATAGAACTTTGCTTTGGCTAACATTTGAATAATTGAAATAAAATTAATTTTTTTCTATAATCACTGTTTATTGACCGGATAGCTAATGGAAGATACATTTATATCCACACCTTGATAGCAAAATGCCTACCCCCTCCCAAACATAAATTCATTCAAATCAATACAAAAGTTTTCAATTATTGAATTATGCTATTTTTAGTGTAAATAATACCTATCTAATGTTTCTAATTATGATTGGCCTACATATTCCTGACTTATCTTGGTTTTAACAAGCCGGAAAATACATTTTAAATGCAAATTTATTGCCGAAAATGCCAAGTTGCCTTAATGGAATCACTTGTCAACGTTCATATAAATGTGAGAATTTCTGTGTAAAATCGATTCTCTTGACTGGGATTCAAACCTTTATCCCTCATCAACAAATGCGTGCTAAACTCATACTTACATAAATTTTATAATGATGAATCTTACACATGCCATGCGAAATTATTTAGGGTTTTTTTTATCACAGTCAAGTTTTGATTATGCTAGAAATTTTAACAATGGAAATATGGCATTCATTTTGTTGTTTTGTACTTATAATTGAAATTATAATTTTTATAGAAAAAAATATTAAGGTGCACTGCTCAATGGAAAATATTTTTATCACAGATATATTTTGAAATAACACCTGCGTATTTTGTTAGAATTGTTTATATGGAGGCTTTGCAACTGATGTAAAAAACCTGATTTAGCAAACAGATAACCTAAAAATGAATGTGAACATGTACAGATATTGTTAAGTCAAAATCAATGTGTGCATGTATGCTTAGAAATCTTGAAAGAACGTTGTTTCTGTGCCAAACAAGTGTGTTACATAAATATTTCACTGTTGATTTATTATTTTTTCCTTTCCTTTTTGAACCTTCTCCATGAAGAGACTTTGAGTTGATAGAACAAGTCACTGATGGTGACCTATTGGAGGGTTCATATCCTGGACCACCTAAAACTCCTTATTATGAACTTCAATCCAGCTCTAGCCAAAACGATATTTTGGGGTAAGCAAAGTCTACCTAGAAATAGAAGTTTAAGGATGCTAAAAAATCTATGGTGAAAAGAGTTCTCTAATTTGTTGTCTGTGCCTCAACCAAGCAATGCTGTACATTTTTCTTTCATTATTTCATCTGCTTTACCACTGCCAGATGCTTAAAAAAAGATATACTTGAAGTAATATGAAATACTTGGTCCCTTTGTAGCTAATTGTCTCATATTAATATTGCTTGACAACAAGTCTAAAAGTACAATAATTGCATAATGGCCTTAATTAATATTCGTCTAAAAATTTATCAGGAGCTATACTAAAGTGCTCACTGAGGAACTGAATATTAAGCATCAACCAAAGCCATAAAAATTGATCAAATCTGATTATAAAAAATAATTCAGCCTCCAGGATGTTGCAGTTAACATAATAAATATGAGTTAAACTGAATTCACTGCCGATATTGCTTACTCATTGGATTTTAAATAATTTCAGATCGACTCAAAGTTTGCAGAGTACAGAGTGCTCTTCAAAGAAAGTTATGAGAGTAATGTGCCGAGATCTTGAGTGTGGGGTCCGTCCCAAGATAAAGGTTAACCAGTGGTCCAGGTAATGACAGTGCCCTGATACTGAAAATTCATATTACATTTATGTAAAATCATAAATCATTTAATTCCTTGCAGCTCCTTATAAACAAAAATAAAATCACATCAGAGAATTGTGGGAATAATTCCACATGATATAATTTCATCTGAGGCTTTAAATGAGTAATAGTTAATGAGAATAAAGTAATTTCCTTGCTCACGCACTCCCTCTGTTTTCTAATTTTTCTATTATAACCAATGAGTTTATGATGAATTCCTATCCATCCTTTGAGAGCATATCAACAACTAATTATGAAAACCTTCAGGTTATTGATGAGCGAGAGCCATAACAATACTTATCCCACATCGTTCCATATATGACTGATGTTTGATCTGCATTCTCCATCCATAACAACACTGATTCATAAAGTTAGAAATCCAAGCAAAAGTGGAAACCTTTGTGCTTTTTGTGCTTTTCCCTCTTCTTTTGCAATGGACTCAGAGGATAGTGGGAGGTGGCAATGCTGCTCCAGGTGCCTGGCCATGGCAGGCGGCACTCTACCGGGAGGGTGAATTCCAATGTGGAGCCACCCTCATCTCTGATCATTGGCTGATCTCTGCAGGCCATTGTTTTTTCCGGTGAGTTAATCAGTGCTGTCACTACATTAAGATGGCTTTATTGCTCTCTCAAGCATATATTCAAGTAATTTTATATGATTAGGAAATACATACATCCAACTTAAGCTGGCCTCATTGGTCAGGTGGGAACTGAATTTGTATGCTAGTGAAAAATTCATTCAAGTGGTTCAAGTCCCCCATGAATACTGTTTGCCCTGGTCATCTGTCTTTTCACGTGTCATCCAGGAAATTGATGTTGTTTGGCCATGTGATTTTTCATTTTGGGGATTGGAAATGACCAATGACCTATTACTAAGATTCCATGGGCTTACAGGCCACCAAAAACATTTAAGCATGTTTTAGACAATTTATTTGCATTAAAATCTACCTACTCATTAGCACCAAAGCAATATATTTGCCAACCCCTTTCTTTATATTTTTCAAACAGTGCTCCAGATGACTATTGGGTGGCAAGGTTAGGCACACTGAGACGTGGCACGGCCCTACCATCACCACATGAGCAACGTCGCCCAGTTTCTTCCATCATTCTTCATCCCAGATATGTTGACGAAGGCTTCCTTAATGACATAGCTCTCTTGAGACTGTCCTTGCCTGTGGAAATAACTGACCATGTCCGTCCGATATGTCTTCCACCAAGAGCTACGCAAATACCTATATCCTCCTACCATAATCCAGAGAGAGTCAGTAATCCTGCAAGTGAAGAAAGGGACCCAGTCCAAATGACCACTGAAGAGGGAATTTCTTACTTGTACGATGAAGCCATTTCTACTTTTCCATCAGTGGTGAACAGTTATGATGGCTTACAAGTGGATTTTACAACTGAAAGTCCTCATTCTCTTCATGATGTGGATGAGTATCCTCAAACAACTGAATATAATGATAGGGGGTTCTTACATCTGTCAAGCCATCATGGGATAGACAGCATGGAGTCAATGCTAGATAGTACCAAGGATGGACTTACGACTACGGGGCATTCGGATGTTAAAGATGTGGAGTCTACTAATTCTAATAAGTTCAAGTTGCACATTTCACAGCCTAATAGAAATGATGGCAAGATTGAACATGATCCCTCCGATATGCTAACATTAACACATTTTGGGGATATTGACCATCTGGACAGTGAAATGTTGTCCAGTTCTGGGAACATCACCTCTATTACAGAATCATATGAGTATGAAATACATGAAAATGAAACCACACCTGATTATATTACAGAGCCAATAACCAATCAAGCTACATCATTAATGTCACAATACATTGGAACACAATCTGTGACTGAGGAGATAGATTTAAAAGACTTAATCAGAGAGGTGTCAAGCCTATTCCTGTCAACCAATTCAAGGCCACTGCAAAACAGCGCAGCTTCTAACAGTATGAATACCATCCATATATCAGATATCAAAGGGAAAAATGGAATAGGTGATGCAAACATAGATGAGTTGACAAAAAGTACTTCAATGCATAGCCATCCTGGAATCGGTTATCTTAGTGAAAATGTACCAACAAAATCCCTGAACTCCTCAACAAAAATTGTTCCAGTTGATTTAGTCAGTCCCACTAGTAGTGAGACAATAGGGAGCACATCTGGCGATCAGACATCTGAGTTTCAAGTAAGAAATCTTTCGGACTTCGAGCAAATCAAAAACAGATATTTCATAGAGCATCCAACATCACATAAGCAGTTGGAAAGCAATGATCCAACCACTCCTACTATGTTGAAATTGGAGCAACCACATGACAAATATTCAAATCATATTAAAAATCCCCATGAAACACCCAATATATTGTTTTTAAGTGATAAATTTGTTGAGAACAAGCATGCAAATAGAACTGCTTCAACAGTTCCTCCTGATGATGGAGAAGAGGGTTCTCAGCTTGGGAAACAATCATCAGTGAAACCAGCCACAGCTGACATCATTGAAGAAATGGCAAAGAGCATTGTAGAGGCCATTGAAGGTGAGGGAAGAGAAAGAAAAACCAGGAACGTGGTTCGAAGTAGGCAAGGAGATGATGGAGGTGATGATGGTATCAGGAATGGAAGACTATGCACTGTTGTTGGTTGGGGACAGCTCTTTGAAGTGGGCAAAATATTTCGTAAGTATTGATCCTTAATTTGAAGAAATTTGGCTCTTTCTTATTTTACTTAATTTTTTTGCTGCTTTACATTTTTCAATTAATTGTGCTACAATTTCCTCTATAATTAATGATATGCTGTTAGCAGTCTAAATCTCCATATGTTGGTTCCTTAACTGAGTTGAAAGTGTACTAAAATTCAGTATGTGGCTAACTCTCAGGGTGGCCTTCCCTTAAAGTATGCTAACCAATTTCTTTCTCTAACTAAAAGTAAATTTTTTCGTGTTCTTGATTCCACTTACTTCATTCATTCATTAGATCATTAGGAAAGAAGGGAGAAATTAAGAAGCTTGTTGCTTCAATGCTTCTTGCTAAGAAGCGTTGCTATGGAAAATGAAGAACCCTTTGAACCAGAGACTCCAGCACATTCTTTAAGGATTGCTTTGCTTTAAAATACCTTCCCTTTTGGCTGTTCAAGCATTTCTTTGTGCATTTCAAATTTAAATTTTTAATACACCATATATTTATAATAAGTGTAACTACCTTCATGTTACATTGAGGTATGGTCAGCAGTATCAGGATTAGGCTACAATAAAACTGGACTGATTCAAATATGTCACCTGGAAAAATAGTATGTCATTAGTTGTTTGACATTTATCTTTATAGCCGCCTGAAGAGCCTGCTGTTCTCATTATTTCAAATTTAGACCATACTTACTAAAACATGAGGAGTTTACCTGATCTAGTAAATTAAATCCTTTGAAAAATTTTTTCTCTGTTTTACAGCTGACACACTCCAAGAAGTTGAACTTCCTCTCATCTCAACAGCTGAGTGCCGAAAAAGGACTGTGTTTTTGCCTCTTTATCACTTAACTGATGCCATGTTTTGTGCTGGCTATGATAATGGTGGTAGAGATGCCTGTCTTGGAGATTCAGGAGGACCATTAATGTGTCAGGTAATTCAAAACCTTTAAATGAGAATTAATAGCCAATGCTTAATTATATGCAAACATATTATGGACACTAGATTATGATATGTTGTAGATATTGAAATAATTTCTGTTCATAATCAGCATTAAATCATGCTTTTAGATTAAAATTATTGATAAAAAATAATAATGGATGTATATTTCTTCACCCTGTGAATGTATATGTAGCTCATAGCAACTAAGACATTTTAATGATTCTTTTGACAATATTAACATAATTTAATTGAAGAAATCATCACTAATTAATTTGGCTCTATATATAATTATATATATATATATATATATATATATATATATATATATATATATATATATATATATATATATATGCATATATATATGCATATATATATATATATATATATATATATATATATATATATATATATATATATATATATATATATATATATATATATATATATATATATATATATATATATATATATATATGCATATATATATGCATATATGCATATATATATATATGCATATATATATATATATATATATATATATATATATATATATATATATATATATACATATTATGGGTTACCGTAGTCCAGGGGGTAGAGCATTGGACTAATGACTGGAGGGTCCCGGGTTCGATTCCCGGGGAAGTCTCTGGGCACCTGCAGCTCCACCCAAGCTATGTGATTTTTCGGGTACCAGATCTTCCTAAAACCATAACCGGCACAGGGAAAGGAACTAGCCCCCCTACCCTGATGTGTGAATTTCACACGCTGTTCGGCTTAGTACTGGGTGAACTCTACCATCACCTATCAAACCAACCTTAGGGTTGATTACTGTGTTTATGGTTTATATATATTATAAATCTCATACATGTATATGTATATTCTTTTTGATTCTTTCTATTTTTATTTGAAATTTTGATCCCCTTCATACATGGATTTCAAAAAATCCTGATATATGTTCATTAAGCCTTGACAAATACTCTTAATAGTAAAGTCATGCTCGTAAACCATGGTCCCATGCATCATGAAACCATATGATGAATGTCATTCACATATAATGGTAAGCGAGCCAATTACCATTCCTGTCTCATCTCTGAAAGACTTAGTAGGTATCAGAAAAAATATTCAGCTTGGATGAAGCTGATGGTTCTCTATTCATCATCAAAAATTTAATCCAGGCCATTTGGGCAGTAGGAGAGCACCCTAACCACTGGACTACTATTCCCATAATCATAATAAATTACTAAAAAAGAATGGTTTAAGGGGTCACTTAGTGGAAGCGATTCATATTGGAATAGAAAATACTTTGCTGTTCCACCTACATACTGTATATTTTATTATGCATGACTTAAGTTGCGACTTACAAAGATGATTGATGCCTGAGGATGACTTTGTAAGTCAAAACTTAGGTTGTACATAGTAAAATGTATAGCAAAGAACTAAGTATTTTCTTTTTGGACTAAAAAAGCTTCCTTTTGGAATCATAGGAACCAGATGGACACTGGTCTTTGTATGGAGTCACGAGCAATGGATATGGCTGTGCAAGAGTAAACCGCCCAGGTGTATACACCAAAGTGTCACATTACATCCCCTGGATGGAGGAGGCGATGGCCAAAGAGGACTCGGCCCTTGAGGAGAAGAGGAAGAGGGATGAGGAGAGGTGGCGGGAGGAAGTGGGAGGAGAGGAGGGGTGGAGGGAAAGGTGGGAGTGGCGAAGGAGGAGACTGGAGGAGCAAGGGATGGGCAAGCACCACTGCCCCCACCGCTGCCCCCTTGGGGAGTGCCTGCAGAAGGCCAGAGTGTGCAATGGGGTGGTTGACTGCAGTGATGCCAGTGATGAACAGAACTGCCACGGGGACTTAAGAGTGGGAAGATGAACCTTTTTGCCTCTAGCATGAGCTGATTTCATAGCACCCTTGCAAAGATGCCAAAAAATAGTGTACATAAAATTTTTATTTATCAAGATTTGTCCCATATTGAGCAGCATGCTAACTGCTACAAAGTGTGAAATTTAGTTCACCTGTTATCTTACACAGGGAAACTATGCCTGCCAGTATTCATTTAAGATTACTGATGTGTAGGGTGCAAAATATTCAACCAATGACGCACCAATCCAGTGGGTTAAATTTTTTGAAAAAAGTGCTCAACTTATCGCAACAAGGCCTTGAAAGAAAAGCTTGGTTGCACATTGATGGCATGTTACTTGATGATTTTTGTATTAATCCTGTGAATAAGGTTCTTTAAATCACATGGCCAAGTCACCAGGCTTAATTAGATTGACAACCAATTGTAAACAGCTATCATGAATTTTTTAGTTCCTGACGACTATGACATAATATTTAAGTAGTTAATGTTCTATCATATGTATAATGCTAAGGAAGAACAGTAGTTCAACAGTAAAGTGAAATCTCCAATATGAGAGATAGGGTAATAACGAATTCCTATGAGTGCTTTAAAATCCATAGGCTTCACTATTCCCATTACATAAAATATGTGCTGTTTGCATAGAAAAATACTTGTGAAATGGCACAGAAAGGTTAAAGAGAGTTGGCACTGGTGGAATCATTGCCTGTGAGGTTCATTTTTAAAGTCATAGATTAGCTAGTAAATGCTATATCTCAAATTGGTTCAACATAGCACTGGAGTAACTTCAAATGTTCGATATCATACTTTTAGAAAAGTAAATGAGATGAGGAAAAATAATGGCTAAAATTTAAATTTAAAGAGCTTTCCAGATAAAAAAATGTCCTCCAGTTTAGTTTCTTATTAAAAAAGAGTAAGAATATTTAATCCTTTTCCAGGCTTGAATTCAATTTCATAATAAATGAATATATTCCTCAAGTGATGAGTCCATCAGAATTATCTTAAGATTAACCAGTCAAACAATTATAAAAAAATAATGAATTTGAATGAAATTAAATGATTGAGTAACTCTCATCTCATTAAATCCACTACTTAATACCCATTTTGTATTCATAGTGTGCAATCTATTTTACACTCTCCTACCTCATCTGGTGTTTAAATTTTCATTTTTCATTATTTTTTCACATGCATTTTTTCCTATATATTATTGGAGTAATATTGTCTATTCACTTAATATGCAATATGACTTTTGATATATAGTATTGATATTAATTGATTCTTTTTTAAAGTTTATTGTCCACCTTATTTGTTTATGTTTGTTAAAGATGATATTAATGTTAGTATTTATTTTTTTAATGCAAGAGAAGCACTTAAGTTTATACATTTGTATAATTTTTCCAATTTATTTAATATTGAATGGCCCTTGCGTTTTAGTGAATAAGACTACAATCCAGTAATGATCTATTTTTGGGTGAAATTCCTCCATTAGGTAACGAGACATATTTGGATGAATGTTCTCTGAGGTAATTAGAAACACAGTCCCTACTTAATTAATGATAGATTTTTCTTGGTGCCCTTTGGTGCATATTGGTCCTGAAGGAGCATAATAATGCCATGAAATCATGCAATAAAGAAATGTGAGAACAAGGGAGTATCAGGGAACAGCATATTAATTAATGATAAGTATTACTATGCCCTTACATTATTACTATGATTAGTTGATTCATAAAGAGGTTTATTGAATTAAAGGGATCATATGGCTGTTTTACATTTGTAAGCATTGCACTGTGAAGCAGTTTTGTAGGTTCTTGAATGGGGTAAGAATATTTGTATTAATTTATGGCATGTTAGTGAAATCAAAAGGGTATCATGAATATATAATTAGTGTATATTTTTAATTTGGAAAGTATGTTTGAAACAAAATGTCCAACAAAATATTGAGGCAATACACTAAGGGATAATAGTGCATCACTCTTATCAAGCAAACTAAATTTGAAACTCGTCACAATATTAGAAAGAAACTACTGCATTATAGTCTTTTAAATGGTTAATTTTTCATTAAATCAGGTTATGCAAATTAATACTATGACATAATAAATCTTGTTAGTATATGCATTTAGCACCAATAAAATCATTTTAAGTAGGGAGAACCAGTTGGGAATTGAATCAAAAGGTGCAATAGAAAAGTTAATAGGAATTTTGAACTTTTAAATTTATATGGTACCAAAAGAATTATCGGAATGAGTACTAACAACATCCTAGAAAAATACAAGTATGTAACTGTGATAATTTCAAATGTTATGAGGTAGCATATTCAAACAATATTCATTATTAATTTATTGTTAAAGAGTAAGTACCGTATTTTCCCATCGATAACGTGAATCTTATGTATAACGCGCATCAAGAACTTAGTAGTTATCATGAATTTGTATAGATACCGCACATCCTTTTTCTCATGGATTTTTGAGGTGAAATAACTGTAACTGTTGGCAGATCTGTAAAAAAAAGAATGTAATTAGAAAGGCATGCTTCCAGACTAATTTATTTTTGCGAGACTCTTTTTTTCTCTTATTTAAATTATTGTGTACATGGGTCTGTAAATGTTTGAATTTTTTTAATTTTCATTTTACATAACGAGCATCGTCATTTTTTTTCGATCATATGAACATTTTTGTTTGTATCGATAACGTGCGCGTTATCAATGGGAAAATACAGTAATTTGTGTATGTATTGTAGACAATGAACATGGTTTTGTATCTTTTACAAACCGGCTATTGAAATTTTGAACATTCAAATCACTATAGTAGGAAAATAATAACAGTATTTCTGGAGTAAAGAGGAGGTTTCTCTTAGGAACATATTAGTAAAACCTAGTCAAATTGATTTCAGTGAAATCAAGTGTAAATATGATGTAAATGAATGTGGGGTGCTAACGAAGGAAAAAGGTTTAAACATAATATAATGACCAATTAACTAAGCAATGTGGGTGATGGGGTTGTGGGGAAGGGGGATTCAAGGGGATTATCCTAGGTTTGGAGTTGAATCACTCACCAGGATACTTGTAAAGTTTGATATGTTTCCAATCTCATTCTGGAAATTTTAAGGCCGAGTTATCATCAAGCATAAAACAGATACGCATATTTGTCTCTGGCAGTGGAAATGCAGTATCCTATGCATTCTATTGAAGGGTATCCGAGGACATTCAAATGAGTTGCAAGTTGCCAAATCCAGTATTGTTCATTATGTCTTCCAAACAAATCCTATCTGGATTTGATTTTCTTAATGAAAGGAAAGCACATAGTTTCAATTTATACATTTCTTATTTCTTGCTAATGAAGTCCTAGACCAAGAGATGGCAAGTCTTGTGTAAACATCATGTATGCTCAAATAGCTAGTGTCCCCGTCTATCATTCAGAGTTGTTGAAGGTAGTTGGCAATTTTAATGGAATCTGTTAATATGCATTTTATGAGGCTATCAGATGATGATCTATGACTCATATGCTACTAATTCCTTCCCTTCCATTATGCCATTACCCATTCAATGTACAGTCCAATACTAATGCAAATATGTAAACTGATGTAGTGTACCAAGTTTACTTCCCCCCTCTATTTGCTCCCACTTACCTGGCTGGCCTGCTAAAAAAATTGACCAACTTCAGTGTGGGTGCTACACTATTTTTGATAGCCCATAGGTCTGTTGATAGATATATTGTTGCTAATTATAATTTAGCTTATATGTATGTTGCGAATACCGAAAACTTTTTAAAATTAAAATGGTTTGTATGATATTGAATAAAAAACTGCACAATAATTAATATTTTTTATATGAATGTTTCCTTACTCTACACAGCAATATGAGATGTAAAAGAATGGTATATGCAAATGGTGTTCTGTACAGGTGTTGATTTAATATGCTAAAATAATGGATTCAGTGATCTAGATTTCATAATTCGCTCCATTGAATTTTCTTCTCTCTTCAAGAAAAAAGTAATACAGAGGTAATGCCATTTTTCTCAAGTTCGTGAACAGGCCACAAACCAATTTTAATGGGTGATAAACTAACACCACAACAATGATGGTTTTACATAATAGTTCAAGAGTATCAGGGCTCTATAGCACAGCAATTTACAATGTTGGAATACATATATTATATCTAACAATGGTAGAAAAATTTTGTTATCCAAATAACATATTAAGCACCTTTCCTTAATATGGGATAACCACTTTTTGAGGATCTTATTAAAATAGTGAGAATATTTAACTGAAAGAAAATTCTGTCTATGTATAAATTATTTTTTTGCAAAAAAAACGTAAAAACTGCATTTTCCTAAACCCTTAAGTAGCTTCACGATATAGTGAGAGGATAAGCCTTTTTGAGGGGAACAGAGGTATAGATGGAAGTAACATTGTTGGTGGCAATAAGTAGTGTAAACTCCACCTCCAACCTAAAACGGAATAGCAAGGCTTGGGGGTTTGCACCCGAACTCTGATTTGCCCGATATTATTCTTTATACGTCATCCAAAAATAGCGTTGGAAGTTATTCTGTAAAAGCGCCAGGCGATATCATCAGCTAATGGCATCGGTCATAACTGATGCCATTCTGATGCTACGGAAGAACTGGGGAAGAGTGAAGTCAATGCCTCCTGCATGACAATACATCAGATGTAAGTTACACAAAAGAAAAACATATTCTTACAATCAATGGCATTGGTTGTAATGATAGTTCACTGCAATTGAAAAACACCAGGCAAGCATTGTTTATGTTCACTGAATAGTTTTATTTGCCTATTCGCCTGTTCACTTTCTAAAGTCATTAACTCATACTTACTTTGTACACGCACAGTTTTCTGAGAGCAGATGCAGACTCTCATCACAATTTAATTATCATGAAGTGTAGCGTCTGATTCAAGAAGATAAGGCAGGTGCGGCGGGATAGGAAATGGAATGCAGTAGCATTAAATGGTTTGAAAAGGAAGGAGTAGAAAAAGGCAGTAGAGGAAATCATGGATGACTGTTAAGAGCTGGGAACTATCGAAGAAAAATGGGAAGGTATCAAGAAAGGGATATCGAAAGCTGCAAAAGATGCTATAGGAACCATTTACGGAAAAAGGACCAGGAAACAGTGGATCACGGATGAGATGATTGCAAAGATGGATGAGAGAAGAACATGGAAGAATGTAAACACAGAGTTCAGCCAAATGAAGTACAAAGGGCTAAATAATAAATTGAGACGGGTAAAAAATAAAGCAAAAGAAGCATGATGGAAAATGAAGTGCAAGGATATGGAAAGTTTGCAGGTTTGGTTTGAGGAAGGGTGAAATTAGGGTAATATACAATAAGGTTAAATCACTATCAGGAAGTAAGAAGGGAAGATCTGTGCTAACAGTTAGAGATAAGTGTGGTAAGATAATAGTTTACTTAGTACAGATCCAAGAGAGACGGAAGGAATATATAGAAGAACTGTATAGTAAAGAACTTAGACCAACAAAGTTAGAAATAGAAAAGGAACATGACGTAGAAGAAGATAGCTTAGGTCCAGGCATCCTAGACAATGAGATAGGCAGGGCATTAAGGGAGACGAAACTAAATAAGGCCGTGGGGGTGGATAACATTCCCGCGGAACTTTTAAAATGCTTAGGAAAATGTGGGAGGACGAGGCAATATGGGCTGATCCATAGTATTTATGACGAAGGAATCTGGCCAGAAGACTTGGTGAGATCAGTTTTAGTTCCTATTCCGAAAAAGGTAAAGGCTACATCCTGTGAGGACTACAGGGCAATAAGTTTGATTTCCCACGCAGCTAAAGTTGTTCTCAGGATCATCAACAAAAGATGAAGAGTAGGGCAAATGAGTACTTGAGGATAATCAGTTTGGGTACAGGAAGGGGAAAGGCATGCATGATGCCATTGCAGTAATGAGATTATTAATCGAGAGGAATATAGAACACTAACCAGGAGGTATTTGCCTGTATCGTAGATTTCGAAAAAGCGTTTGATAGAGTGAATTGGGAAAAACTAATGAGTATATTGCAGAAAATAGGAATAGATTGGAGGGAAAGGAGGCTAATCCGCAACCTGTACATGTCTCAGACTGCTCAGGTGCGAGTGGGGAACGGGGAGTCCGGATGGGAAGTGTTAGGAAGAGGTGTAAGGCAGGGTTGCCCATTATCACCGTTGCTGTTCAACCTGTATGCAGAGGAAATGATTAAAGAGGCTTGGGAAGAACTGGAGGTAGGAATGAAAGTGGGCGGGGATATCGTAAAATCAGTTAGGTTCGCTGCTGAACAAGCTCTAGTTTGTCAGTCAGTCAAGGGGTTGCAAGCATTGCTGAGTGAACTGGAAACTCAGTGTGATAGATATGGGATGAGAATCAATATTAATAAAACAAAGGTTATGCGATTTTCCAGAAAGAAAAAAACAGAGCTAAACATTGAAATAGAAGGGCAAAACTAGAGCAGATAGAACAGTTTACGTATCTAGGAAATGTTTTATACCAGCCTACAGTCAAAGCAGCAGGGACCTAAGGAGAAGAGTGGCTCTAAGAAAAGAGGCATTTACAAGGAGGAGGGAGTTAATGACATGGACATTAAGTAAGGATGTTAAGAAAAGACTTGTTAAAACTTGGATAAGGAGCGTAGCCATGTATGACACTGAAGCAGGTTGATAGAAGTAGACTGGAGGCTTTTTAAATGTGGATGTGGAGAAGAATTAAAAAGGTGAAATGGACCAAAAGGAAAACAAAAGAGGAAGTGCTAGGCATGGTCGGCAAGGAGATGGGTTTGTCGGGAGAGATCCTAAGGAGATAGGAAAGAAGGTTGAAGGGCATACAGGGAGGCACCCAAAAGTGGTAGGACTTATTTTCTCTGGCGCGAACGGAGCGGTGGAGGGGGGTCTGCCTGACAGGGTAAGGTGGAGGGGACTCTTAGCAACAGACCGACACCAACCTCAGTCGTCTGCGGGCTGTCGTTGAGTGAGGACACCGTTTTTAGTGAAGCAGGTTTTTCGTCCGCGTCGAAAAACAAAATGAATCCGAATTTAGAGCAACGTTATTCCGTGAAGTTTTGTGCGAAACTCGGGAAGACGGTAACTGAGACCCTCGATATGATCAAGCAGGCTTATGGGGACTGCCTTAAGCCGTTCCACAGTATTTGAGTGGCACAAGTTGTTTAGAGAGGGTAGGGAGCTCGTTGAAGATGACCATCGCTCCGGACGGCCGTCGACGGTAAGAACCGACACGAATGTGGACCGAGTGAGGACACTGCTGAACACAGACCGACGCTTAACCAGTGAAGAAATTGCAGACCAGTTGGGTCTGTCTGCATCCAACGTCCAACGCATTATTTCACAGGATTTGGCCATGCGCAGGGTGTGCGCCAAGATGGTGCCGAAAATTCTGAGTGTCGATCGACAGCTCCTGGCCAAATACGGCGTTGCCACGTTGCCGCACCCGCCCTATTCTCCCGATCTGGCACCACTGGACTTCTTCTTCTTCCCCCTGATGAAAAGACAGCTCAAGGGACGACGTTTTGACTCGATAAAGGCCGTTCAAGAGGCTTCGACGAGGGTTATCAACGGCATCCCCAAAGAAAATTTCCAGCGGGCGTACGGGGAATGGGAGCAACGTTAAACTAAGTTTGTAGCAGCTCAAGGAGCATACTTTGAAGATTATTAAGTCAATGTAAGTATATCGTCAATAAAATTCTTGTAAAAAAATCAGTCCTACCACTTTTGGGTGCGACCCTGTATATATGTATATATATACATATATATATATATATATATATATATATATATATATATATATATATATATATATATATATATATATATATATATACACATATATATACATATATATACATATATATATATATATATATATATATATATATATATATATATATATATATATATATATATAACTTGGACAGCAACACTATAAGAAAACATATAAAAGAACACTCACACGTTGTTTCTTAATAATTTCGACGGAATTTAGCTCCGACGGAGCAAAATAATCAATCACATATTATGTGATAGTCTACAGGAGGGCCTGGTTTCGATTCCCCGGCAAAGCTCAAGGCTCTCTGGGAACCTGGAGCTCCACCCTAGTTGCGATTGTTCGCGTACCAGATACTTCTGGGCAACTATAACCGGCAAAGGGAGAGGAACTAACCCCCCTACCTTGATGTGTGAATTTCACCCGCCATCAGGCTTAGTACTGGGTGAACTCTACCATCACCTACCAAATTGACCTTCGGATTGATTACTGTGTTTATGGTTATAATCAAAGTAATGAAAAGAATGTACAGCCTATTACTAGCTATCTATCTAAAATATGAAGTAGGAAAGAAAAGAAGAATCATTTCAAAACGTTATGATTTTTTATTAGTCAACCGAGCAAAAAAGACATGCAACCGATTTTCCTGCGAAAGTCTTCAAGTTACGAATTTGAACGACGCGTAGGAATTCCCGAAGAAAAGAAAACTACACTATCCTTCCTCACTAAACGCTATAAAAAAGTATGATATATTAGGGATCAAAATAACGTTATCCAACCGCGCTACGATGGAAAATTGTGATCCAAAGTAGTGTGGCGTTTTATCACCCTCTGCCACAGCTTGCAGGGTACCACGTAGACAGAGAGAGAGAATATATTATGAGTCTGTAACAGATTCGTAGTTCCACATTCAATCAGTTTTTCTTAAATCGAGACGAAGCTAAATTCATTGCTCGTACTCGAAAATTACATATTCCTCCCGGATCCTCAAAATCTTAAAACCAATTTTCAAGATAAAATGCGGATTCGTGAACTACTCGCGTGCTAACCTAGGTTGATTTATTTTACATAAAAAGATACATGTGAATTCTATTTTTAATTCAAAATATTTGTATACATATAGTTCAGACATAACTTCGTTTTCAACTTTAAAAATTCAAACAAAAATAACTCATTGAGTTTCTTTCATTCTTTTTTCAATTAACTCAAGGAAACTCAAAGGAAGCGTGATGAAAAGGAAACTGCCATTGTTGATTGACGTACACGTTCATGCATCAGTTGTGGCACTGTTTCTGCAGATTTCAAGATATTTTTATCATTGATGATACATACTTTGATTGTGTAGTTATATCAATATTGAATATATTGTCTTTGTACTTGTTAATAAGCATATCAAACGTTGCATAATTATATTTTCTAAATTATTGCCATTCAGCTAATGACAAAACAGATGCCTTATATTCTGCTAAAACCATTTTTACATCCTGATAATCTCTTAACTTTTCACATTGAAATTAGTCTGAGGATATAGTTGGAAATTACTGATTGAAAAAATAGGCGTAAAGAACACTGCAAGTTAATCACCTGGAACATAGGGATATTATGAAGATGAAGGGGCAAGGAGCAAGTTCCTTAGCCATTTCTACAAAGAAGAGTCGGTGAACATACATGAAACGGAATGTTTAAGTTGAAGGGCCTTGTTATATTATCAGACCCTTCAAAAACGACATTTGACTAAACAAACCATATTTCGCCTTCCCGGCAGCGGCTTTAGGAAATGCGGTCAAATAATACTATTAGTGGAAATATTTTAACAAATAACATTTCTCTTTTGCTTCTAAATATTCCTTCAACCGAAAAAGTTGAAAATGTGAAATGGCAATGATATCTTTAGTGACTGCGTTCATTACAATTCCCCGGGTAACTACCAACTTAATTAGGAACTGGATATTCATTGCAACAATTTACACCTCGAGGGCATAAATTTTGGTTACGAGCTATCAAAAAATTGTGCTATCAGATCTGTATAGATTTAAATGAACATATGTTTTCTAATTCTCTCAAATCGGGAAGTACTAGCACTGCTCTCAATGTGTTCAAACCTATTACAGATATAATGCAATTAACAGGTTAATTTATTCATTAGGGATCAGTCCGTTAAGTATTCGATAATTCGACACGTCTTCGCGTCCTGTGTTTCAGTCGAGTCTTCAAAAGGTCAACCACATTTTCGTTCACTTGATTGCAAAGTCTAGGAACTGGAATCACTGAAAGAGCGTGAATCAATCTATGACTCGAATGCATATCACAAAGATAAATAGGATAACTTTCCTCTTAGCCACTAATTCTACGATGAAATTGTTATCATTTGAACTTCATCATAACCCCATTAAGTCCAATAATCGTCAATTTATTTTGGTAGTGGCCGTGATGGCCAACAAAGGTGTACCGACAGCGCATGCGTAATAGCCATATTGGTGTTGTGTAGTTTGCGTTTACAGCATTGTCGTTACCGGAGACGAATGCGATCGGGTGATTTTTTCCGTAAAAATGAAATGGGCACGGGGAAAAACTTGTGAGTTGATATCGTTATACAACGCTCGCCCTCACTTATGGGATACGGAATGCGACGACTATCAAGATCCATCACAGAAAAAGGAAGCGCTTCAAGAGATCGCGGACAAATTTCAATGTTCTACTGACGAAATCGAGAAGAAAATATCTTCTATCCGGACACAGTTCATCAGAGAACACGAGATGATCGAGGTGCAAAAGCAAATTGGTGGTGGAGACACTTATTCGCCGAAATGGTATGCTTACAAAAGGCTTCAATTCCTGATTGGGAAATGTGCTGCACGCACAAGTCGAAAACCGAAAGCGCCAGTGAGTAAATAATTCTTTTAATGTAGACATAAGTGCATGGAATCATATCCTTCAAAGGTGCATCGTTTATCAATCGCAATTTCCCTTCTCCCTCTTCAAATAAATTGGCGTCTTGTTTCCCAACGCCAACGAAGAAATGAAAATACATGAGACACACTATATATGCAAGTGTAAATTTTTTATTTAATATGCCCGTAATTGATTTACTCTCGTCATTGCGGTGATTAATAATCCAATTTTGCCAAAAACAAAACTATTATTACATCATATTAATATCATTATTCCCATTCCGGAGCGATCACAGGAATATGTATTCTCAATCTACTTCGATTACTTTTAATTGATGAATTTTATACTGGCTATGGAGAAAATAATTCAAATTTACAAGCAATAAGTACATGGGAACGTATGCCAAATCTTCACTTGCCTGCTCAGTTTCCTTGAGGTCCACTCATATAACATGCAGCTGAAATGTCGCACTATTTACTACGCATCCACTGAGCAGAAAATTTTATTGTTAGTGCCAATTAATGTACGTAGCTTGATCGCCCGCCGAAGCTGCTGGCAGTTGCAAGTAGAGTTCGCCCGAGACTACCTCACCGTTTCGTCGCTCCTCAGAACAGGGAGAATTATAACATCATTATTTATTATTTCAATAGTACTCCCCCAGCCATCGCTAGGGTGTGGCAGGGAATGATTATACACTTGACTACTTTCTACCCAAAATACTTTGCCCTCCTAGCGTAGTGGGGCATACTCTGACGACGAAATGGAAAATATTCACTCCATTAATAACTTAGGGGTTACCCTTGCCCCCGACCTATCCTGTGTGAGGAACAGCTAAATTACTGACTGGATTTTCTATTGTAGCGCACATTTTAACAGTCGCCGTGAGCAAAGTAGTGGAACCACAGTCTGCACACTATCACAGCAGGATGCGTACCGAACGTAGGGGCATTTAGACACTAAGATAGTGGCTCTAGCCATACACACTACCCGACCCCATGCTAGGCTGAAACGTAAGTTACTACTTTCTTGACAGCTTTCGTACATAGATTACAACAATGATGCTGTGACTTACCTCGACCAGTATCATCCCTAAACAACATAATGGAATTGATGGTTTCCGTCGTGAATTAATCGAATCGATTCATATTACAAATGAAAAAATAGTAACTTTTAGATTACAGTGAAAATTTATTACGATACGACCCGGGTTTCGACGTCCAACATCATCATCAGGTGGCGTTAGACGTCGAAACCCTGGTCGTACTGTAATAAATTTTCAGTGGAATCTAAAAGTTACTATTTTTTCATTTCCAAAGTAATACTAAGGAACAAATCCAACTCATTTGTGCCCCAAGTAAAATTCATTTGGAAGTCATGAAATAATTAGTGGTTTGTACAGTCTACTATTTAGAAATACTATTGCAACATTGCCTATAATCGAAATTCAGACTTCAGTGGAAATTGACAAGGATAAGTATTGCACGAGGAAGACCGAGAGACGTACATAGGACGAATTAGGAAGGACATAAAACAGAGAAGGTAGAAGGGAGGGCTGCAGTAAACCAGTCCTAGGATTGAAATACTGAAGGATTACATCCCGAGTATAAACTTAGTTCTTCAAGAATATGTCCTGGTGTTTGCCAATTCATGATTTTTCTACCCTCAACCTGGCTTCCCCACAACATCTTCCTCAACAGCAACCAAAAATCTCTAACAATAAGTGCCTGCTTACTTATGAAGCAGCACATTGAGAAACTGGTTTGTATGAATACCTGTGCAGGAGGGTGGATAAAAATCTTACTTCTGGCCTCAATGCAATTGCTTTCACTTGTGCCAATTTTATTTGGTTAATAGATTCTTGGTAAGAGGCTATGAAAACATTTTTCAAAGATGGAAAATGATTTCACTCTGGTAAGGTGAAAAGTCATGAATCACATGCATGCAATATAAATTCAGAGATAATTTTCATTTCAAGCTGGCATAATAATCGAGAGAAATATCATGGAGAGAAGATAAATTGGGGAATCTCACATTCCTGGTTTAATTTGTAGTCCCATTTCAACAGCATCTTAGAAATACCGATGCTCACTTTAGCCACAAAATATTATCATATCTGAAACATGATTTTCAAAAATTAGACTTTTGAAATTAGCCCCAATACTATATTTCTACTGTTCTCTCGATCAGAAAAAATACCTCTTCTGTTTTCAGAAGTTTTTCATAGTAATTGAACGCAATCACTTACTTCTCCAGTGAATCCATCCCCAGGTTTTTATTTTAAACAAGGGATGAAAATTATAAAAGTCTCTAGTTGAAACAAAAATTTTAAAGTGGCTAAGAAATAGATATTAGTTTACCTTGATTCATGACTAAATCAAGAAAAACCACATATTTTAAGGTTTATTACTTGACTATATCTTAATTCTCATTTGCAGAAGAATTCCTGTATCCTTCTTAAATCTATCAAAAAAATCTTATTTATCACACGTGTATGAATATAACTTGGATATTTTACTGATGTAAAAAAAGACACTTAAATTATTTCTAATTTATGCCAAAGACAGACACAAAGCTTGCGCCAAATAATTTAAATGCAAATGAAATACCACTAGGTACACTGATGCATAAAGTGCAGCATGCACTGATTCTCTACTTATTTATTTCTTTTTAAGTATTAGATGACTATCACAATGCATCTTCTATTTGCAACAAATAAAATAAAACATTGACTGAGACCTTTTAAAAATTCAAAAGAAGCAATAACAATATGTATCTGACAAAATTGAGGTACCATGCTGACAACAATATTATTGAACAAGGAATTAAATTTAATAGACTTAGTCGAATTAGATATTGAAAATTATTTCACTAATTTCTTCTCTTTGTATTCTGAGACACAAACAAATCAAACTGAGGCCATTATAACTTTAAAAGATATTATATAATTAACAATACGTCACAACTGTAGGGAAGAATTAGGCTGTAAGATTTCCCTTGAGCAATTTTGATCCTGTCATGAAAAAGAGTAATGCATCAGTATTCAGAGGCCCATGGGATAACAAGTTTAACTTCAAGTGCAGTAAAGAAAGTTACAAAATATTGCAAACAACTATCCGGGTGAAGATCAGTTTGGGATTTGAAATGGGAGAGAAATGCATCATAGCAATTCAGAGATGAGTACATTGAACATAATCAGTATGTCTTAGGGTGCTTTATAGATTTTGAGAAGGTATTCAATGGTATGGACAAGCTTATTTAAAATATTGCTGAATATGCATGTAGGAGTAGATAGGAGGTGCGGCAACTTATCTGAAATTTATGGGTGAAAGTAGGTGGCATGATGATAAAATCAGGGTTTGATGATGATCAAGCAATAATGAGTCAGACAGTAATCATATTGTTGGGTGCCTTGAAGAACAATGTGAGAGGTAGGGCGTGACGATCAATCACAAGAAATGAAAGTAATGAGATTCTTGAAAAGTAGACAAGTTAAAGATTTAGCTTAGAGGGAATAAACAAGAACAGGTGGAGCAGTTCATGTATTTAGGTAGTATTATATAGGAAAATGGGATTAGCAGTAAGGGTTACCAGATTTGTGCTGTTGAAAGAGGCATTGAGGAGAAGAAAATTGATGGCAAGAAAACTAAGTATTGATGTCAAAATATAATTAGTGAAGACTTTAACAAGGTTCCTAGAGCTTTATGGCTCTGAAACCTAGTCTTAGAGGTAACAGGACGAGTATAAATTCCAAAGAAACTGTGGGAGATGGCACAACAGTGACTTTTCACAGAGTCATCGGCTAATATGCATTTCAATGCAACAATTTCAACGTGTAAAAATCATATCCCTTGACCAGTATTCGAACTTTGAAAATTTCAGAGTTTATGAGGCCGCCTCGATAGCTTAACTTGCTAAAGCACTCGACTGGACATTGAGGGATATGGGTTCGAATCCCAGTCAAGGCAAATTATTTTTACAATCTGAAACTGTTACATTGAGGATAAGTATAGACTATAGGGTTTTGAGAAGTGGATAAAATAAGTTTGACAGTGACGAAGAGAAAAACACAAATTCGAAGCATGGTGGACAAAGAGGAAGTTACTGGAAGAAATCTGTAATGACGAACATTGGGTGGAGGAAGTATTAAAATGCGTACAAGGCTGTGATAGAAGGGAATACACATGGAAAAAAAGCAGGGAAGAGAGGATTTTGGACAGCAGGAGGGTAAGCAAAAGTAATAGAGAAAAGAAGACGGTAATTATGTAAGGAGAACCAAAGAAATTTCTCATGAATGTAGAAGATAATTGTCATTCAGCATCTGAAACCTACCCTTGGTAGATATTATGCCTCGAATCAACATTTTATGACAATTTAGCGACCCAAGTTAATCACAAACTTATTAATCACTTCTTTTCATTAAAAAAAAACCACAGTGAAGAAATTTAGTTAACAATAAACTGATCAGTTTAATTTTTCACAGCTGCTCAAAATACTGGGTTAAATTTCACCTCAACTCTATTTTCAAAGTCACTTATTCAATCTTTGCATAATAATTCAATTCCACAGAAAAAATTTCAACATTTAAATCCTCACCGGTGTACAGGGTGGTTATCGAAGTTATGTTCCCACACCATGTGTATAAAAAATGACATTTTAGAACATAAACTATTGCCTCATAATTTGTGCCAAGCTTTTATGAACTGACCCCTTACTATCTAAACATCATATTTCCTTCAAGTGAAACCCAAACCTAACATCGTCAGCAACCCTTGATGCTCAATTTTTACTTTTCAGGCCAGTTGTCCACTGATCACTGATAAAAAACATAGAAGAGAGATAAAGGATGATGATGCCCAAGAGGGCACTAGTGCAAGTTACCTGCCCACGGTAATACCTTAACCCATGAGTTTTTTACTTCCAGAAAAGAATAGTGCCCCGACAGGTTTACCAGAGCATCATACCTATCATAATCATTTCACCTTTCAGGTTAGCTCGCTACAAACCGATGACACTGTCAAGAAGCAAAAAATGGATGTCCAAAATACCCAGGAGAATGGTGATGAAGAAACTGGAGAAAAGAATGAAGAGGTAAGGATGGATGAGCTTCTCCCATGGCAATCATCATCCCACAGCCAACAACAAGAGAGGGCAAGCCATCATAACGTTCATGCCAGGCAGACAGGAGAAGAGTACAAAACAGTCCACCAGGCACCAGATTTAATGCTCCCATTTACACACCACTCTGATGAATTTTCGATATTTGGGGAATATGTGGCAACAACTTTACGCAAATTGAATGGAAAATACCTGCAATGCTACGCAAGGCATGAGATCAGTGATATTCTATTTCAGGTTGAGGCTCAATATTACAATTCAGGCAATTGCAACAACATGAATAATTTTCACAGAAATACCATTACTTTTCGTAATCCTCAAAACCATCTGGACTTCTCCAATGTCGATACACCAAGAAGTAATAGCCATTGACACCAAGTATTAAAACAGCATCATTTCTTTAGCATGGAGGTTTGTTATTCCTATGCACTGTTATTAGTATGAACATAATCTTGGTAGCTAAGAAATTGATGAGCCTCCATCTATGCCATCCATTTGCTTAAAAAAACATAACATGGCATTCATGTGACTGTTTGGTGCTAATATTACATAATAGGTACATTCCAAACAATGTTCTTTGTTTTAACTTTATTATATATGTTATTACCGTATGGTTTAATGCTCGAATGACTGGCACCACAATGTGCACCTATGCAAGCCTAATTTTAGTCCTTTTAATTAGATGTGCGTGCTGCACGAAAAATAATAAAGATTATTTGACCAAATTGAGATGCTAAGAAATCAAATCCCTATATCTCAAGTAAAGCGGAATACTTCTCTAAGCATGTGGATAACTTCTCCATGCATATGCTTATTTCCAAGATAAGTAATTTTGGAGGGAAAGCTAAAGTTTGGGACTTACCTGGCTCCATAAACATGTACCACATTTCATCATTTTCATACACGAAACAGTATATTTCATGTTCATCATTCTTCAATAATGTCTATGGGGTTATTGAATCAGAAATTATACAACATACAATCTAATATTCATATTAATTTTACCCTATATCGAAAGATATCATTTCAGTTTATAAGATTGGAACCTTTTCTCTACACTTGTCAAATAGGATAATTAATGGAGACCAATTTCCGAGTATCCTTAATATAGTTGGTTCTCATACAGCATAATTTCCGATGCTGTGAATATGCAGGAATATATTAATCAATAATATTATATGATTTCAATGTCACAGATATATGCAATGGTGAGTGAAAGTCATTCAAGCTTCTTTGAAGCAGAATGATGCTAAAGAGTGAGTTTTCTAAACCTTACAACCACATCAGCATCCATACAGTTAAAGAACAAATAATGAAGATCTAGCATTAGTATGAATTTTTTTGTTGAAAGTAGCATTTACCAGTTATCTAAATAACAATGAGATGAAACTAGCCATCCAAATACAGTATTATTACAGTACACATTCTTTTTCATACATTAATGCAAGTTTAATTCTTTCGATTATTTGACCAGGATTTAGATCAATAGAAAACGAGCATATGGGAATAAATATTAGCAGAAATAATGAAATTAACTAATAATTAATTAATGGAAAATATAAACAATTTTAGTTTTCAACTGTTTATCCCTGAGAGTACAGATGAATTAAATGCTACCTTAAACTTTCAACTCTCATGGTAATGCAATTATTTATTCACAGAGAGATATGTTCTCTTCACTAAACTCTTCCCAAAATACAAATTCACATTAATAGTCTGCTTTCTCTTTTACTTGATAAATTATAAACGGATTCGTTGGCAGTGGTTTATGTAATGAAAGGTTTTTCCATATAAAAATAACATACAGTGAGTTAACTGTGAGGAGACTGAAAAATGACACAGTGGAATTTATTTGTTATGTCACAAAATAGTGTTTGAGGCACAGCTCCAAAATATTTTCATGGAGATGTAATATGCCAAGCAATACAATTCACAATATTAAACAAGAAAGCAATTCACAGATTCTCCTCATTGAAATTTCAACAATTTTTTTCACTGATGAACCTGTCAGTCAGACTTAAAGAAACCTCAACAGATAAATAATATTCAAATATAATACATAAAAATCAGTAGATGACAGTTCAATATTATTTTAATAGAAACCTATCATCACCATCCCAGCTACATAGCAGCCACTTTGCTAGACCTAAAATCACCAACACAAGGAAAAATAAAAATTAATCTATGAATTCCTAATTATTAGATTAATTGAAAGTGCTACTAGTAACAATAGATTAATATTAAATTGCTAGTATATTATACCAGTTTTCTACCAAGATATGCCACGACTTCTAACTCAGATAAAATAAAAAAATCAGAAAAAATTATCAAGCAAAAACAAGTTAAGACTTTTTATGATGTTAAGATCATTTTTATCAGAATTGGAAAAGGAACCTTCAAAAAGACGTTATAAGTGGGATTGATATTGAAGGTTTTGGGAGTGGAGGGGGGATGAAAATATCTGGAGATTGGAGTAATTAGTGTCTGATCCCTGGCTCATTCCAGGAATCGATGAGCCAGATTTATGCTATTACTATTGTTTTGAGCTTGAGTGGAGGGATACCAGAATTAAGACACATAGCATTTATCAAAGGGAGCGTTAAATTTGGAGGCGTGCTTTGGAATTTGGAGTATACCAAACAGGGAAGAATTCTTACTCTACAGTATATAAAGGTGCAAGGTAAATATCTGCATAATTTAAACCAGCAGAAAACTTTTGGGCATCTTAAGAAGAAAACATTTGCTAGATTATGATGCTCAGATTAGAGAAAAACCTCAATTGCATTTATGGATGAGTTTCCTTATAAATAAATAGGAGTAAATGAATATGAAAAAAGTGAATAAAAACAGTAATTATCCGAGAAGAGCAATATGGATTTCTTGCACTGATGGATAGGTAGTCTATATTAAACAAAAGTTTTGAATAGACAGAAAAATGGAGAGGAGTTATTTAAAAGGATATAAAGAGCCCAGGTATACCCACTTTTTGTAAGTGAAGAAATGGGGAATTACAGAGGAATCAAGCTACTTAGAATACCAAGGAGAATTTTTCAGGTTAATTTGAAAGGTTAACATCAAGGTATTTCATAGATATGGAGACATTTCCCAGAATAGTTTACTTGGCCACCCACTGCCCATGATAATGAAGAGAAAAATTCTGTTGATGATGAAATTGTTTAGGGTTGAGAATATCATGACTATATCTTGATATCGATGCTTAACTTTTTATAGTAAAAAGTATCTCAAAATTCCAACGGAGTATAATGCGAAATAATAATTAATATGACGAGACAAATTCATAAATTATATTAAGTTACCTGAAGTAAAGTAGCATTCTGATACTTGGGAGTAAATATATTCTATACATACCTAGTTTCAAAGGTGCGAATGTGTATATCACATTCTAACATTATTTGTTATCTCTTGCTGGAGAATAGAGTAATGCAGTAAGTGTAGCATCCGCTTCAAGAAGCGTCAAGTCTCTTTCAGCACCAAGAAATCGAGTTGATAGCTCGAGTTCTTTCAACCTTAACAAGACTTTTGCTCCTCTTACATAATAACTAGAGAATTAGCAAGACACATAAGATTGAATGTATGTTCATGAAAGAACGAACTTTGCTGATATGTGACAGGTAACTCATCCATATTCCACATCTTACCTTCCATTTCTTGTAGGGCGAGAACAAACACATGGAAATTTCCATCCAAAGTCTATATAAAGATCGTCATCCACAATGTGGTAAATAGTACCTTCAACCAATTTTCCTTCGGGATCACCTAGCTATAAATCAAGGCTAATATTAATTTGGAATCATGAAACGTACTTAATCTGCAGTAGAATTTCCAATGCTCCAAGAGATCATTTCAAGGAACTCGAAAATAACATCGTAAACCAGCCACACGTTGTCATTGCACTATCATAGAGAAACTTAACCTAGCTGAAGGCAAATATACCCATGTCGAACTTACGTCAATGAACTTAGAATTCCTTAAAAGCGTACAAAAACTTTCCTCTTCCTCAGGTGGTGGTGTTTCTTTTGCTGTATACTTTTCAAATGCACGAGCAAATCCTCCACGCTCTTCGGCAACCTTCTTATCTGTAATTTTAATGTCCTCAGGCACCTTGGACTGTGCAATTTTGTCAACGTCATTCTTGTTTGCATTTATACAAAATTTCCTGGACAACGTTAGAGATCCACGGAATCTACCTATCAAACACTGAGTAGTGTTCTTCCAAACCTGTCGTAACGGGAGCGCCATATTTAATTTTATCGATACCTGTTTTCAATATCGACCAGCCTGCAACCTCTACGATCAATCGATTCATGCAAGCGTACAAAGAACTTCGGCTACCTGGCGGTAATTTTAAAATTGCAAATTGGTATGCAGATTTGAAAGATAATTATTTAAATATTATTCCGCAATTTAATTGATAGAAACTTTAATGAGAAGTTTAAGAAAACTTATTAAAAACCAACAACGTCATCATTATTAAATATCGCTAATTGTAATGATTAACTTGACAGGTTATGGTATATGTAGATAAGTATGCCCGTTCATAAAAGTCAGATCAACAGAGAGTTCATAAAATTGAGAAAAAAAGAGATTCTCATTACCATTTTTAGTCCTCCAAACAAATGTATTTGTAGCAAATTGATGGAAGATCTTGGAAAAGAGAGCGAAGAAAATATACTGGACTAGTATAATGCCAACAATTAACGAACAGGATTTTCCAAAAGTATTTTGGATCCCTTGTCACCATACGGAGAAAGTTGTAAGTAATGTCTGATTGAACTTCATAATGTTGGCAAATAATAACTTATCCGTTTTCTAAATAAAATGTTGCGTCGCTTGTTTGCTTACCACCCTGCGCCTTAAAATTTGGCATAGTACTGAATTTATTATTCCTGTTATACACTGTGTACAGGAATTAGCACAATGCGTAACACATCGAACCGATCTTCTCATAAAAATGTAGTAAGAAAAAATATAATTCACTGTTCAATAGCGTAAAGTTTCTGTTGCGTTGCCTAATCTTGTGTGCTAGTGTTTTCATCCCAATATTAAGGAAATGTTACTCATATATAAATCCGATAATTCATTTATCTGATGCCTCACATAATATATTTTACGACACACATTTGAGATCACAAATTTTTGATGCACAAGGACTTTTTATATCTAAAGTGGTTGGAAAACTATGGTAATACAACTCAGCTTTACCAATTTTTCACAATCGGGGGTTATTCACGTGGGATATGTCGATACTGCAAGGAGACGGGTTACGACTTTATATTTATGAAACGCTTCTCTTTTCTGAATCTCTACTCCTCATTTCTCTTCTCAGTGATCGAATCTTTGATCCTTGAGTTAATTCTCTTTATTATAAATATTTCTGATCACTTTTCCTTTGTTCTATTTACATGCCTGTTCCATACAGAGTGAACTCTTACTGGCTCTGCTTCCTGTTTTGTGATTTTATACATCTCCCTAGATAACATTGATTGTATGTCATCCGAAATGCCTAATTGGTCGAAGTATTTTTCGTTTTATTTCCATCCAACTAAATTATGTAAAATATGAAGACTTCATTATGATTTTGGATTAATTTCAGTGCATCAATGGAATTTGAAAACAATTGTGAGTTTTCCATAGAACAAAGATCTTTATGGTCGGCTTCCATTTCAAACGGTTTAGTAGGAGCTTCAACTTTCATCGATACTATTATCTGATCAAAATTAAAACAAGTCGCATAGCAAAATCTTTAAGTTTCAATTGAAGGAAAACCGTAAATATTAAGTAATATTAAAGGAACAGTTCCACTTTATCTGACCTATTACTATGTCACTAACACATCAAGTATTTTCACATCATATCAAGCTGTTTCTGAGGAAATTTTAAGGTCCCACCTGTTCTAACGATGAGTAAATTCTTTCCTTTTGGAATACAATATACTAACAGCTTCCCTCTTCCGCATATGGCGATTTTATCTTGTTTGCCATGCTTTTAACGAATTACATACAATTTAAGAAACAATCCTGTGGTTATAAGAAATTCTTCGAACGAAACGAAAAAGGAAATTATTTTCAGAAGGGAAGGAATTCTTCGCAGGGACCTCAGGAGGAATAGAAAACTGATATCATGACGATTTTTTTTAAACCTCTAGAGTTAACTAATTGAATCACAAATTAAACTTGGGTAAGAAATCTGAGGGTTACTATATTGTTTCACCGAAGCTGTTTCATTAGATTCATCCTGAGTATTTTGAAATGCTTTTACAGTAAGGACTTCAATATTAGGACCCGAAGGACTTGTATGCATGTACGAAGACCCTGAATGGTGTCCAATTTTTCTTGCCCGTCCGCGACCTGCAGATATTTCGTAACAAGAACTAATTTGGACAGAATGCACCCACCGAGGAAAGATCTTGGATAAACAGCGTTAGCTGCCAAAGTAATGAAATACCTTCATGGTATGAAAACACCATCTCTTTAATCACTCTGAGGGGTCATATTTTTGTTATTTCTGTCAATGTACATTTTGATGTCGTAGTTGACTGCGCTTTACAATTTCATGATCCTCAATATGGCCCTGAAACTTTCAATCATCTACTAAGTATTAACGTGCAAAATAATTATTCCATTTAGAATAAATATGTATGTTGATTTTCACTTGCAACAAACCGTAGTAGGTATTTATTTTGCATTATATTTGCCCTTGAATGGCCAATAGTTCAGCTATTCCCTTCTCATATCCATGCCAGTATCCCAAGGAGATAATTTTGGGAAACATAGATTGAATCATTTATGAATCAAACACAAGGGTAATTCAATAAATGTAAGTCGCAAACTTCAGCAAGGAAAACGCAGGAGCTCTTACGAATATTTCATTGGGAACGCCTGAAACATTCACCGCACAGTCCCGACTTAGCCCTCAGTGATTTTCAGCTATTTTGGCCCCTTAAAAATCATTTGGGTGGCCGACGTTTTGAACATGATAATGCCATATAGGTTGCTCGTTGGTTGCGATAGCAAATAAAAGACTTCTTTGCTGCCTGATATCAAGGACTTATAAAGAGATAGATGAATGAATGAATGCTTTAATGTACAGGGTAAATATGTAGAAAAGCTAAATAAATTTCAAGAACTTACTTTGATTATTATTGCCTCTATCCAGTTTGGCGAGTTATTCATTGACTCACCCTCATATATGTTTAGTTAGGGAGCCTTCCATACACCAGAGCTCATAATTATATGCTCAATATATTAAGCCCTCGTGACTGTATGTTACTCAAAATTCAGAATATATTCCCAAATATTTAAGTTTGCACAATACTGCATAATCTCCTCGGGGGGAGAGTGTTTTGTGTTGCATGTTTATGTGGTGGTGGAGTTTCGCATTCTTGCTTGTTGTGTCCTGGCTTGCGTGTTGTTGGATGGCTTTAGTGCTGCATCCTGGGATGCAGTTGTTCGTTGGTTTAAGGTATATGTGTTTGCATGAGTGTTGGATGAAGGGGTTTTGCATGAGTGTGTGCGCTGTTGTGGGTGTAGTTTTTCATGTTGTTGTTTTTGCATGTGGTATTGTTCCTTTTTACGGGTGGTGACCTAATACCCCCCGCCACACGCCCTTGTGGAGGCTTGCGGGGTATTCTGTAGATGTAGATGCATTGCAATGACGAGTTGCAGGAGTCTTTGGGTTAATACTGTAGTCATAGAGTCAAATCAAGTGTTCAGTATCCAGTGCTCAGCACCTTGTCCAGGATATCTCATCCCAGAACTTTTACATCTACATCTACATCTACATAATACCCCGCAAGCCGCCGCAAGGGCGTGTGGCGGGGGGTGTTAGGTCACCAACCGTAAAAAGGAAAAATACCACATGCAAAAAAACAACACGGAAAATTACACCCACAGCAGTGCACACACTCATGCAAAAATCCCTTCATCCAATACTCATGCAAACACATATACCGCAAAACAACTAAAAAACTGCACCCCATGATGCAGCACGAAAGCCATCCTACAACACGGAAGCCAGGACACAACAAGCAAGAAATTGAAACACCACATGAAAATGCACCACGAAACACTCTACCCCCAAAGAGTCTCTAAAAGGCAGGGAATGCGACCCAACGTTGCAGGTAGCAACTTTTAATGTTTATGGGGCACTTTGTGATCTTAGAAACAGTTTTTCACGAACAACATGGATTTCCAATTTCGAATTTTGTTCTATTCTCGAATCAACGATTTCTGAGGAGGATCGCTAACGGCCACAGTATATTTGGAGTGGTAAAATCACAAATTTAACGAATTGACCATCCTTCTAAGGTAATTAGAATCCGTAGATAACTGACAACCATTTCTAATTCGCTCAGAATCGAACGAATGCGACCTTAATGTCTCTGTTCTCAGCACATACATGTACCTACCTTTGGGGATACTTACGGCTCATGCTGACTGCGATGGAGTGCTTATACTCATTTTTTAAGGAGAAACATTCAATGCACCCGTGATTTTCAGGTCGTCTTTAAAGGGTTTAGGAGCCGATGCAGACAGTAACACACTTGCAAAAAATGGTAAATATAGCGAAACAATTTTTTATTCAATTATTCAAATTCACATACAAGAAGTAATACAATAAACTTCGTACGTAATTCATATCACTCTACAGTGCTGGTAATGACGTCATCGCCTTCGACGGCATAGCCTATACGCGTGATAATATTTGGTAAACGAAAACTTTGGCAAGGTGAGCCTTGAAATCATGATTCAATGGGCAAGTAATCTAAGCGGGTGGCTAAAAAACTTGGAAATAGGATGTTTAAAGCATCACGCATATTAATTATCTTTTGCCATAAAATCACGCCCTTTTTGAAGCAGTCAGGCTCGCAACATTAACATTTCTGCTTGGAACAAAAAATAATCAAGTCTTTCTTTGGAGGAGGGAAAATTTTTGTTATCGACGAGGAGCATGGCCATTATTACCTAAACGTCGAAAAAATAACACCGTCGGAAGTTTTTTCCCGAAAACTTGGGGAATGAAGGGAAAAGAAGCACTTTGAAAGTTTTTGACAGTCGTTGCGTAAAAATTGGACAGGAAACACGACGGTCAAAGCATCATAATTTCATTCCCGGTGAAAAAATACTTCCATTAATGTGTTTGGGTTTACATTCCAATTCCTATAAGCACTAAGGGAATGAAAAACGTGCTGCGAGTCGAAGGAAAAATGACCCATATGATTCCTGCTCGGTCCCCTTAAGGTAATCCTCCACTTTCAGGCGCCACCGAGAAGTCAATGGGAATGCGGAATTGGACCAAGTTCCCATCCTTCAGCCTCATTGGCACCTGAAGTGTGACATCCGGAGAGGAAGGCAAAGCCTTCGGTGAAGAGAGGCAGGTGAGATCTAGAGGAAGGATTTTCAAATGCGGGAGAATAGAGAGATAGATAGAAAGAGATAGAGAAAAAGACGGGAGAGCATACAGACGTAGAAATTGAGGAAGAGGGCTAACGGGGTGCGTACTCCGCAGAGACCGGCCAATAGGCAACCCCGAGTAAATAAACGTCTACTGAAACGCTAAGTTCGAAACGGAGGTTTTTTTATTCACCTCGCGAGGAACTAAAAAAAAATTCATGCTCACAAGTATCTTCATCAATTAAGAGTTTCTTAGAGGGTGGGGGGCGAATATAAATTCACCCCCGTCAGGGAAATTGAGTGCGCATTCCGAAACTTTCTTCCTTGTTCCGAAGTAAGGCCATCAACGTTTCCACCCGCTATGCCTAATGTTCTGTGTCCCTCGAGGAGAAAAAAGATGCCATTCCACTATTGCACGTCACACAGGCACAATCCTCCCGGATCGAGGAACACTCGACGAACGTCCTGAGAATCTCAGGTCCAACGTCCCGAGACAGCGAAGACAGCGGACTGCTCAAAAACACGTCGCGTCTCGTCGGGTTAAGTCTGTAATGGAATCATTTCGGTATTCATTTAAAATAATAAACTTGAATATATCAGTAAGCAACACACGTTGCCACACAACGGAATCCCGAGTATTTCAACGTTCGGTTTCCCTAACATGATCGCCATGGTACCACACTGGCACATTACCGCCGAAACTTTGGTATAGGCAGGGAATTCCCAGGCATTGGCAATGTTCACCCAGGGTTGGGCATTAGGCCTGAGCTAATAATAATTAATTGACTCGCACTAGCAGGGTCACCGCATCCCTTATGCATGTTAAATCCACCCGCGAATTTTACTCCACGGGCGAGGCACGGGAAGGATCACAAGTAATGAGAGGAAAACTTTGGTATCGGCAAAGGAGAGGAACGAAACCACACGGGGGAGAGGGGGTTCCCGCCGCGAGGGGCCGGGGGTCGTCGAGGAGTTAATCCGGATCCGAGAGCGGCTGACCCCCGCCGCACAGCCGCTCCTCCGCCCTCTCGGACAGCGTCGGCGGGGGCGAGCGGGAGCGCCGGGCGCCGATCCCGGCGCAGGAGGAGGAGGACGAGGACGATGCGGGCACCGCCACCGAGCAGCCCGAAGACGAGGACGACGGGGTCTGCCGGCTGGGGTGCCGGGGCCGGCGTCATGCCCTCTGGGAAACGCTCCGCCCGCCGCTCACGGACACGTCAATCCGGGCCTCGCCGTCCGCCGCGCCCCCGGCCCCGCCACCCCTCGGTACCGACAACCGGTGCATCTGGCGGGAGTTGGCCTGGTGAGCGCCGTGGTGGTCCCACTCCTTCCGGCACATTAGAAGGTTCTTGTACGCCTGGCGGTACTCGGAGCTCATCACCACGTAGATGATAGGATTGATGCATGTCGTGAGGTATATGAAGATGTAGCCGAAGATGTTGAGCACCGGGAGGTCGAAATTGCGGAAAGTCTTCGTGATGGTGATCGGGAGGTAGCAGATGACGAACGAGGCAAAGATGACGAGGATCATCTTAAGGAGTCTGCGGTCCTTGGCCGTCATCTTCCCTGGCTGCATCGCCGATGAGGAGGATGCCCCGTCACCGTGTCCACACTCCGAGTCCGCTCCCCTGGACGGGCCCCGCCCGAATACGGCTGCCACGTGGGACAGGGCCGAGTTAACGGTCACCGCCGATGGGAGTCGGTCCCTCCGCCGCCTACGGTTGTAAGAGGTGGCGGGGGAGGCGGCCCCGGAGGAGGTGGGGGTGGCCGTGCCGGGCAGGGCGCAGGAGGCCTCCGTATCGTCCGTGGCCAGGTCATCTTCAGGATGCGCTAGGGCGGTCCTGCCATCGACGGCGGAGAGGGAGCGCTCCTCCTCCGGTGCCTCTCCCTCCTGCTTCCGTCGCCGGAGTGGGTGCGAGGGCGGACGGAGGAAGGCCGGGGAGGGAGGGGCCTTGGTAGGACGTGGAGCCTCCGGCGTGGTGGGTGATGCGGCTGTCACGCTGCCATCCGCCGCCGTGTCCGGCCTCCCGCCGTTCTCCATGCGGGCCGACAGCCCAAGGGCGGAGTCCTCGCTCGAGTGCGCCTCGACGATCCCTGGCCCTCCCACCCCTGTGGCCTTGCTCTCCTCCCCAGGGGGTAGGGACACCTTGGGGGTGTTCGTGGGGGCCGATGATCTCTCCCCAGTCCATGCGCCCCTTGGCGTGGGGGCCCCGCGGCCGTTCCGGGCCCTCGACTTGATGGCTGTCTTGCGGACGATGTAGAAGATGCGGGCGTAGCAGACGACGATCGCGATGCAGGGAATAACGAAGGCCACGATGAAGAGGAACTCCTTGGGGGACCGATCGTGCTCATCCGGGAGGATGGAACAGGAGCCGATGTGTGGGTCGATGCCGAACCGCCCCCATTCGCCGAGAAGCGTGGGGATGAGGGCTCCGAAACCACAGATCCACGTGCAGGCAACCATCAGGGCCAGAGGGCGCCTCTTGTACAGCCTTTAAAAAAGAAAGAAAGTGGGATTAATCATGTGTGTTAGTGGTTCAATAAGTCAATCAATTGTGACATCAAATCTTTTAGATAATTTATTTTTGCATTGTCCTCGTATTTTCTGTTCTATAGCTAAATGATGCTCTTCCTTTATTGCCAGGGTATCCGGTTGCCTGGTTCTAATAGAACCAATGGGAAAAATTTGCTTTAATGCAACCGTGATAACGCACAATAGTGCTGAGTGAGATTAAATACGAACAGGCATGAGCATATAGTTCTGCTTGAGATACTTATAGGACACTTTTATGCAGTATGCAATTTTAAATGCATACATTTTGATGTAATTGTTATACTTGTAATCTAGAGTTATTTTCGTCTTTCCAGGAAAAACATAGTGCACTAATTATAATCATTTTTAATGTATCGAAACATTTGTTAGGCCAACCTTATTTGTAACGTTAGTTATCAATTTGATAAATTACTCCTGAATAGAGCCGAGGAATGGATACGATCTATCATTTGTATCTATGTTCAGTAAAAAGGGAGAGGGTGCCCACCCGCGAAATATAACTTTACGGGTAACGTGAAATAACTTAAAAGCAAACGTGAGGGAATATCAACAAACTTTTGCACGAAATGAACACTTATTTAAGAAGATAATCCATGCGCTTGGGCACACAGGTGGCAAAAATACGAATCCGATGTGTATGGGTACTTCTCGTGGCAAATTTATTTGTCATTTCCGGTCACTAAAATTTTGTGACCCACCTTATCATCAATACGATGCCTATAAAATAAACCGGGGGAAGGAATGTGAGCCTCACAACGTCGAAGTCGGTGCATCACGCAAGCTCCAGGTCCATATCCAACATGGGCGACTGCCTTCGCTGACATTTACGACGGCCGCCCAGACTTCAATTTATATTAGAGATCTTCGGTGAATAGTGCCACGAGAGGTTCCTCTTCTTCCCCCATTTTCCCGCCCCCCTCTCTCCTTTCTTGGGCCTTAGCGAAAAAGTTTGTAAGGTCTGAGCTTATTGATTGAGGCCATATCTTAATCGAATGAGTGCGGTGCCCAGATGAACGCGTGGGCAAGGCACGGCCTCTCTCATGTTCCCCCTCTTCTCGAGGGGGCGGCGACTAGGCTTATGCGACACTTCGATGTGTCGAGTGGGTATCGATACTTACTTTGATTCAGACCAGCCTACATTAAGTAAAACTATAGTTGAATTATTGTGGGCGATATTGAGGTCGAGGTCGATATTGATGTTGAGGATGACATCAATGTGGTCATCGAGGTGGACTTAAGCAGATATTCTGTTACGAAACATTTCATAAGAGCTTATCGCGTGACTTTAGAGCGAATCATTTACTCATGTTTAGGAGGGATACTTATCCCCGTTCGATTTCACCGTGTCACAGACATTACGGGAGGAATTCGGACGCGTAGAACTCTTCGAAGTTGCTCGAGATTAAATTCTTCATGTTCACACATGAAGAAAACACAACGTCGTAACGCAACATGGGTCAAAATAAAAAAATTCCATGTGGATAAGGCAAGTGTCTTGTTTCATCATTTCTTCTTTGATGGTTTAACAGACCAAATAAACAACAGAAGAGACAACTGGATGCCGTCGGCACGAAATATTTCGTATAAATTTCGGAAATATCCGCACGCTCGATATTGGCCACCCTGGCATGAACATCTAGGGAATGGGTCGACATTGACCTGGTGTCACGTCATGTCATCAAGAAACCGATGTCGCACAGCCCTAGCTGCAACTCACTTTGGATAGAGACGCGGGTGTCCGATCATGACGTATCTGTTGATGGTGATGGCGAGCACGGTGAAGAGCGAGACGGCGACGAGGCCGTAGCGCAAGAGCGGGAACAGCACGCACAGCACGGCCCCGTGGCGCCACGCCCTCTGCCAGAAGGTGGACGTCGCCAGTGGGAGGTTGAAGCAGCAGAACATGAGGTCCGACACGCTGAGGTTGATGATGAACACGGCCGTAGCGTTTCGCACCTGAGAGTGGGAAGGGACAATAGGAGAAGAAATAATTATCAACTGAGATCCGTGACCGAACACGCGTGGAGAGCGTGAACACGCGTATTACTAGCGGCGAAAATAACAGTTTGAAAAATAGTGGCACTTTATAATTTGGTCTTGGGGCACCCTTATTTCTCATAGATTTGCACATGTATGTTAGCTTATTTGCACTATTTCGTGCATAATATTTTTTCCTCAATGTTTTAAGTTAGATCATATTTTTAATTATTCAAGGGTAAAATAAAATTAATTATTTAAAATAGTAAATAATGCATATTAAATAGTTCATATGATATACGTGTATATATTATATAAATAATTAAAAGGCCGTACAAAATTTCGCAATTTTGAATATAGTACGCTTGTTATATTTTTGCCAAAATATATAAGAAGCGTCCTGACGCTGCTCATCGCTATGTTTCGCAGCATTCATTAGGTGTCGCACACACCCTTTTAAGCTGCGGAATCCCTGTTGAAAACCACAGGCACAGATTTCAGACAATTATGGAATGCATGCTCGAATGCTACTTTCACGGAAGGACACGCTAAATTGAGCTTTGTAGCTCTCAATCATAGGACTCAATTCCCGTGGACACACCAAGCGAAATTCAATGCAGATGAATTAAATAAATGAATTGATACCTTCCTATTGGAGGTTGATTTAAAATTGTTGCTGAAAGAAATAACACTGGCTCATAGCTTTCTTAAGAACTTGGTACTTATAAAGCGTTGCATATCATGGATTTAATTTGCCTTCGGACTAGCTAATTCTTCAGCTCCACATTTCATGTCGTTTAAAGTGACTATTCTCTTCATTTCTCTAGATCTACTCTCCACTTCCCTACCACATCACATACTTCATCATGTACCAGATTTCCTATCTTTGTTTTCTACATCAGTCTCAACATAAAACTCTAAAAACCATCTGGCACATCCTCTTTCCTCACAGAAGATGCAGAACCAAACAACGCTATGGTTCATTCGTATCAAAGTCTACTTATATTTTCTCTGCCTCTTTACCTAGAGTCCATGTATCGTTCCTTCTTATTCATTAATACTTCTTCCCTTAACAGAGTTCTTTTTCCAACGCCATCGATACTCATTTTTCCTCATTTTCGTCCAGAGAAATAAACTGTACTCGTATATTCAACGAATGAGACGCAAATATATCACAGTGATATACAATGTGGATATATTTGTAGAATAAGCTGATAGTTTTTCTATTTTATCACCTTATAAATTAGCCGACATCTTCGAATTTATTACTCAAATTTTTGAGAGACGAGAGGACCATCTGGAAGTTCTATAGCATGTCTTGACTTAAATCGCTAAGAAATTTCCCTATAAAGTTACTTAATGTTGAGAAGTTCATTAAATGGCAAGAATACGAAGACCAAAGGGTGGAAGATCTATGGGGAAGATATTTGAAATTTGGTGGTCCAGTAGGCTGGAAATAAATATATATCGCGTGAGGTAGCCGTTTCCCAGACAGGAAATGTAAATATGTGGGAATGAGCAGTACGGATACTAGAGACGCAGAGAGAAAAAGAGATACTATATTTTAGATATTTTAGTACCATGCAAGCCACCGCTAGGGTTTGTGGCATCGAGTGAATACACACCAGACGAATTTTGACCCGAATATTTTAACTCCTACCGCGGTTGGACAAGGTTATTCTGACCCCTTTTCGTTCGTGGAACATATTACATCTTAAATCCATCTATTTTACACTTGGTCTCTCTAATTTTACTGGCATGATCTCTCCTACCGTAGTGCGATGGGGGTAATAATGCATTTCCACATTACTACTAGAGAGACGTAATTCCAATTTATGCAAGAGATTTGATCTATAATGTAACCTTCGCTCCGTGAGTGATTTCCAGCCTAGCTGCTCTAATATTTTGGATACGCTACTAAGTATATCATAACATGTTTTACAAATGTAGCTCCTCTTCGCTGCACGCGATCCAATTCGAATCAACCTAACTTCGAGCGGATCCCCTATACTAGCAGCATATTCTAAATGAGGCCTAACCAGCGAAAAATAACACATCTTTGACTTTTTCTTCACATTTTCCCAGTACTTTTCAAATAAATCCTAATTTATTCTTTGCTCTTTAACCTAATCACAGATCGCAGTTCGCAGTGAGCAAAGTAGAAGAACCACAGCCTGCACACTACTACAACAGGATGCGTACTGAGTGTAGGAACGTTAAGACACCAAGATGGTGGCTATCGCTATACACACCGCCACACTAGGCCGAAACGTAAGTTACTTTCTTGACAACCCTCGTATGAACTAAAGAAACCGTGTTTCCAACAGAGGTTTTGTTTTGATTGTTTGAAACGTTATTGTAGCTAAGAAATATCAAGTTAACCATACATTTGAGTCATGAATTTTTTGTTGTTAGACTCACGGATTAGGCGGGTGGTTTATACGCTTAGAGGAAAATAATGAATATTTTTTCTCTCTACACATTTTGCGTATTTTGTAACTAGCTGAACCATCCTAAATGAAACATAATAAATTAAATAAAAATATAGCTACGAAAATCTTTTCAATAACTCGATAAAATATCCAATTTGAGTTTTTCATTATCATAGGCTATCAATCTGGGTTTAGTTAGTAAGAACAATTGTCCATCTTCTTCCACGAGCCTCTCTCTTCACCCCCTAACGAAAAGACTTCTTCGTCACTCTCCTACGTATTTTTCATTAAAATTCCTAGCACCATCGCTTCCAATACTCACTCTTCTTCCGCTCTTGCCCAAGATTAACGTCTGCAGAAAAGTGAAGAAGAGATGAGGATTTTCTCCGGAGCGGTTTACCTGGTAGCCCAGGTGGTACAACGTTGAAATGCTGACCAAAGGGTTTGGGTTCAATTTCTGGGGACGCCTCAGGGAACCCTAAGCTTAACTCAAGCCGTATGATTTTCGGGCACCAGGTCTTTCTCGGAAGACAGGCGGCGTAAGGAAAGGAACTGGCTTCTCTACCCTTATGTGTGAATTTCACACGCCGTTGGGCTTAGTACTAGGGGAGTTCTATCTACCGTCACCTACCGACTTTCGAAATGATGACAGTGGTTATGTTTGTTGTGCCATTTGCGGTAATTAGGTATTTTCCTGGGATAGACCGTTTTCGATTGGTTTAGTGTGATAAATTATCATCTACTTTTTCCCATCGTTGATGTCACGTTACCTAATTAACAACATTCTTTAACTGAATTTTTTGTGTCCTCTAAGAGGTTTTTCTTATAAATAATCATCATACCCTTGGAAACAGATCAACCTTGTCATTTATTATTTGTTTACTGGGGCGTTACTAGGTTCTATATTCATTCTCGAAAAGGGAAATTCTTTAAAACTTAGTTGTGATAACTTTTCGAATTTCATGGGAATAATCAGGATATCCGGCAAAATCAATATCGGTTTTCTTTGACAACGCCACGAATTTTTCATGATTCACTCCACGTAGATACAAGATATATGATAGCACTTCCGACAGATCAAAAAAGGCCAAAACAACAGTTACAAAGAATCGAATGGTAGGTTTAATCTATAGGAATAATTTCAAACAATGTCTTCACTTATCTCTTCCGGTTAAAAAAAAATCTGCGGACAGATGTACTTAAGACACGGGATAGAAGGCGAAAGCAGCTTTAATATTACATGATTATAATTATTTTGAAAAGAAAAATAGGAAAGTCATTGTGGTAAAATAATCGAAGTACATTCATTGAAGTTAGGCGGGCATAATTATACGGGAAATGAATAGCCAAAAAAGCTGAAATTGCAGGTGATTTCTTTTAGAATGGCCTGCTTAGATTGTAACATGCAGATGATACTGATCGTTCGTATTACCTTGGCAATTTTGCAGTCACCGTTAAAATTAAAGTGATTCTGCAATCACAGTTAAAAATCAATTGCGAGTATAGTCTTTCTTATGAAATCACTTCTGGGTCACTTATATAGAAGGACTAAGTGTGTGGAATTACAATGTCAATAATTTCGTTTCAATATGTTATGTAAATTCAGTAAAGTTACGCCGGAGATAACAAATTTTAGAAGGCCTAAGCTTATGAATCATTTCAATGCATATTTTTATCGCATGCAACAAAGATTTGAGCAATATTTCCCTCGCACGCTTGTTGCCTACGTTTTTGCAGTGTTTTCATCCACTCCGCAAGATTTACGACGTTCATGCCGTCTGCCTCGAGGCCGGTGGGTAACGCCCTTTGCCCGATAACCATGAATCGAGGGATTGAATCCTGCCCGGTACGATTTTTATCCGCATGAAAATGGGTGTGGGATTAAAAAAATGAACGTATGATCTTCATTTGGTGAAAAGAAAATGGTTGACTCACCGACGTAAGAAATGCTACGCAAAACTGTTTTGGAATGACGTTAGCTATCAGTATAATTAAAATAATGATGCATTGCATATATTAATTTTTATGATCAGTTATTTAACAATAAATTCATTAATATTATAATAATTTATAGAATGAAAAATTATTAAATAGCAAAATTAAATAAATAAAAATACATCGTAAAGAAACTGTTTGTAAGTTATAATCATCACTCATTAGTAAAGATAACCATTTTGAAATGGAAGCGTTTATATTTTCTTAAGAATATAAAATGTATTTTAAAAATTGACCCAGGTCAGGCGCACAGTACGGTTTCCGCCATAGATAATTATTTGAAAAATGGCATTTAAACTAACATTTATTTTAATGATTTTCATGGTTACATGCATACATCAAATAGCGTCAGAACAGGATAAGTAGTTATTTATTGCATATTTATCTTTGGAATATTTACATATGGACGACAAAAGAGTTCTTAAAAATGCACTTTTTGAATACCTAAATTTATGGAAGAGGAAATATTCACATACATTAATGTAATTGTACACTTTGCCTCGGCATTATACCAAGAAAAACAAAGTTAAAAATTATATAATCAACAAATTTTCCATTAAATTCATGAATAAAATGTACATAAAACATTTAAGAAAGTTTAATACTCCCTACAACCTCATCGTATAAATTTCCACAACTGGCGGTCCCGCAATAACAAATGGGAGAATAAGAATTTCTCAAATTTAGCGAGCAGGATGTCGGAGCACTACCTCTTTTGAAAATAAAAAACACCGCATGGATCTTCCTATTAATCCTTTTCCAGTTACATGTTATGAATGTTGAGGTCATATTAAAAACTTTAATAACGAATTAAAAAAAGAGCTCGAAGAGTAACGGCAAAGTGTTTCGCGGGAGGAGAAGATCCCTCAGGAAGAAGGCCAATTATAAGAGATGCTCTTAACAAGGACGATGGAAAGAGTTAACTCGTGGAGAAAAGGCCGGGGAGATTAAAAAGCACTTCGAAAGCAATCTGATTTCAAATGGTCACGTTGCTTATAACAAAAGACTAACATCTCCATCTCTATTTCTCACACCGCCCGTCTTCTTACAGGTCCTCCTCAGCCATTCCTCGTCTTTTTCCCTTTTCTCTCCTTTTCATAACGCAAAAAGCCCCTTCGTGATATTACTCTGTTTATCTTTTGTCGCCATTCAAAGCCGCCTTTCCCATTCTTCGCCCTTCACTGCGGCCTTTATTCCCCGCAGATATAACCTCATGGGATTCTCTCCATTCGACACATATTTATTTTTTATCCATTTAAACCCAAGATGGAGTGCATAGAAAGCAATAAAAATGACACTGCTAAGAATAAAATATTCACATATTCTTTACGTTCATCTAAGCATCAATATGATGGGGGAATTTCACAATTGGTTTTTGGGTATCCCGTCAAATATTCAGTAAATACATCTCTAAAAATCGAATGCGTTCGCCAGTTGGATGAAAATTACTTTGTCGAAGACAAGTAGCCCAACTATTTTCGCACAAACATTACTCAAGAGCAATTATATATACTTTACCAGGCAATCCACACACGTGGCCATAAAAGTTTTATTCACGGCGAGAAATTCCTGTTATTTCCAAGCCGGAAAGTTTCATCGACATAAAATAAAAAAAACGGGATGTTCGTAAAAATGGGTTATTGTGTTTTTTTACGCCTTATTCTAATAAAAGGAGGACCACAAGGGTTTCGCCTTTTGTAGAACTCTCCAAAACGACCCTCTTTCCATCCCCGTGAGAGCTTCATGTGAAGGCCTTCAGTGAAATTCATATCACCATGGTCCCTTAGTGCATTTCTCTCGTCCTCCACCATCCGGGAAAGTCAGAAAAGCAGGACGACCTAGATGGTAATTTTCTCCCGACTAAGAGTGAAATGTCCTTAGGACCCCGAAAGGTAGGGAGAAGGAAGGGAGAGAAAATGAGAAATAGAGGGAGAGTGGGAGAGGAGGGAAAGGAAGATGGTTGGGAGGCGGACCAATAGCGAGCGGGAGAGCGCAAGAGGAAATGCCAAGGGAAAGGGGGCAAAGAAAGTCCCGCAGAGTCGGAGAAGGCGGAGCATTTGAATGGGAGAGAAATGGGGTTGTGTAGGTGGACGAGAGGGGGTGGAGTCGGAAGACATAAGAAGACATAACAAGGGAAGGTGGGTGGAATGAATGAAGTTTATTTGTTTGCTCTGGATGCGTACATGGGTCGGCAACCTTTGCGCTCCGAGCGGGAACATCATTGGAAGCCTCGCTGACAGATATATGTAGTGCTTGTAACGAGCGGCTCGATAATACGAGTGAAATTATGATTAGGTGAAATGCCGCGTGTGGTGGGCGATGCCTGCCTCGGTCCGCCTTCGCACCGGCAGCATTACCTTTAAAAAGAATGAACGGAATTTTTAAGGGAGATGTCAGCACGCTGAAACAGCTATCCCTAGGGATAGCATAACTAAACTTTGGAAGTTTACTCGAGTAATATAACAAATTTAAACTGTGCATCTAAGGAGACTACAAAATAAAGGCATGTTAAATACGATTCAATGCGTCATTAATGTAGTTTTAAACAAAGCATTTCGTTCGTGCACTTAAAATGGAGATAATGCTTAATTACGCTTGGTCATTTCTAATAAATCTGATAAATTGTTTAAGAAAAAAATTTAAAGACAAGAATTTGTAATGTTTTACTCATTGTATGAATAACTCCCTCGAGTTCTTCTTGAAAATCACACAATTAATCGATTCTAGGTGATTTCAACTATGATAAACCCTTAAAAAAAAGGAATACATATACAGGTTATGATAAGGAGTAAGCTGCTATAAAAAGACCTAGTAAAGTACCTCGAAGCAGGAGTCGCAGAGTATTCCACTGCCATTCCGTCCCCGTAACTGCGTGGATTTATAATTTTCCATGGTTTTACCATTCGTGTAGTCATTTAAATGACAAGAAGGGGGCATTCGCGTTCGATAAAGCATAGAGCAGCCTTATTTTTTGTGCCTGAAGCTGACCCTAGACTTGAAATATGTCCGCTTGAGTAATGATGGGGAATGCAAAGAAAAGGACATTCGTGACATCAAGAGTGATTAATTCAGGAGTGAATTTAACTTTTTGCTCATATTTAGTACAGGATTCAACCGTCACGCATTTTATAATATAAAAACTGTTGGAGAGAATAATGCATGAATGAGAATATAAACTATTCCCATAAATAAATTAGAAGAAAATGAACGGAGGAAAAGAGGGAGTTTTATGCATCAACACTTGCAAGTAATTCTGGATGCTACCAGGTTAATTACTTATCCCATTATGAAGCACTTCATTGTTGGTAGAAATGTCGATTTTCTAATTCCCGCCTTCTGTTTTGTTCGAAAAGATTTTCGAGGCCACGTGATACCATAGAAATGTTAAACAGTATCATATATAAATTATTTTTCAGATAAAAACTAATAATGTTTTCGGCGTTGGTAAAGTCTTCTCCGCCTATATGTAAGTATCGCAATATCTGAGGAAGCGAGTTCCTCTACACATGCTTAATTACAAATATATTCATATAATAATGACTACAAATTCCAAAGGAACTGCGGGAGATGCCGCAACAGTAACTTTTAACGGAGTCATCCGCTAATGTGCATTTCAATAAACAATTTCAGAGTTCAAGTTTTCACACTGCGTAATTACATCACTCACTAATGATAAACTGGGAATTGATTGAACCGCTCCACCAACTGCCATTCCTATTAGGAAATACTTCCAACGGAATCATGTGACACGATTTGATTAATATGACATTTACCAGATGTGAAAAAAGAGTGGAATGAGTTTCAAATCTGTGTTTGGTGTCAAAAGTTAATACAAAGAACATTTCAACTGATCACGTCAAGGTAATACTTCATAATATCATTTAAATTGGCAAAGTAATATAATATGGTATTTTTACTCGGAATTTGAGAAACTGGATTTAAAAAAAACATTCTTTGCAGTTGATAAGGGTGAAGGATGAAGACTGAACGATTGCAAATCCCACGAATTTTCTAATGGCCGTATTCATCACTTATGGCCATTAGAGAATATTCGCCTCCTTTTGGGCTTTGCAATTATTGATCGTGTTTACGTTGGGTTGAAAACTTATTTGAAACAATACAGCAAATATTTCGGATACACCTACTCAATATTAAGCCTCAATTGAAAGGAACCCATGTATTTGTTTGTTCCTCAAGTCTGACCCTCCGAGTGTGAAGATGAAAGAGTAATGTCAGTTTATTTCAGAAAGTGCATTACTATACATATATGTTGACATTTATACAAGCTATTAACAGCAAACCAACAATATTTTATTAAGGCAATACTCATGCATAATTTGTGAATTCCTCTCCTTATTTAATACCATTAAAAACGATGAACTTAGGGAATGGAAGTATATGGCATCCCTATTCAAATAGTGTGGTTGTGACAGTACGTGTGGTGATCTTCAAAAGAAACTCCCTTTCACTTTTCCCCCAAAAAAATGGTCAATATCTTAGGCGTAAAAGACATCTCCTTCACAAGCACCGTCAGGAATAGGCTGAGAGTCCTGCCGTTTTCGCGGCAATGGAACCACGAGATAAGGCAACGGCTCCGTTTCGAGGCTGTTGTCGTAGCGCTAAGCCACAAACGAAAGTAAAGTGAGATAGGATGCCGGTCTAAGAGATTTAAAGGATCGTTCACCCTCGCAAATATGCGAGGGTAGAGCGAGGAAAGAGAGAAAGCGACTTGTTGTGGGCGGCTTTGGAAATTCCGCTGCTTATACATGTGTGCGTCTGTGTTTTTATTCTGCGGACGGCTAAGGCAATCCATCCACGTCAGGTTTCTGTTATTCCCTTCCTTCACTATTATTTTTTCCTTTCTCCCTGAGGATCCCATCCCTCACATAGGATTAACATTGTTTCCTCCACCCATCTGATAAACATCCCACGGGAAGATTTGACGGGAGACTTGAAGTGGTGAAATTAGGAATTTTGAACATCACATGGCCTTAACAACGAATGTTAACGACACAATTTTCACTCCAATAAATTTTTTAATGGACATCACATAGCCAACTGAAACATAAAGACAATAGTAGCATCGAAAATTTCATCGCTTGAGTCAGGCACTTAGCAGCGTCCGTTACTTATCTGCACGGTTTGTTTAGAAGCTACTTCATAAACAGAAGTATGAAAAAAATGAATAGGCAGCTCGAGAATGATCTGTGACATTTGGAGATCGTGACCAATAAGTTTCACGCAGTTCCCGGAATTTTCTTAGGGTGTGTATTGTGTCTTGCATCAGATCAGTTTCCCCGAAACTTGACCCTGGTGCTTGGAATAATCAACTCGTAAACCACATTGTCTGCGTGCTCCTGTTTCTTGGGTTTAGTCGGTCCCCGGAGAGGAGTTAACTTCTCCGAAATCACTTTGTGTGCTTGTGACGCATTAATGCCATTTCCTTCACGGGATCCCGAAAAACCCAGATATGGCATACTCTTCGTTAATGTGTGCTTGAATTATGTCCGTCGCTGGCCGACGGTGAGAATTTCGTTTTTATGCGCACAAAGAGTCGCAGAACGTGAGTCTATCGTATCTAGTATGCTTGCTTGATTGAGATCCACGCGAGTGGACCCAAAGGGTGGGATTTTCTTTCCGTCCAAATAATCAACCAGTCACGACACTTGACGTTTCATCTTAGTTTTCAACTGACAGAGTTTTGCTTCGTGAATATTTTCGGCAAAATGGGATTTTCACCCGTTCGTTCAACGTTGTTAATTGTTGATCAGAAGGGCTCAGTGTGCTGTAATTAACAGATCGACCAGCTATGATGTGGACACTCATGCAAATGTTCTGTTGGATAAAATACCCAGTCATGTAAATTTGTGCAGCGTCGATCCGCGGGAGAAGGATTGGGGAGTGAAACGGCTTGTCCTCAAGGAGGACCGAAACACACGTGTCTTTAATACACGTGTCTCTGCCGCACCCCACAAGGGTTTTGAAAGGCCAACCGCCCCTTTTGGCCATAAGATCCCCCCCCCCCCTCCGCCTTCACACGATTTACCGAGACCCCGGGGAAATCCAGAGCGAGAACGACACCACGGCTTGGCAGGGACGCCATCTGCTACACTTGGTTGTAAGATGTTAGGAATGAATTTGACCGGTTATGTGGTATCATGTGGAACCACGCAAACTAAAATTACTGCCCCTAGTTTAGCTTAAATAAAGCGAAGGACTTTCACGAAATGGAGTAGGAAACGTCATTGTTACTGAAAGTGGAGCGAATTCGTTGAGATTTATTTCGGAGCGGTTATAGAACTTTTCGACCTCGACAAAGAATGGAGCAGTTAAGTAAATATAACCGCAATTATTTGCATAGATTTCTATTAGTACCGCATATTATCATAAATTCGATGAATGTAGTGAGTGGCTGATTAATAAAAATGCAACCGCGAGCATAATGTTTAATATTCAATTAACAACCAGGGACATGAGATCAATATCCATGCATTGGGCATTTCCGACATGCAATTATAACCAATTACATGACTCTATAATAAAATTGCAAGAGTAATTACTTAAAAGATACAATAATAATAATAATAATAAAGGTAATGATATAGGAATGCTATTTATGCCGATTGATTCTTTCCGATATTCTCGTTGTTTTGATTGAGTAACAGCTAAATGCCATGAGATATTGATCAAGAATTGTTTAATGCTTGACATATTGATAATGACAGTGATTAGCGAATGTATTGAAGAAATCATTGGGTGACTTTATTAAATTTGTCTGACACTTGTGCACAGTGATAAAATAAAAAGGCTTTCTTACGGATTTCCCTCACTTTAATTTGAATATATCTCAACCGTTTTCAATGTTTGCGCGTCATTATCAAGACAAAAAACGGTCTAAAATCTTCATATGCACGTACATGCTAAGTGTATGCACTTGAAATTACACTTATGTGACTAAGAACAAAAGGATATAAGTTAGTGAGAAAGAGTAATTTAAGCTGTTGTTATTATGGGAGGAAGCCAATTGCTGAGGTAATTGGCACCATTAGGAACGGATGGATAGTTAAAGGGATTTTAGGAAGCAGAGGAATGATGCTAACGAATTCCGGCAATGGTCTGCAATTAACGAAATAATCCCAAATGGCTCACGGGCAACGTCCCACCCGACGGACGGAGACCCACACTTGACTATTCACTCGGAATTCAAGTGGGAATTCATTCAACTACTGAGAAATCCACCGCCATAGGATGTCGAAACCTAGCTTTCGGTGTCAAAATCATGCAACACTCAATCCTTATATTTTTCTTTCTTTAGAAGTCATAAAATTCGGCGAACAGTTTTTTTCTAATGCAATGTTCTTAGTGTGATGCATAAAGAATCATGATTTTAATTAAAAAACGATTTTATTATTCATTGAATTAAATTTACATGATAAAATAAGGAAATGTTGGTCTGATTTTGAACCATAAATCATCAAGACTAAGAACAAACTCTCCACTTTAGAGGATTTTAAAAGAATTTGTTTTCGGTACGGAAAAAAAGGATTAATGAGAAAAAAATCGGCTTAAACTAAAACTTGGACTGGTATCAGCACGATTTTAGCTATTTTTAAACAAATAGGCCGGTATTCTACATAGTACAACCACTACCAGATAATGATATTTAATGCATTTAAGTTAGAAACGGGGTTTTGAGACACTGCTGAATGAGAGGTTCCAGAAAATATAGCTGCTTAAAAGCTCTTTTCCTTGTAGCATACCGCAGTACGTAATATCACTTTCCCGTGATTAAAAAGGTATTTATTTAGGACTGAATACTTTTACAGTTTTTCTGCGGGGCTCCCCCATTTACCCTGTTTCCTCCTAGATTTTCATTTCAGGATTCAAGGTGCACTGCGCACCAACACCAGCGAACTCAATTTCCATTTAAACTCCTCACTTCAGGGACTCATATGTTTCCTCCTCATGGGGCTGACTTCAGGAAAACAAATTATGAAACCCCTCCCTTTCCCAATGCAACCCTACACATTTGGGCGGCTGAAGGAAACCAGGGTCTAAGGAACCCCGAGATGGCAGGGAGGGAGGACCGGGCCCCGCCGAACGACCCGCGCGTGAGGGCGTTGCCACTCCCATCGCGGGGGAGGAGATGGACGGAGGAGGGAGAGGGGAAGGGCGCTAGAGAGGCGTGTTGTGTTGCGGCGGTGGAGGGCGGGGGGTGGTCGACCACGTCGCCGTCGCCTTCATTATTCCGACAAGGTTCCGCCATTGATGGAGCGGATCGCTGAGGCTGGGTCGGAAATGGAGGCCAGGGAAGCAATGGGGAGTGAGTGCTGCGATGGGGAGTGGGGTGGAGGATAGGGCTGCGTGATATTCACTTTCCAAAGCTATTGTCGATATAAAATAGTGACATTGCAAAAAATACTTATGAAGTGGGGAGTTAAAATGAAATTCCAGTTCGTCAGTGTTGGTGTGCAGTGAACCTTGAACCTTTAAGAAAAAAATACTCTTCTTTAAACAGAACTATTGCTGAATGGAACCGACTGCCTAGAGGTTTGTTTGAGCTCTTTCCATCCAATGTTAGGAGTTTTAAGAATAAATATAAAGCAGCCACTGGGTGATAAACTTCATTGATCAGTGATTATTATACCATGGTATTTATTAAAATATTGCTTGTATGTGATGTGGACGGCGTGAGAGGTTGTACTGCAAAAGTGAATAATGTGTTAACCGTGCGTGATTTTGAACGGTATATGTATTTGGAGAGTGCGTGATTATAGACGGAGTGCGGCGATGAACGGAGCGTTGTAGGTATTGTGTGAACTTGTGTAATGGTAAAGGGGCGGTTGGTAATCTTAAAATGTCATTGTATATAAGAGCATTTTGTCTCATATCCGTTCTCCTCTTGTATGTATGCATGTGCATTGTAAGAGTTACCGTTGATGAGACTTGAACGTTGCCTCTAGGACGTTTGCCTAATTATTACGAGATTTATATAATAATAAATAATAATAACCCTGTTTTGGAAACCAGTAGGAAACGGGGATGGGGGTAACCCTCGGGAAAAACTGCAGAAACCCTTCTTCTTAAGTGAATATTGAAGTGACAGCGATCTATCGACCTGGAAAGAACCATCGGATATGTGGAGCAACAATGGCGATCGAGCCAAATCGAGTAATTTGGCCCACATCCGGTATATAGAGAAAAAATATTGACAGTATCCTCCATGACGTCAAATTTTCACCATTATCTTTATCCATTTTGAATAAAACTTCGTACTTTGTATGCTTCCATACTTTCTTACATTTCAACACGACCATGGTTTTGACGATTAACGTCATCTTTAGGTCCTTAAGGATGACGTTAATCGTCGAAACCATGGTCGTGTAAAAATATAAAAAATTGTAAAAATGTACAAAGTACGAAGTTTTATTCAAAATGCATAGTAGCCAGTTCCATAAAGTCAAGCCGGAAGTCATCAGCATCATCCATATCATCAATAGCGTCCAAATGGAATAGCTGCAATATAATCCGTAACATATATAGAAGATAATGTCCTTAAGTGCAGAGATAACATGCCCACTGGCGTCACATGAAAGGTCATTTCTTGTGCCTTCAAACGCCCAACTTGACTCCATGTAATATGGTCGACATCCGAAAGACATGAAAATATCCACCACATCGTCACATCCACAATGATTATCGATCATTGATATATCGTTTCCTAAAAATCAAACTTTTTAAACTGATTTAAAAAATAGTCATATGTCGTCGACATGGATGCACATGGACTTTCTCTAGGCTATGGAGAATGAGACTTGTTACGCTTGAAGAGTGTAGATGGAAGGTTGGGCGGACCGCGGATATAACCAAGGAGTAGGTTAATAAATGAGTGAAAAATATAATATTCAACTCTATTCTGCGAAATTCATACATTATATGAAAAAGTAAATGCGAAAATTATTAGAATAGTGCGTTCGCACATATTACCCAATATCATGAAATGGCGAAAAAAAGGGAAAGTATTTCCAGGAAAGGACATAATGAGTTAACCTTGCAAGCGACTCTAATACTTAGTTGGCTAAAGTTCATTCCACATGATGTTCCTATTCCAATTCATATATTTCGGGACAAAATTAATGGTGATTTAACGCAACTAATTAACATAATGCGTATTAAACTATTATATTTGCCTTGTATGATGTATTGAACTCCCTGAACACAAAAGTGGAGATTCAAAGGGCAATCGGGCGTTTGGAAAATCTATGGGAGGGGTAATTACGCCTTTTACTCCCTCCTTTGCATCCTGCCACGGACGGAAGGTACGGGAGTTGTGCCATTTGGATGTGGGCATTGAGGCGAAGGGCTGAGGGGGCGTGCACACGCGGCACAGCGACGCCAACCTCTCCTCGGACGCCCAACATTCCGTCGCAATGTTCCCGCCCGAAATGCCTTCCAATCCCTCCCGGCCCCTTCCACCCATCCCTTCCCTTAACCCCTTTCCCTTCGAGAACTGCGACCCTCATAGACCCCCCTCCCCTATTTCTCTCTCGCCTTCGTGCCACACTTCTGCACTTCCCAACCCCTCTCCCCACAGCGTTCTGAACGGTCTTGGAGGAGGGTTCGAAGGCGTAGCATAGAGTAGAGGGAAGAGAAAAGAAAAGATTCTCCACGATGTTAGAATAGAAAGGAACGGAGTAGGAGAGGAATGCAGGAAGAAAGGAAGGGGAAGAGAGATAAATATTTACTCATATTTACCATTTACACGGAAAGAAACATTCGTTTTCAACTATACTTTGAGGGTTCATTAGCCAGCCGCTTCTGAGCATTAGAAACGTTTTTTAAAGCGAGGGAGTCAGGAAGGATGTGAAGGATAAAGGGCAATAGGGGAAATGCAGGGAGGAAGGAGGAAATGGGAGAGGGTGGGATAGAGTGAGGCATATAAGGTGGAATAAAGGGTGGCATAGAGGGTGTAATAGAGAGAGGTATGGAGGGTTGGATAGAAAGAGAGAAATATGGAGGGATAGAGGGAGCAAGAGGGGGTTATTGAAGGGAAGGAAGAAGGAGGTTGAGAGAGGAAGGGAAACAGAGTGGGAGAAGAGGAAAAGATGGGGATAAATGGAGGGAGAGATAGATAGTCTTTATTTTGGGGTGAGATTGAGACTATTGAGTCTCTTCTCCCGCCTAATCCCTCGTAACATACGAGTATTTACAAGTTTAAACTTATAGATACATTTCACAAAGTATACATAAATGGCAATGAAATTAATAATTAAAATAGGAGTAACATACAGCAACATAATACACATATTGGCTGCCTATTCAGATAATTAATATCGATAACTATAACACAACATACCCACTTCCAATGTATTCACATAATATACACACATATACTAATACATGCATACAATACTAGTAAAACAATATTCTTGGCTATATTTACAATCGCCAATGCAAAAGGTGATGCTCCTGCGAAAGAATAAGGAAGGATATCGAATTGTGTTCACAGCTGGGTTTTTACTGGTTGGTTTTCTGGGAAATTAGTGATTTATGAAGTGCACGCTTGAATGATGGGAGAGAAGGTGCATTAGTTAAAACGGATGATAGCTCATTCCTCTGACGACATGCTCTGGCTGCAAATGACTGGTTGTATTTACTTGTTCTGTGATGAGGGATAACGAGTTTATGATTACTCTGGTATTCAGTTTAGGTATTCTTTCAAGGCTATTGAAGTCATCGGCAAAATTCAAGGCTATATCGCCATAATCAAAGTGAGGGAGAACGAGAGAAGAAACTCTGCTTTTTTAATGTACTGCGCATGACATACTGATATTTCCAAAGGGAGTGAAAGGATTGATTGACAGTTCTATAGGTTTTAAAATATTATGAGGACCATGAAAAATTTCCATCCATAAAGAAAACCAAATTTGTAAATTTAGAGAGAGAGGGGGAGGGACGGAAGAGGGAATAGAGGGAGGGAGAGATAGGAGGAAGAGGGGGAGGGAGAAATAGGGAGAGAGAACTGATCGTCCTTACTACGTATATTGGTCATCTAAGGAAGGGTCGCATGTCTCTCAGATAGGAGGCACGCGTGGCAACCAAGCACCCACACGCACGACCACGAATGACCACACACAGGCCCTGTGTACGGACGACGTGATTCATAGGCAGAAACTGTCTCGTTTCCTTCGACAGTAAGTGAGCGCCGGTTGCACGTGTGAGTGGGTATCCCGAGATGCATGGAGGAAAGGAGAAGGAAGGGGGGTCGGTCGCGCCAACCTAAGGACCACGCAGCCGGATATTCGGGGGAAAAGGAGGAATGATTTAATGCGGTGGGTTAAAGGGAAAGTGAGTAAAGGAGATGGATTGTTTGTTTCCTCGACCAGGAATTGCGGAATTACCCACCCGTTTGAGAAATGGGTGGGGGAAGGAACGTTCATTTCCCGCGCTTCGTGACATATGGAGGCCCGATCCACGCTATTTTCTGGGTTCCTTGGAATAATGCTCGCGGCGGCGGATGCTCGTAGTGTTGAAACTGAAAACGGTATCTTACAAGAGCGGTATGCGAATTTCGGGCCATTTCAACGATGGGGGATTCTACGCACGCATTCAAAGTGTAGCATGAAGATTATTTAATGAATGCCACCACAGCTCAAGGACAATATGCACCGAGATCAGCGGGGAAACATGCAAATTATAGCTGAAGTACATATCAAAAAACAATTCAAAAACCTTTCCTAAAGGTAAGGTATTTTAATTCAGCCAAAGTGGCAATTTATTTACTAACATGTCAAGACTGAAACTTCTACATCAAGAACCTACAAATACATATTATGAACTCGAATTGCAGTTCATCAAATCAAAATCATGGAGAAATATACTTTCTCAACAATTTTTGAGTTCATCTATAAAACTGAGACAAGAACATCATATCGATTTTGAGAGTTAATGCGTGGAAATGTTAATGCAGATTGATCAACGCGTATTCATCGATATTTAACTTACTATTTCAAATATTTATTCGAGTAAGTACCCTAAAATGACAACATTAGCAAAAAATCATCACACGAGCATCTTAATTGGTGTTACACGATAGCATTTCACTTAGATCAGCATTTTAGATGATTATGACATGCAAAGTACAGAAAGAAATAAAATTGTACTTCGGTTATTGTTTAATAATATTTAAATAGTTTAACATTAGAAAATAAAATATAGAGTTTATATAACGGGAATTGTGATTTTCCAGATTGGACTACTGCACACGGGCTGCGTATACATACAGGTAGCTCAGAAAGAATGGTAGTTAAAATAAGATACTGATCTCGTAATATAACCTTCGGCAGCAATTTTAATAATGAATTGAATGCCGACATGAGGGTCTAATAAAATAATCCAAACAATTTTTAATCTATGGCATATTCTAGCATTGTTAACATTTATTTCATCAACAGCCAATACTGTAATTCAATCACCTACCAGTTAATAAGATAATTAAGTTGACCGAATTCATAGACACGAACGGGAATTCTGGTCTGTTATGTTGTGTGTGTAATTATATATATATATATATATATATATATATATATATACGTATATATATAAATAAGTATAAAAAAGTATATATAACTATATATGTAAATATATATATATATATATATATATATTTATATATATATATATACACACACACACACACACACACACACACACTCATGATACATAGGCTGCTATCTTTAAAATCCATGGGGGGAATTTAACCGCGTAGACAGAATAAAATAGCAATTTGATAGACCTCTTGAGAATTTTAGAGTTTGTTGAATGGTGGACCTAGAAAGAGGAGAATATTATGCGATTTAATATCTGATCATAAACTTTGCTACTGCTAGGGTCATATTTCATCGAAAGGTGAACCAAAGTAAGGTTCATTTTCCGTGCTCGAGATGGGATTCGAGCCAGTGAACCTGGGTTATATTTCCTAACGGTTATTCATTTAAAACTTTCTTTCCAGTGGTCCCGGAAATAAGGATCTTTCGGTTCAGCATATTTTACCCACAATTAAACGGCATAAAAGAAAACTATGTAAATGACGACACCACTAAGAACAACGACCTTTTATATTTCCATATCTTTACCACGCGGAAACATTTTTTTATTTTAGAGGGTTAAAAATATATGAATTAGCAGCTAAATTTGGCATCATTATTGAATTTTGCATGGCGTTTAGCAATTTGAAAAATTTTCATGAACAAAATTTGGGAGGCTATTCATATCTTGTTTAGGTATGACAGTATAAAAAATAGGTATCTTTAACGAGAACCTAAAGAAATGTTTAGGCAAAATATTTGGGACGACCGAGGAATGTAATATTCAATTGTTCCCGGCTCAAATTTGTGGAAATTCATGTTTATGAAATGAAGAATACAATGTATCTTTCCCCTGTCCTTTATTTACGTACAACTATTTTCAACGCTATGGAGTAGGGGGTAGGTATAGTACACACATGGAAATAGTATCAAATTGAAGAATTTAACTGAGTTCTAATGTGATATTGATAGAACGCTGAAGTATGGACTCAGCTAAGAACTATGAACACAGTTAACGCCTGACAAGAGGCGAATACACAGGATAGTGGATATCCTTATGATTAGGCAGCCCACGTGACATTCATTAGTAGCCCGGTTGTATTGCGTATTCACCAGCGCATACGGAGCTACTACGCCAGCGTGGGATATCTTCAAGCCCCACCAAATTATCCATTAATACACCAGCTCGCGGAAAATATGTACTATTTTGCAGAGAGTAGTATAGAAAAAAGTCAAACGCGATCAGATGGGGCAAAAAGTCAGGGAATGGAAAACTTGGTAAATTAGAAAAAGATACGAAACAAAAAAGTGTTAATGAGGCGAAAATATATAACTTTGAACGTAAAAACTAACTGTATAAGTGAAAATAAGTTTGCAATAAATCAGATTTTAAGTTGGCAGAAAGAATTAAATGAAAAATGCCGTTTTAAATAAGTATGCTACCAAAACGCAACCAGCGGATGTAATAGCAACTGCAAATGCTTATATATTTAATCGCATTTAAACATCCTTAACTGTAATTTCAAAATAAATTGGGAATTAGCACCGAGAGTAAGATAACGGCAAAGGTTATCCGATTCGCATGATAAATAAATATAATAGTATTACGACCGATGTTAACTTTACGGTGATGGAGTTACAACTGCAGCAATCGGAAGGGCAGCTCCTATTGGTGTCCCACGAGGGAATGAGTTCCTGCGATGGTCACCACTGAATTATGGCCGTGACACTCACGGGGGTTGAATTAGGTTCCCTTTCGCGCTCTCGGGTGATGCGGACGGCATAAATCCGACGTCTCCTCGCCCTAAGGGCACCACTGTTAGGGTTTTCCGCTCGCGGGGTTGGGCGGGGTCGGCAGAGGAGAGGCCACCGGTATGTCTCAGTCGCCGCAAAGCACTACCCTCTCTCCCCCGTGAGTGAACTTTCTCTCCTTCCCGGCGCGAGCAATGGGGGATAGAGCGAGACCCGGATTGCTTTATGGCCACTTAAAGACCTTCTCTCTACGGGCCCCGTGGATTACCCCCGGAGCAAAACGAGTCGCGCCCACCTTCGTTCAACTCTCCTCGCAACTTGACGCCCCCAGACCCCGTAACCGCGGGAACCTTTCAACCCCTCTGATCGCCTCCCCCCCACCCCCCGAAAGAAAAGAGCATCACCATAAAAGGCCTTTTAACGACCGAATGTATGGTGGTGGCTTTCGGAACCTCTCCCCCTCCCTAACTCTGCCATATTTCTCCTTCCTCAGTTCTTATTTTCCTCCACCCTACTCCCTCTAGCACCCCCACCCCTCAACTCGTAGTGTACTTCGAGCGCTCGAGTCTCTCTTCCGTTGAGGGGAGAGACAGAGAGAGAGAGAGAGAAAGGGAGACAGAGAAAGAGAGAGAGAGAGAGGGGAGTGTGGTTAGTAAACGTTTCTTTGGTAGGGATCTCGGTGCTCCTCGTGGTGTGCTATAAAAATCATATTACTCGGGCTCAAAGCAAGGAGAGGGGATAAGAGAGGAAAGTGAGGGAAGTGGTGGATCGCCCCCTTCCCCCACCAAACACGATCCACTTCGCTTTTATAAGCTAATACACTTAACGGGTGACGTTGTGAATTTCGCCATTTTCACGGCAAGTCCTTCAGGGAGGGGACCTACGCATGATTTTCTGTGCCCGAGTCGTAAACTTCTTGTACCAAACGTAAAGCATGCTTGTCGGAAAGGGACAGTTTGGTAGGCCTTCGAATGCCTTGCTTTCAAACTCGATTTATTTTTTTGATGAAGATAAAGATGAAGTCGATTGAGATTAATGGTTATTTCAAATAAAAGGATATTTTTGTGCTATCATTTCAGTATGGCAATATTATCAAAGCGATTATAACGGAAATATTATACCGGAAATATTATCAAAGCGAACCCAAGGAGTAGCAGGAATTTGCCCCCTCTCCGCGGGGGCAAATTCCTGCTACCTGCAACGTTGGGTCCCATTCCCTGCCATTTAGAGACTCTTTGGGGGTAGAGTGTTTCGTGGTGCATTTTCATGTGGTAGTGATGTTTCAATTTCTTGCTTGTTGTGTCCTGGCTTCCGTGTTGTAGGATGTCTTTCGTGCTGCATCATGGGGTGCAGTTTTTTAGTTGTTTTTCGGTTTATGTGTTTGCATGAGTATTGGATGAAGGGATTTTTGCATGAGTGTGTGCGCTGCTTTGGGTGTAATTTTCCTTGTTGTTTTTTTTTGCATGTGGTGTTTTTCTTTTTTACGTTTGGTGACCTAACACCCCCCGCCACACGCCCTTGCGGCGGCTTGCGGGGTATTATGTAGATGTAGATGTAGAAGGAGTAGGAGATTTAAATTGTCTTTTGTCATGTGGTGTCCTGTTTCAATTAAATGCTGTGCCATACTGGAAGGCCATACGTAGAAGGAGTAATTCAAGGACATTCGTTAGTAAACTGACACTCGTACGAACACCATTTTCTTTTAACAAAGTGCTATTTGTTGGTTTAGAAATTCCCTGTAAATTTGAGTAATATATTCAAAAAGTAGACGGCGGACTGTCTACGAAAAAGCAGGCGATTGAAATTATCTTGTGTTCTCGAAGGTTTCGGAAAAAATTTATTTCGGGATTAAGCTACCAAGACTGGCGTTAGCAACTTTCACTTATTCAAAGGCTCTCTTACGCGATATGAAAAGATTTTATCCTGAGCCATATGGGCTTCAAACTTGGTATCATAAACTCTTTAAGAAGAAACTTTATGGAAATCCCTTCCGAGGGAATATTTCGAAGAATTTTGGACTGCAGCATTGCGTAGATGCCTTGAATTTATTACTACCAGTTTCATGACACTACAGCCTCTTCAGGTACGCCCTTGTACTTATCTGAAGATGTTGTAATTTAGCGACAATGATCTGAAGTTCGTTTTATCTGTAAAATTCTCAAGACCAAAATAGCTTGGTTTCACGGAATGGAAGGAAGGGTATAACGCAAAAATGAACATTTAGCAGATAATATTTCCCTTAAAGCTCTTCAAAAATAATGTGCACCGAAGAGAAAGTCATTAGTTTATACCCGATTTTAACTCTATATAAAATGATATTTTTGTGATATTATTTAAATATGGCAATATTCAACGAAACTACTTTCAAAGTGACCCACGAGAAAGCTCAAGGGAGCTCGCTCATGCACTGATACTTATAGGAATACTAAATCATTTAGAGTAACCATGAAGGTCATCGTGATGCTCAATTTATATAATCAACAAAATGGATTACAGCATAGTTTAATCGAAATCCACTTGCTAACACAAATTCATGACCTTGCTTATCCAAAATAAAGAGTTTAAATTATGCCAAAAAGAAGTCCAAAGTACAATCAAATAATATCAGTAAACCGGTAAGTTTAATGCTAAAATATTGGTTCAATAGCAGGCAATTTCAGCAAAGGTAAGGAACTGAAGTGCTCTAAAACATATTATGTATACATATATACCTGTGTGTACGTATATATATGTATGCATATATTTATACTCACAGTTATTTTACACATAATGTGTATGAAGTTAGCACTAGCGAACAAAAACACACAAAAAGGAAAGAAACTCACACGTTTTCGAATTTTCGGTGGTCAAGCCACCTTTCTCAAGGAAGAAGGGAAGGAAGAGAATGAACGAGTTCCATCCTTCTCTTCATTGAGAAAGGTGGCTTGACCACCGAAAATTCGAAAATGTGTGTAGATTTTCTTTTTTGTGTGTTTCTGTGTTTTTATTCGCTAGCGCTAACTTGATATACTTTATTATTCACATCAGTGAGACTTTCAAATAAATTACATATATTCGTTCGAAGGTTTCCGCGGCGATGAGTAGGTGATTTCCACATTTTTCGGGCTGCGTCCGCGTATGTCGTTTAAATGTACAACAGTTTCGCCAGCTATCCTGCTGGCGTCCTCAGGTCAAGGATGAAAAGAAGCTTGTTGTCCCGTCTTATATAGGAAAAATCCGGCGCCAATACCGGGAAATTTCTTGGCCAATCAGGGAACGTCCTCATATTTTCGCGGAATAATTCTTTTCCACGCACTGTGGAGTGGATATCCATCCTCTCTGTTAAAATTTTCTGGCCTTTTAACGATTTCAATGGCCTCTCTGATTATTCTCTGGAAGTATTTTCCTTCTTTCGCTATTATTTTAGCGTCGTCGAAGAGAATGGAGTGTCCAGTTTTCATCCTTGACCTGAGGACGCCAGCAGGATAGCTGGCGAAACTGTTGTACATTTAAACGACATACGCGGACGCAGCCCGAAAAATGTGGAAATCAAATTACATATATATATATATATATACTATATATATATATATATATATATATATATAAACCATAAATACAGTAATCAACCCTATGGTCTGGTAGGTGATGATAGAGCTCATCCAGTACTAAGCCCAACGGCGCGTGAAATTCACACATCAGGGTGCGGGGGCCAGTTCCTTTCCCTGTGCCGCTTATGGTTTCCCAGGAAGATCTGGTACCCGAAAAATCCCGGGGGGCCCGATTTTGATTCCCGGGCCCTCCGGTCAGTAATCCAAAGTTTTACCCCAAGATTACCGTGACCCACACGCACATACATGTAGTTTTGATTTTTCGACGATACGGCCGCCATCGTCAGAATCAGATTGTGATGTGTTTCTGTGTTAAAATGCCTTAATCAATTTATGTATATATATATATATATATATATATATATATACATATATATATATATACATATATATATATATATATATATATACATATATATATATATACATATATATATATATATATATATATATATACATATATATATATACATATATATATATATATATATATATATATATATATATATATATATATATATATACATATACACACACACAAACTTGATAATAAATATATAACGAACTACTGATTTCCTGCGAACGCCATAAGATTCCTAATTGCATAAAAGTAATGACTTTATTCCCTCTCTCGATCGACGAGCCATGTTAGCCTACACTTCCGGATGAATTTTAATAGCCGTACACGTATAGGCACTCAAAAGATGTTATGCATTCACGTCAGCGCCGTCCATTCATCCCAAAGGCTTTCCAATAGGCTTTGCAACTGATTCCGTAAGCCTTTTGCGGGAATGAGGGCGATCGCTTGGGGTGGGTGGGGCGAGGGAGGAGGCTTTGGGTGGGGGGTTAATTTCTCGCGGATGAAACGGGTCATTGGCCGATATTCGGACGCCGCATCCATCCATTACCCGCTCACATCTCAGGTTTCCCTTCCAATCCCCTTTCTCTATCCCTTTCGAGTCCTTTACTACCCCAACCACCCTCCCCCTCCAAAACGTTCCCCAATCCGAGAGGAATCTCAATAGGAATTCACGCTGAGCGAAAATCAGAGCTTCGCGCTGGTGGAGGAGAGAGAGAGAGAGAGAGAGAGAGAGAGAGAGAGGGTGGGGGGGGGCGGGCGAAGGATAAAAAAGAGGAAGCATTTCCGTGGAATCAATCCTCTTCAATTTCCATCCCTTGCTTCCTCCGCCTACCCTCCCAAACGTGCACTCCTTAATCATTCCCGAAATGTACATTATCCCATCCATTTTCTTCCCCCTCCTCCCGCTTCTTTTATCCTTCTCCCCTCTCCTCACCCGGGCGCACCCTGCAAAAGCATCATCAGTATTCCTATTCGGCCCCTTCGTCACCGCCCGCCTAATGAGCTGACTCCCACGGGCGCGCGTGCAACGTGGCATTTTCTAGATTGTCTCGGGTCATTTTTACTTGTCGTTCCTATTTAAACAGCACGGTGAGGGGGGAGGGGAGAAAAAACAAGAATGCGCGAACGCGTCCTATCGGTTGATGCGAACGCACTAGCTTTCCTATTTTTTTCTATGCCACACCGCCGACGCCCCCCTGCCCGGAGGAGCGGCCCTGCATTATTCTTTCAAATAATCCGCCTCCATAGCATTAATCAAGGGCTGCCACGGTCAAGTGTCTGCCGATTGCGAGCAAAAAAAACGCCGCCTTCCCTTCTTCTTCTCAACCGGCTGAATGATGCACACAAAGTCGACTCATTTCGTTCAGTCCGGGGAATGGGAGATTTAGCGTTATACTATACTCGGATAAAGGATGAGGTGGGTATCAGTCAACCGGTGTCACTTGCATAGAATGGCAAAGATATTTGGCAGAGTTAATGTTGTTTACGATAATGAAACCCATCCTCCATCCACCGACTACAATACTAATGTATCCGAATAACTTGCCTTCTAAAAATCTGATAAATCCTCATACTTCCTTAGAAAGGTTTTTTTTTCAACGTCTTGGAGGTGCTTCTATTCTCGTTAATGCGTGTACAAGTTATTAATGCACGATACAACTTCCATGAAAGAAGCCGAGTCGAATAATCCCGAGCTTCAGCAAATTAAAATATCCACAAATAGGGACATGTTTTAATGAATGAATTATGAATAAAGAACTGATGTGAGCCGTCAAATGTAAATTATTATTCCAGGCAAAATCAATGCGATTTTCTCCGCAGGCGGTTCTGTTTTGGATTGCAAAATAGTATTGGGGAAAAAATGTGCTACAATAGAGGAAAATTGGAGATTTGCATTTCTTTTCAGTCGACCGAAAATATGTCAACAATTTCCAATAGTTTAAGAAAAGATTTTCGGATTAGAGTGGAACTGTCTCAATAGTCTCTGTACCAACGTTTATTGTGGGAAATTAAAAAAATTGAAAAATTAACAATTTTTCTATTTTTCAAGCTTGGCGATAAGGGAAATTTCTTTTTAAACCATGGTAATGCAAATTGTATTTAAGCAGGAGACGATTAAAAAGACCAAATAAAAAAATAAGGGTTCTATTTTTGTAATTGTTCAGAATGATCACTCAAATCAAATTTCTTCATGCATGAATTTTTTTCTATTTATTCTGCTTTAATTGTCTTCGACATAATTTCGCGGAACCTTGGTTTTGCCAAATACGGATTTTCTACCCTACAGTGTATTTATATAAAAAATTCCGAGGTGGAAAGGAGATTACGCCATTTGAGAAACTATTTCCGATCAAAGTTGTACAAATTCAGGGAGGCGTTTCAAAAGTTTGTTCGCAGGAAAATACAGCATTACCAATAGAGATTACAACCCATTGGGCCATGGAATTTTCAAATTACTTTCGCGTGCAAAAAGCTTGGGCCCAATCCTCAGTCGACGGCGAGAAAACACCAAAACTATTGCAAAAACGATCATGTTCCAATAGTCGGGGAAAAATATCATCTAAAACTTTGAAGTTATCTCGTCTGCGTTCCCTCCATTCTCTCTCTCTATGCCAAGTGCGTTAGTGTCGAATAAGCACACCACATGGTGGTGCTCCCCACTGTATTAAAACAATCTCTTTAATCTCCGGAGATACCTCACCCACAGCCTCGCCCCCTTGGTTTATGCTTCATCTTTAATAGTTTAATTCCATTTGCATTTAGGTCGCGTACTCGACATGCAAATATTTGCGCTCCGCCGCCACACATCTTCACTCGAAAGTGGCAGTTCCAGCGCCCTCTCCTTTCTCCCTCATCTCCCCTCCATTCCCTCGTGGTCGCTCAACTCTTCCGCCCCCCCCCCAGATCCCACCCCAATCCCTTCGCTCTCCCGTCCTTCCCCCTTAGTCCCGACCCTCACCCCTATACAACTCCTCCAAACACTTCTACCTCCCACTTCCACTCCATTGCCCCTCCATTCGAATTCCCCACCCTACCCTTTTAACTCCCTACTCTCGCGTTTCCTTGCCACTCTCGATCCCACAGACATTTGAAATGACCTTTGTCAAAGTATGTCTAAGTTTTTTTCCGAGCCGTTTTCATGATGGTTGACCTGTTTTTATTAGTTTTCTCTCCCCCATTTCAAATCTGGGCACAATTCCTTCGTAGTAAATTTCGCAGGTCTTTCCAGTCACTTTTACGTGGAATAAGCGCGGAAAAAAAGGCTTAATTCCTTCGGGAACACAAGAGACTCTCTCAACAAAAATAGGCATTGTATCAGGGGGTATTAGAAGCAGAATCTGAAACTATTGATAGACTGGCTTACAACTAACTATCTTCGTACGCTGACATGCTATGAAGCTATTACCCCACACCCTATAGGGTCCTCTGACTAAGGACCTCTCCTACAGGGTCTGATTAGGAGTTGACACTAGTTTGGGAAAGGATCGGTTGTCATGGTTTCGTATTATTTTCCCTCCATGAAATGAATCTGACATATTGATCGGATCAACTGGCGGGTTATCGAACATGTCAGCTAACCCAAGGACCAATGAGTCTGATTTTATCCACACCGAGGAGGGTTAGATTTGTGAGGAAGTACGTCAAATGTAATTTCAGTTGAAAAATGGAATTTCATACCCATTGAAACAATTAAAACTAACTGCCCTACTCTTTTGACGGGCGAATGAAAAGGGAAGTTCAAGTCAAAAGTTAAGCACAAGCCGAATCAGAGGTTAGCGAGATATAAACTTAGGAAATTACTTTGTACGCATTAAGAAATAAAACATTTTTTTCCAGTATGACGTAAATAGGAGTGAAATTATTGACTTTTTTTCGAGGTTCATATAAATGTAAAGCGAGATATCAAAGGAGACGCTCGTATTCTAGCTCTATTCCGTCCAACATCCATGCACGGAATAAATGGAATATGTCACCAATTCCAATAAAAATGTTTAATTGGAAATCCTCGCCAGAATGAATTATAGTAAATGACTCAGTCCAAATGTGACAAACATTTTAAACCCAAAGTTAGTTGGCAGTGATTGCGAGGAGTCATGCCCCTCGTAAGGTCTTGTTTCAGTGGAGGTAAGGCCTCAATATTTCTCGGGTTCAATTACATTTATCCACTTTGACTGAAATTTCCTTCCCATTAGTCCACACAAAGTGGACAGTTTCACTTAATGGAATATTTTATCAAATAGGTCGCTTTCACTTCATATATATGTGTGAACCCCAGCTGCGTCTTATAGAGCGACTAATGTAATGGTTTCATGTTGACATCTGCATCTCAGAATTCCGTCCGATTCCCTGAAATTTGGCATCTCTCACCACTGCGGCGTTTAGTAATATCGTACCGACGGCCTTCATCCGAAACATCAGTTCAAATGTTCTGGTGCAACATATACCCCAAAGAGAGCGGGAACGTGGAGGTTGAGTGGTTTATTTCTCTATTTGTATTGATTCTTACCATTGTTTCTTTATCCTAGAGCTATATAAGTCAATTCATTGAGATTTAATTCAATAACACTGTGAAGACGAATCATTCCTAGAGAACTGATAAAACTGCGACAAATTTCACGGCGGAGAAATAATTCGCCTAGACGAGAATGAGAGGATTATTTCCAACATTTCCGCGCACGGCAGTGGGTGACTAGTCTAAAGTTACCGTCATGGAATTTCCCACAGTTATTTTGAGGGGTGAAAAATTTTGGAGGTGCCTCGGCCACGAATAAAGAGAGCTTCCAGCAACATCCAGATTCAATAAAGACGTCTCTCCAATACGGCCATTCCCATTACCCCGACCCCTGTGCTCGATCACCCTTCCTTTACCTCACTTCCCCTCCCCCGTTAACGCCCACTCCCTCCATCCTCCTCCCCCTCTCCTTCCCACCGCCCGCAACCAGCAGAGTGTGTTCCGTCCGCCCATCTCGTCCTGTGCGTCCACTTCACACGTCACCCTTGCACACAAACGTCAGGCGCAGAGCTTCGCCAGGTTTACGCGATATTTAAGCCCGAGAGAGAGAGAGAGAGAGAGAGAGTGGGAGTGAGAGAGGTCACACCGTCGCTTCGTCAGCTGGACGTTACCTTAGCCGGGCGGAGGAACGATGCCTCCCCAGATGAGAAATTACGTACGGCCGCCGTCGACGCTCGGGAGGTCAACTTTCATCGGAAAACACTCATTGCGAAATAATCTCTCGGCTCGTTTAGATTAGTAGCGTCCCTGTTTCACCTGTCTTCCATAATTTCGGGTTTTTTTTAAACATTGACCTCGGAGCTGAAAATAAATTTAGCCATCTCTATCAAGTGTCTGAAAAGGAACCGACAGGGCGCGCGGGGTTGTCGAACATTAAAATTAAGGGGAAGAAGTTGTAAAAAAAATAGCTTTCGAGGTGCAGGAGTTATCCTTCTGTTTGCGTTGTATTGAGATATGTGCGAAGAAAGACGGATTGCCGACGAATCGGATTGGTACAGTGGATAGTGTTCTAGCTTCTCATTCCGATTTCCCAGGCTTGGTTCCGGATAGTGACAGGATTTTCCAGATCCAGTACCCCGATCCCTACTTGGACGTTATTGTGAAGAGGACATCTCCCTTCCCCCATCCCTTATAACCCTCTACCAAATTACCCACCTACCCCTAATGACCCAAATTACTTCAGCTGTCGGCCGCCGCCTCCTAACAAATTCCACTATGAATCGTTGAGGTTGCCTAATCGGAAATAGTATATCTCACCTTTTTGCCCTTCACTAATGCACCTCCCAAAGAATTAAAGGGCTGGCAATATTTTTTCGATGCCGCAAGCAAAATCAAGTGTGCGTCACCTATAAATTAATTTAATTAACCGTAGCCTTTGTGATTTCTAAGCCGCCAGTCCTAGTTTTGTGGCAATTGTATCACACTGGGCCCTTTAATGGCAGGAATTGACGAACCACTAGTTTAATCAATTGCTGGAAAAATATTTTCTCAGGCGGACCCTACATCCTGGTACCATATTGGATGCTTCGTATAAGTCATTAAAACTGGCATGATCTCCACAAGTTTTAAAGTTATATTTTCTAACACGCATCAGAGTTTGTATTAAAAGTTTTTAAATGCTAATACCATTACGAGCGCTTCAAGTGCAAATGCCATGTAATTTTTGCCGCTTAGTTCAATTTAAAATGATACGCCGAGGAGTATGATAACCTAGCAATACCAAATACCAACCTCTTTCCAGGGTCTCTTAACTTCAATTACTGGGATATTTATTATTATATTTAATTAAAAAATTATATTTTAATAAAAATTATTTTTCATTAAAAATTATATTACATTAGTTTTCATCATCTGGTAAAGTGTTTTGTGAATTCCACGACGTCCGAATTTCAGATAGAAATGACTGAAAGAAAAGAGGTTCTCTAGTCAGGGATTATTTGCGGCCACATTTAACTTGAATAGACGTGAACAGGGTTCATTTCCCATCAATTCAATCCTCAAAACAATGTCACTTTCGTATATGCACAATATTACTAAATGGTATTAATCGAAAAGAGTAAACTCTTGCATATTGCGCTGAGCGATGTGCAAATGATAGAATGGCAATATTTAATTATCCAAGTCGTGCTGACGTAAACTTGAGAAAAATGGAGGCGAATTCGGGAAAAAAGCTAAGCTGACCAAATTGATCGAGCTACATAGGAAGAAACGTGTGTTAATTTATTTGAGAGAAACGTTTTTGTGAGCGGTCCTGATTGAATAACGGACACTCAAATAGATTTCTCCCGTATTCAAGCCCTACCGTGTGACTGTAATTTTATGCTCTATTGGCATGGCCTACTCCATGTTGGTATTTGATTTAGAGATTATTGGCCGTATTACATCCAGCAATTTCTGGAATTGGGTCTGCCCCTTTCACTAGCTGTTGATGAAGGGGGCTGGATTAGTGCAATTCTTTGTACAGCAAATTCATTACCAGTAAAGCAATTTAATTTCAAATCATCCGGATTTTCGTCCCTCAGTCCATGCTCTCGTTGGTATTTCGATTTTTTATTTTATTAAATTTTCATTGGCACCCTTTAGCTCCTTGGGGTATTCAATTGCAACTTCCATCAGATTAATGGCGTCGTCGATAGTATATGTTTATTCGTTCAAATCAATTTTATCATGCTAATTGTTTCTCTCGTTCGAGTATTTCGGCATTGAAATAAATCGAATATCGGCAAACATTAGTCAACCGTTGAGTGACAAAATGTTAATTACTCACATCACATATTCTTTGGCACTTGTGACGGCTTCATCAAAGCCACGATTCAATTTAAGGGAGATGGATCATATGACAATCATGCTTTCGTTAAAGATATTTGTTCAATTTTCCTTCTAAATGTTTTATTGTTTCCAATGAAGAGGTTTAAAAGGACTTTTTTAGGGAAACCACTACCACAGGAAAGAAAGATGTGTCATTCTCTCAAGAAAATACTCATGTGGGATAATATAAAGTGAAATCGTTCTTAAATGTAAGTGAAAGAATAAAGTGGATTAAAGAGGAATTAGCGAGAAAAATGTCAGTGCAATTGAGCTTGTTTTTGCAATTGAGACGAGATGAAAAAGTCCCGTCATAGGGATTTGGCACAGTTGTTGGCGGTATGCGGTATGGTCAAAAATCGTAAAAGCTACTAAAATTCGGCATGCGTTAAGAATGGTAGATTCTCCGCGAATGGGCGAAGTAATTTATTTTTAATACGTATAGAGATGCCTCAAAACGTATGTACATTAGCCTTAGTTCAGGACTGGTCGATAGGAAGCAGTCACCTAATACTAAATTCAGAAATCACACGAACCCGTTTGGACCATGTACGAGTATTCAGGTTGACTCCTTTCATTTTCGGGGAATATCTGTGTCCAAGAAAGGAATACCTACAACGTTGTACAATAAATGAAAACAATTGAGCTACAGACAATCATGCATTGAAAAATATAAGTATTCTTTGAAAAGTGACTTCCGATTAGCTATACGTGATGCAGAAAATATATCATTTCAATTTCGTGCTAATTAGTAACCTATGCCAATTAGGCATGTTTATGGTAAAATAGATTAATATTAGGCCTGTTACATGTTTACTCGCTAGCCTTCCTCCATGTTCTCAACTCATTACGCATCACAAAACAGCCCTTGGTGCTAAAAACTACTTTCATGTCAACAATAATACTTTAGAAGACCAAGTTACTTAACTACAGTATTAATTTCTAAACTTTACGATTCTCCTATATGAATCCCTACTCCATTCGTATTCTTTTATTGGCCCAATTATTGCGTCTGCTTATCCATGCTGCAAATTCCATTCTTAAAATCCATAATTGATCTTGCAATGTATTTGTATCTCATGCCGATAATATATTAATTAAGGGATAAAAATACAAGAAAAATACTGCAAGGAAAATGTCCACTCTTGGAGTACAACCAGCTCATTGGTGAGCATCAGAGTAGTCGGAAACATCTTGTTCTCAGAACTTTTCTCATTCCCCGGAAACCCCTCTCCAAAATTCGTGATACAGAGATAGAACATTATGTTATCCCTGGTATTTGACCTGCCTGGAGATAGGGAGAGAGCTAATAAGGCTCAAACATTTTTTATCGTAACACAACTCGGTCCATTGCTCCATAAATTTTTGCTATTTTTAGCATAAAAAAACCAATTTGAAGGTAAACGAGACATTTTCGCCTCAAATTGAAATTTTAATAACCAAATTCCAATTTTCCTCGAGTTACCTGAGTGAGCGTACCTTCTGAGTTTACTCTGACGATCTATCTGGCGCCCTCAACCTTTCCCCCGCGAATTTTCCCTCAACTCTCCCCCCTCTCCCCTCCCACCGGTCGCTGGCTCATACCTCCCCGGTTCCGTTTCCATTACTCCCCGCCCCCGGAGTTCATGCACTCCGAACATTTTTCATTTCACTCCGACCACCGACTCCATCCATCCATTCCTTTTCATTTGCCACCTCGCCCTTCCATACACCTCTACCCCTCCCTCCACCGAGAACGCCCTTTCCCCGGCACCCTTAATTCATCCACATTTCCGCCCCCTTCGGTAGGTGGCATTCCATCCATGAATGGGGGAAGGGGAAAGCTAGGGCGCGCGGGAGATAGGTGATGAGGGGGGGGGGAGTGAGAGAGTTACGAGAGGCGCGATGAGAGGGGGAGAAAAAACGCAACAGTGACCGATTCAATCGGTTTCGCCATCGTCGTCCGATGGCGTGAGTGATACCGGCGGGGCGTCAGCGCGGAGTAGGAGAAACGGGAGTGGTCGCTTCCGAAAACCATCCATTTCGTCCGGAGGGGGGCGAGTAGAGCGCAGAGGAGCGGAGACAAGAGGTCCCCCCCCACCTAGCTCTCTCTCCCTCTTCTTCCTGGCGTCGGTGGGAGGTAGGGCTTGGTGCCCGTCCTGTCAGCAGTTTTCTCTGGCGGTGCTTAAGGGAGAGGTTATGTTCCCCGACACATATGCCATCTCGCACGGAAAGAGTCGAAGAGTAAGTGGTCGCGGGGGAAAAAAATTGGGGGCGAGATGAATGGAGGAAGTTCCTCGTCTCAAGGTCGCGGCGGTCGAGAAATGGGCCGAAATCGCGAGCCTTGGAAACGGAAAGAATTCAGGAAACTGAAGCGGATGTTCGGTGCCGTCGTTAACGTCGCTGGGACTACGACACCCGGTTTCTTGGGATGCCAGCGCCGGCCTTGCGGCTATTGTTATTCATATTATTAAACCTCTGAAATTATCAAACCTGGCGTGCCACGAAGTGATCTTTATAAAAGGACATATTCAGACCAGTCTATTAATGTTAATAGTGAAAACAAGTGGTAACGAAGTGAGTTCTAAGATTAACTAATTTATTTCTAACAAATTACTTACACCATAGAATTGAAACATGTTATTTCTCAACATACATCTCCCTGTAGACGCATACATTTTTCTCAATGCCGATGCAATGATTCGATAATAGCCGAGAACGCTTCTGAGGGGGCTCTTTTTCCACTGCAGAATTGCTGACGGACCATGACCGAGGCTTCTGGGGTTCGTTGTCACACGACGTTCGATCTTATTTGAGCCGTCGCGCCCATGAACGCCTATTGTATACGCCCAGGACACCGTTACTGCATGTCTCACTCAAATGACGATGCATTTCCGTAGGGATTTAAACAAGCAGGTGGCGAAAATGGATGATTACATGCTCTTTTTTTTCATCACGGAGCAATTTCAATTAATGGAAATTACTTCTCATTCCAGCGGCAGCTATACGAACCTTGTTAACTGAACGGTACGGCTATCTTTGTTTTGTCTTTATAAGGAATGCTGGCGTAATCTAAGCTTGATCACATTTTAATAATACTCCCAGTGACGAGAAAAATATTTCTACAAATTAGAAGTTGAACGCAACTCGCACAATGACAAAAAAATGTTATGACTGTTGGATTTGCGTGTTTAAGTTACCATGCTTTGTAATTTAGCGCTTTATCAGAAGAATAATGACTGTTCCATGCTCCCAAAGTCGGGTTAGCTGGAAAAACTCATTTATTTAGGGCTGATCGGTGATTATTGATAGTAATAACACTAGGACCACAATGAAACGGCTATATAATGAAATAATGTAGCCTGAATGTGCGCCGGCGAAAGGCAGAGAAATGAATAAACAAAAAGCACTAAATGTCCTAAGTGCTATGCTTACATTGCTCTAAGCCATTCTCCAGCACCAAAAACTTACTACTGCTTTTCATCCCGTCCGAAATTCTTCTTCTTTTTCCTCTTCTATACCGTTTGCTCAACAACTCTTCTCTCAGTCTTCACCGTTACATTGCCTTCTCAACCAACTTTCCCTGCACTCTTCGAATGTCTCCATTCCCCTAGCACTTTGGTCGTGTTTGACTTTCTTTCCATCAATTTTATATTCTCTATTCTTCTAGAGACTCACATCCAAGAAAGTAGTGATCCTAGCCATGTGGGATTTCTCATTAAAGAAACCAATAAAGAACATAGTTGGTTGAGTGCACTTCAATGTGGATGCTACTCAGAATTTTTCATGGAACTGAGAAACGAAAAATCAAGGAAAACTGAACACTTTACGCACAATTTTACGTCAATATGGATAAAGTAATCAAGAAGTTAAGTGGATGATTTTGATTAAAAAGCTCTTGGGAGACGAAATGGCGAGTGCGAGTGGGATTGATTTGCGGGTCGAAGGGGAAAGGAGGAGAGAGGATTAGTCCAAGCGTTGATATGGAGTATAGTAGTAGGGCGGCGTCGTTTGGGTAGGATGCTCGTAGATTGAAGGCTTTCACGATGCACGTAGGGGAAGGTTGTAGAAATTGAGTTGGAGGGATATAAAAACAAAAGGGGGAGGTCTAGATTTTTTGGGAAATGAAAGGAGCTTCGTGGGTGGAATACGAAGGCAGCGAAAGCAGCTTGAGTGGCACTTCGTAGTCCCCTCAAGAATGTAATCTTTATGAGAGTCTAAGGTAAACGAGAGAGAGAGAGACGAAGGAAGAAAAACGCGCATGTGAAATTACATGGCAGGAAAAATCGAGTTCAAAATGACACTGGGGAGAGCTTAAGCATATCGAATTTTATCGCTGTTAATATGATATAATGGTGTCGATACGGGTCAAATCGAACGTGATTTTAATCGATAAAATATTGCGCCAGCTGATATATTAATTAATACCTTATAAGTAAAAAAAATAATAATTAATACAAAGGATGCCTTGATGTTTTGGATTCTCGTAGTGTACCTCTGGGATTCAATTGAAGGAGGACACTATACAATAGCCGTGTTAAACCATCCAATTTCAGTTTTAATCGGCAAGAATCAGGCACATTCTGCTCTGTTTCCCATGTTATACTTTCCACTCTCCTTCCGGCCATAAAGTTCCCCTTTCCTCAGTCGTGCCCATTACTTTTGTAGCTATCCGCCTCGCAGTCCTTTTATATCGAGGTTGTTAAAGGGACGGAATAGGAAGTTTTGACGAAGAGCAATGCAGTTCCACAAGCTGACCCCAGAAAACAAGAAATTACGTGAGCTTTTTGAAAGTGATTGCTTTTATAAATTAACGCAAAGCCATTAAATTTCACACTAGATATTCTGCTCACGAATTAGGAACAGGTTTTCTATAGTTTTGTTTTAACAATTAAGGGAAAGGCTCATCAGTGCAAAGTCCTCCGAATAGTTAAATTTACGTATTAAGAGCGTTCATTTACCTGTACAGCGTGATTTTTTCATTAAATTATATCCCTAAAAAAATAACATCCCCCTGAGTTTTAGCTAAGTGTTTTCAGAGGAACGAATCGGATTAGAATCCGGCCCCCGTTCAGTAGTCGAGAGTTCTACTCACTGTGATACCATGCCATAGTTAATTCACTGACGTAAAAACCAATTTTAGAGTTTGCTGGATTTGATTTGCTTGTTAATCGACATGGGAAAAGGATTTGAGTGAATAAGTTAAATGATGAATTTCCAGCTTTCAATTTTTTTGCTATGCCTACGAGGGCTGACCGGAAAGGATCCAGCCATACATTTTTGAGAAAAATATCCTACCTGGAACAATAAGATCTTAGTCCCCTTCGAAGTACTCCCCTTGGGACCTTACATAGTTATCTCAGTGTTTCTTTCACTTTTCAAAACAATCGGCAAATTACTTTTTCAGAACGGTCATCAGCTGCCTCGTCGCATTCCATTTTATCTCGTCAACCGAATGATGGGAAGACAGGGCTTTTGTTTCAGTGTCATTGACGTATGACTCATGACGTATGACCCATGACTCATCTCCAGTCATGTTATTTTTTAGAAAACCTGGATCATTGTTTGCAGCTTGGAGCAAGTCACCTGCAACTACAGCACGAAATTTTCAACGTTGACGAGATAAAAGAAAATGCGATTAGGCAGCTGATGACCGTTCCGAAAAAGTAATTTGCCGATTGTTTTGGAAACTGGAAGAAACACTGGGATAAGTATACGAGGTTCCAAGGGGAGTACTTTGAAGGAGACTCAAGGCCTTATTGTTCTAGGTAGGCTATTTTTCTCAAAATATTGCGTAGCTGGGCTTTTACGGACACGCCTCGTATGCGGAGCTCTTAATGACTTATCTGTGAACTTTTTGTAAATCGCGCATCAAATTTTTTTCCCCTGAAATAAATCGATGTGGGAATCAAGGTACCCTCGAAGCGAAATCGGAGGGGATAGGGAGGTATGCTCTCACATGGGGAGGTGATCGGCCCCATGGCGACGTTCTGCCTTGCTGAAACTAATCCTTTGAGATATTACATTCTGAATTTTTAAAGAGGACGAACGTCCTCTTTGAAATTCACATTAATTCGCCGACTCAGCCCTTAACTAGAATTCAGTCGCCTTGGGAACATTTTCAGCCCATCCATCCAATTCTTCGAGCGATTACGAAAGTTTGAGATCATTTCAGTTGTCCTTGTTAATCGTTAAAACATTTAAAGTTTTATTTTTCGTGAAGATTTTAGAAGTAAACAATAAGAGTTTAGAACGTTTAAGATACCTATTACCCTTGAGAAATTTGAGGAGACGATCAGATGGCGAAACTTTAGCTGGACCGGTTTACGGGTCACTAAACGCTGATCATAAAAGCTTCGACGGATTTGTTTATTTCATCTTAAGACTGTAAACAGTGAGTTTTTTCCTTTGATTCACCCGAGGAAATGATTACACCAAGCTATTTTTTCGTGGAAGGGATCGCCCAAAAACTTTAAGGGACAACAAAAAGCAAAATGCAACGACCGATCTAACACAGAATCATCTCGGGGGAGAAATGGATGTCAAAATCCTATTTTCATCCGTTTTCAAAAATTGGATCCAGTATTAGGTATTTTTTATGACAAATATATTAATACTTCATGAGAAATCAAAACAGAACTTATTAGGTGAGGAAATCGACTGAAATATTGAAAATGAACGCAGCATGGGTAGAATAACGTCGAATTTAAAGACATGCTTAGAGGGAGGAAATGAATCATAGTTGCAGAGACACCATATCAATCGGATTTGAAATTGAAATTCCCGTCCGCAACCCCTCGATATTTATGACATTTTTATCTTGCTCTCATATCATTTAAAATGCTATTTTACATCAGTTATGGCTGGACCAAAAACAGAGAAAGAGAAATGCGTTCAAATGTGACATGAAAATCAGCTGTTATCCATTTTGGTTTATGTACCCAACATGATGTCGAAATGAATGCGAGACGTACGGGCAAAAAAACAAAATGCGATTTCTCGTGCTCATGAATATTTTAAATTTAAGCAGTTATCCACACGGAATCATCATTTGAATTATTAGATTTAAGTTTACCCTTCCAATGAAAAATTTAATTGTCCGATTGGAGTCTAAGGTAGAGCAGACTAAAGGTATCCTTCTCGTTTGTTTAATTAAATGCTAGCAAAATAGTAAAATTTAGTTTAAAAGAAATATTTCCTGTACCTAAAAATGAACTGATTTTTATTTACTGGTAGGATTTAACAGAATTCGTAAAAAAACGCCTTCATTCAAATGGTCAAGAAGTTGTGTCTCTCTTTTTTTCAAGCGTGATTATATTTCACATTAAAATGTGTCTCATCGGTAATTTAATTAATCAGTGGCCAGGCATGTAAACCATAGAAAAGGATTTCTACTGACCATAAGTTTGAAAGTCTCAGTTTGGTATTGTATGATAAAAAAAGTTTACCTTCATAAATGTATAACATAAACATGGTAGGTTAGCAAATGAGATGGCGTCACGAGAAATATTATAAAAAACCAACAGTTATCCGCCATAACAAGTATTTAAACTGTTTGTGAGTATTTTTAGAGAATTTAACTGTAACCAATATTTAAAATAACCACCATTAAAGTAATGATTATTCTTAATCATTGACTCCATGTCAAAGGTAGCATATCGTTAAGAAGCAATATCGGGAAAGAATTAGATATGAGATTTTAGGATATTAAAAGCCATTGACAACTAACTTCATACATAATCTGTCGCATGAGAAGGAAACCCCTGTCTTTTTCTGGTATAACTATTTTATTCAAATTAATAAAGGCAGTCCTATCGGAAACTATTATTTACGGCTACCTATATTTCATTTGACTATAGATATAGGCCCATCGGATTAAAAATTTTGAAATACTTTAAATGCGATGAAAAATCTTCCCTTTCCTTAATAATTCTCTAGGAGTATGTATCTAACATATGTCTCGTTGCGAGAATACATGCATAATATAAATATTATTGGCAAATGTCAGAGTGATATCATTTAATAACTCTTACATCTTCCAAAGAATACTTCTGGTTCAGAGGTGCACGGACAGCGTACTACGTGGTTTCCGATTGAGGTTGTTCGAGGAGGGGAAAAAAAACCCTAAAAGCCAGTACATGATAAAAGTGTGCATTAAATAAAGATTATAAGAGTAAATATGGTACTATTTCTCCATTGAATGCACTGATTTATATCAACACGACGTGAAAATAGCGCTACGTACTTGAATTAACAGCAAGCAAAGTTTACGGATACCGAATTAGAAAACATTACAGTATCAAATTACATTTTTTCACATCTCACATGAGTAATAAAGTAATAATTCAATGTATCTATATCTTTATAATACATTGCGAAAATTCGTGAGTTTACGTTTTCTTGAATTGTTTCAGCATACCTAAATAAAAGCATATATAAACGTAATTCCATTGGTTTAAACCTTTAAAAAGTTTGGAATCTTTAAAAATCGTCGAGAAACGGATAAACCATGCTCAATTTTCTATGGATTCATAACCTACAGAGAAATCTTTACTGATGCAGAGCAGATGCAAATGCAACAAAAATTGTAGAATTTCTGGAAAATTGTTGTCGAACTATGTCAAAGCCCATGTACGCTAGGGAGAACAAAGGAACCTATAGAGATTTTAACATGAAACTGGGATACCTAAAATGGAATTTGTATTTTCACCAAGGTTATCTTGATACGATCAACAACCTGCAGAAAAGCGCAGTCCAGCGATTCGATCAAAATCGTTTCCACGCAGCCAAACGTTTATGATTTATCACGGCAAGAATGCGGACCTTTAAATTGAATAACTTCTGCTAAAATGCCATCCAAGGGAAAAATGGCAAATGAATGCATATTTCTGATAAATATTGGCACCTGATTTCACGCTCTAAATCGCCTTACAAATCAAATTTCGGAAATATTTCCCTGCTTCCTCACATTTTTTACCATCTTTGTTGGAAAGCACTCATTCCATTGATTAACTGATGATGGATTCTCATTCAGAAGTATACGTTAAATTTTAAAGGGTATTTCCTCATAACGAATGCTCTTCCATGAATGCTCTTCTATACTAGCATGCGTTATTATTTTTTTATATAGTAATAATTAAGATATATAAAATTATTTTAGGGATCTCTGAAATCTCTTAGAAAATCTATAAATATACCCAGTAAACATTTTCAAGCATGGTAAACGATATACTTGAATGTGTCGTGAAAATAAAAACATAGCTTAAAACTTGACTCTTTGGAAGAAAGTAATTGTTACACAGGCATTTATTTTTAATGTACAGGGTTTGTCCAAAACATGAGTCGAATAAATCCGGGAAAAAATCATTTTAGATCAAAGTACAAATTACTTAAATTCTTCAAAATAGCACCGTTGTGCATCGACACACATAGCGCAGAAAGGCTATACCAGTAGCGGTACGGTTCCTGGAAGACATCGACAGGGAACCTCGTTCAGGTAACTAGCCACGGCCTCATTGGCGTTATTCTGCGTTCCAAAATGGCTGTCTTTTAAGTTCCTTTTTATTCTTTGGAACAAAAAGAAGTCCGGCGGTGCCACATCGGGCCTGTAGGGTGACTGGGGCAGCGTTACCATCTTGTGCTTGGCCAGATATTTGGTTGCCACGAGGGAGGCTATGTGGTACTGCGTGTTGTTGTGGTGTAGCCTCCAGTTGGCAAAGATCTTCTTCCACTGTTTTACGCAGCCTTTAGAGGACTTATTCGTAAAAGTAACAGTTCACTATCTGTTCATACGGCACAAACTCATTGGGAGTATCGCATTTTGAGACGAAAAAAACGATTATACATATAAACACACTTATTTTTGGGACAGGCTCTGTATTTTAATTCATATTGTTTGTATTATCTACCGCATATTCATGTACGTAATTTTTTTTAATTCAATTATTCAATATTTTTAGTAAGCTACTGAAATTCACGTGGAGAATAAATGTAATTTACATATATCATTTTAAGCGGTTAACATATTTCCCAAGTTGACGGTATGATGGAATAAAACCAATACATTTCGTTCATGCATTTCTTTGGAAATAGACATCTTACTCTTTGAAGTGACTTGGCAATACTTTCAATACCGACACTGTCCAGTGACACTCACTCGAAACCTTAACTCGCAGATACCACGGACGCTTTCGGTAGTTAACCGCCCGTACAAATCTCGGGTACACTAATCCACGCCCCTACCGTCGCAGCCCTTCCAGCAGACCGATCCGGGCATCGTGAGCCCCATGCTCCATCGCATTCCTCGTCCGTTTCCCAACCACTTCTCTACTTTCCCAGGACCAGAAAGATAAGACAGCACCCAGGTAATCCTCCACCCCGACGAAAAGCGAACGCAGGCCGCTACGTTTGGTTGCGGGTTGTCCGACATAACTTTCCGCCTATAAGATCCTCGGGGGGCTCGTGGGCAAATGCAATGAAAAAGAAAAGGATATATATTCCACAGTTTTACGGCTTTGCATGGTGCAGGGAGCAAGTTATTGAGAAATCGATCAGCGATGTCGTGTTTAATAAATTTAAAAAAATTCAATGTAAGCTCTCTAGATTCTTGAAAAATTATCATTGTCAAAATTAAAATTAAATAAACAGAAAAGTTATAAGGGACACTACAACGGGAGCTCGTTTAGTCATGTGAGTAAGGATGTGCAAGTTGGACAGAAAGATACAGTGCATTCGAAAGAATGATACATCGCACTCGATTATACTTCTGATACCTTGAGGGAGTAAGAAGACTCCAGAGTTAAGCAGCAGACTATATTAGGCATCTAAGATAAAATAAAAGAAACAGGCTCCTGCAACGACTAACTTAATATTTAAAATATTGCACAATTCCTGATCACAAGCAAAATTATACTCCCAACATTTTCCATAGAAAGATCATGTTGTGGCCTGCCATTTTCAGTTGCGTGCACATCATAAATCAAATAATTTAATAATCCCCTACAGTGACAAAATGAAATAGTATGTCCCCGACATCCGCCCTTGGGAGGCCCGTACTGTATGGAACTGAACGGCAAAAAGATTAGTGGATGGCGCTGGCCATGTTTGTTCATAAGTCACGCCTTTGTAACCTCTTTTGTTTCCGAGTCAAAAACGGAAGGGCATTGAGGAACGATGTGCGTCTGATTTATGAATTTTCTCCCAGGCTTTGGCCAAGTTTCATAGGGAAAGAAATAATTTTCCTTCATATTTACTCCTATCTCCTTTTCTCTATCTCTCTCTCTTCCATTGGGGCTTTATTATTCCAGCGGTCTCAACATTTCATCTGTTTTTGCAAAACAACACAACTCACTTCTCATCCAAGAGGAAGATTTTGAAAATAAGCGAGTAGGAGGAGTACTGACTCACTGCAAAATGTGAGTTACGATAGTAATAGGAGCAGAGAAGAAGATGCAGTTAAGCCAACCTTCCTTAAGCTAAGACAACAATGAACCAAAACTTATGTCTTTGCTGAAGAGGAAAGAGCGGGGGAACAGTTCAGTTTTCTGAAGGTTCAGTATTTTCTCCTCCACTGTAAATGGACACTGGACTATTGGACACAAATTTTTGAGCAACATTCCCGATTATACTCAAATAGATTAATTTCAATTAGATTTTACATAGCGAGAAAAGGAAGAACCCTTACGAATCCTTGGAGACAAAAAGGAATGAAACTTCAAATTTAGTCTTTTATAATTACTAACTGCCATTGGGCCAAAAATGTCAAAACAATGAAATAAACAGTATATACAAGTACAATTAAACATATATACTACAAGTGGATCGCTGCATGGATAAAAAAACGTGAGAAATTGGGAAGATGAAATAAATAATGAAGGAAATTGCCTAAATGTGGTGTTGGAAAAGATTTATGGAAAACAAACACACACAGGAAGAAATGAGGTTTTCAAAATATTAGAAGAACAGAATACACTGAAATATTTAAATTATTGAAAAAAAGACCGATGATGCACAAATTATATTCACTAAGGAACGTTTCGAGATACTTTTGAACTAAACGTTGAGGAAATGTCTACAATAGGAAAATTAGGAGACATGTACCTTTTGAAAATTAGAATGCATATAATAATTTACTCTCTGAGTTACACAGCGTTGATACACCTTGTGTATTAGACGGGATCTTCTGAATTCATTTCCGAAAATTAACGATTGGTAGCCAAAACTTCCATCTACTACGCTATAACTGTCTTCAAACCTTATCTGCCCCGAGGAATTGCAACACAGGTATATATTTACAGATAAAATGAGGTTGTCGAAAAACCTGTAGACAGTAACCTAGATAGAATCAAGTTTTATCAGAGCAAAATCTATGCATTCAGCACTCGAAAATGTCACAAAGTAATAATTTGCATCTTTCATCCAACGAAACTCGGTTTGAAAAACGGCTAAAAATATTCATATTTTGCAACAGATATCATCTGTATTTTTTTAATTTATCAAAAGTTAATTTATTTTTGAATTTTTTTAAAAAGTTAACGATGATAATTTAATATATTTATACTTTTAATTATGAGGTATAATTACGCTGAACTCTTTTATAATAATGATGAACATAGCTGCAAGGATCAGGTAATATCGCTTCTAGGAATATGAATTATTTTTTAATGGAACTTCCAATTCCGGAGACGCCGAGGGTATAAATTGGGATGAGCGGGACCAGGAGAAGGGCTGATTAATTCCAGATAAAATGGGAAAGTTGATCCGATGTGAAAAAAAATTTCCTTCTGAGTCTGGGACACCTGGCTTGATCTGGTCTAATAAGCAAAACGAGCCTCGAATTTTTCACAAGCACCCTTAACTTGACATATTCATTAGCAATCAATTTTGATTAGGAGAAAATTCCGATTCGAAATTTACGACTATCTTTTAAGCAGAGGGGCGAATCTGTCTACTTCCTCCTGGATTCAAAATGGAATTCTTTCAGCGCAGGGCATGCTTAATATTCGAGGGAAGATATGTCAATCTTGAGGGGAAAAAAGGATATTTTAAATAAAATTTCATTTTTATGCACGCTTGGAGGAGAACTTTAACTTTGTTTTGATCTATTCTGACGGAAATGATAAAACCTTCAACCCTGGAAAATTATGAAATAACGTCTCAGGGCCCACCGAAAGATATTCGCAGGGACCAATATAAGCAGCCTAAGGCGTGGGTGGACACGGCAAGTGTTCTCTTTTGAAACTCTCAGAGACACTCGTTCCAATATCTCGTTCTCTCATTCTACAAGCGAAGGTTTAAAAAACGGACCCAGACGACAAAATGAATCGTTTATAAATCGCCGAGTAGGAAATCATTCGTTTACGTCACCCACTATTTCCGTCTGCTGAATGGAACTAATTTTGCCTTTTATAGTGATATTATTCAAAGGAGAAAACCATAGCCACGGGACGGATGGATGCTAAAATAGAGGGACGTACCCGGAGCCAGAACCATTTTTGATAAGGGCACGAAGAAAAAGTTACGAAAAGCTTTACGATTTGATGGATGACTTAAGGATTCTGTGATCCCTCACTGTTTACTTCCCGTTTTCTCGAGATGGAGGAATAGGATAGGGGAAGGGGGAAGATTTTGGCGCAAAAAAAATTAAGGCTCCTCTCGTGATTCGCCGAAAAAAGCGGGAGGCGGGGGAATAAGGCCACCTTCTCTCTCCCGACACCCTTCCCGTGGGGCCTCAGTGCAAAATAACGAGTCACGTGAGGCAGTAAACATGTTTTCACGCTCGCTTACAGACCCTTTCAAGAGCCATCGATGGCGGATGTTATTATACCGATCTCATAGCCATCGAAAAGTAAAACCGGGAGTGTGTTCGATGGCGAAGGAGAAAAAATGAATATCAAAGGAAAAAGACACCCCATGGGGTCTGAGTCCCCGTCGGAGACAAGAGTCGAAGCCCTGAGACGCCTAAAAGAAGCTTTTTTGGCACAACACATCTGGCAAGAATAACGTCTTCAGATAGAAACACGGGGATCAAGGGAAAGAAGAGAGAGAGTGGTATCACGACAAATTTGTTTTTATGCTTGGAGCTCTCTTTGCTTGATAAGCGATAGTCTTTCATTTAAGATACATGCTAAACCGAATTAAGACAAACAGGTGATCTAACGGCGAACTAAACTTGCACCAACTTCATGAATCCAGAGTGAAAGTGTCAGGCCGGTAGTTATTGGAGAAGGCAAGTACGTGTTGGCGCCGTTTCCCCTATTTGGGACCAGTTCTGGGCAGATTGATAAGGGAAAATAAGAAATTAATCCCCTTTGGTATTACTTTTTAGAATTTCAAAAGAACTACCCTCAAAATATCGTTCCTCATCCTAAAAACGTTAATTTATAAAATAAGTTGGACGTGTTCCATTAATTGCATTCGGTTATGGCCAATAGAGGCAGCTGAATGGTGAGAATAAATATCCAGATAGAGATATTGCATTGCAAAAAAGCATTATTGACTATGAACTGGCTCGGATACCAGAGTATCTTTGTATATTTACACATAATTGTAATATTGTTATGCCAGTTATTAATGGTATTTAGTAACTGCATTAATTCATCATTATCTCATTGAATAAAAATTAGTATAGAAATACTGTCGCATCCGAGCTTCCAGGATATCGTCAATATTCTTCCTTCTTGTACTTCAATATCCCTTTCTGGATACGTAGTCTCTTCTCAATGTTGAACAATTGTTGGTAATAACTAAATGCGTTTATTTCCATCAGTTAATTCCCCCCCTATATTTTACCCTATCCATGCACAGTAAGGGAGGTAGAATATTAGTGAGTGGAGTCCGGGTGAAAGGAAATTCAAAGTCACCCTTGGGTAGAGACAAGGTGCTGCGAAGGGATCATTGATGAAATATGATCGGAATACGATTGAAAATTCACCGTCATCTGGATTCGAGCCCGATCCCATGGCCCTGTACTGGCCGGACGTGACATTTTTTATATTGAAGTATAGATTATTTGGATTATTTAAGGTTTTGATTCGTTGAAATGCTTTGAAGTTGAATAAATACAGTTAAGCTAGATAGACGATACACTTGACTCAATATTTATGCCTAATTAAATAAAATATGAGGATTCTGTTATGTAGCTCTCATGATGACCACCTCGAGTGAGGATATCGTCTCGTAGATGCATCAATGTGACATTTCAAGCATAGTTGTAATGCATGTAATATATAATTCTAATGTGAAATTTAATGTGCGAATGTAAAATGAATGTACGTAACGTGGAAACACTGCCAACTTGTAACCATTTCCTAAATAAATTACTCTGCAAGCAGCCTCAAGGACGTGAGGTGGGAGTCTGGTAAGTCACCAGCAAAACATGCGCAAGTAGTATTATTCCAAGCATACATTGCAATATACAGTATATTAGGTCATAAACAAAATCCCTTTTAGACATACAGGCATATGTCTAATAATACATGTAATAATTGACTGAATCATTTAATACATTTCTTTAAATAAATATATTCGGGTGATTGGTTTCTATTTTGTTATGACTGCGTACAATGCGAGGTAAGAATAAGTGCTTATCTAGCGGTGACGGTGCTTAGGATTCGACAACCGGAAGATGACTCTCCATATGGTCGAATCTACCAATGTAAATTGGTGCCATAATAGTTCCCTTGGATTCGCAAGAAAACTAAGGTGTTCTCTACCTTTATGAAAGTCTTGCTTACCCTCTTCGCGAATCAAGGTGCTCCTAATTGCATGCCTCCAACGTAGCTGCCACGCTTGCTGCCTTCTCACAGCAATATTTAAAAAAAATATGGCGTATTTTCGTTGAATATTTTTCAATTATCCACCCATGGACCCCAAATACTCTCTGCGTATTTAGGGTGTGGCCGAACTAAAGCGAAGGATCACCTCTATTTTATCTTTCCATTATATTTTCTAACGACCTTCCTAATGAAACTTACCGCTTTAAAGACTGACCGCATTTTTCTTCCGATTTGCACACCCCCTGAAAGGTTTGATGTCAGCGTATCATGCAAGTGGTTGACCTGTTCTATATTTACCTTTGTCCCATCTATTTTATAAATCACGTCTTATTTTTCTTTCCTTTTATTCCAAAATTTTAGTGCTGCACATTTTCTGATATTTAATTCAAACCCCATTTCATCACACCATGCCGATATCTGGTCTAAATCGCTGGAGGGTAGCCCGCTATCTCCTAGTGTCCTTATTTCTCTGCAAAATCACGTGTCGCTTGCAAATAATCTCAGAATGCTGATGGCCTGGGAGCGTTTTGTGTGTAAGAAAGATGTATCAATGCTGAAAAGAGTTCTTTACCTGATCCCAGCGCGTCCCTAGCGGTCGGAGTAAAAGCTAAGCAAATTATCTTACTAGGTTAGCTTAGGATTATAGTCTATTAGGGTTAAAATCAGTTAAGACCTGACCTTAATTGATTCATTTGTATAAGGTTCATAGAAACACTTTATTTTTCAAACCGGGCTACTTCTGCTAGGTCATTCAATTGAGACTGAGAGAGAATTTGAGAATGGCTTAGTAGTCGAGACATTTTTCTAAAATTAATTTTGAGTGTGAATCACACAAAACATGATTGTTTTACCTAAAAGTATTAGATTACACAGGTGTGAGTGACTGAGCACAATGTTCTTTGCTGACGTTACCCTGGGAATAATGGCCAATCCTTCGAATATTGGAAAAGTTACTCATTCATTCACGCTTGCGCGGAAGAGGGATGACAGCCTCCACCCACCCATGGATATCGCTGTGGAGAAGGCGTTCCCAAAAGCGTACATAATATAAAAAAAGAAAAATCTCACTGCATAACCGAGAGGGAAGATCTTAGGAACGGTGGGATAGGGGGTGGGGGAAGGAAAAAAGTGAAAACGGGACGCCCTTCCCGTAAGGGGGAGGGGAGGAGAATAAAAAAGGGGCATGGGAACGGGGAGTTGGCGGGAGGGGGGGGGATCGAGGAGGTGGTGGGGAAAGCCCGTTGTGCGGTGGTTTGGGAGGAGAGGGTGTCGCGGGGTGAAGCGAGGCGGAAGGGACGCTTAGCGTTAGGGAATATAGTTTCGGGGTAAAGAGATAGGGAAGACGGCGGGGGATAAATGGGTGGGTGGTAGAAAGGAGGGAGGGGTTGAGTGGGGATGTGGGTACAGAGTAGGGGTCCAGTATGGGGGAGCGGGAATAGTTCAGGGTTTTTATTCTGCGGCGGAGGAGGGCTGTTAGTCGTTACTTGCAAGGGGGAGTGGCGGAAGGAAGTGGCGTGGCGGCCAAGAAAGGAGGGGAAGGTCCTCCCCCGCGCACCACCTCGCCAATACCGCCAAACCCCCTCCTCCCCCCGTTTCCTTTCTTCCCTCCGCGTCCCAATCCACCCCCTCTCCTCCACGCCCTCCGACACTTTCTCCCCTCGGGAGGGAGAGCCTGCGGGGGATGGAGGAGAGGTGGCGCCCTCGTGAGCCAAGTGATTAATGAGGCGTCAAGATGGCGAAGAGAACGGGCGGGGGGGAATCGGATGGGAGGAAGGCGAAAGAGGAGGGTGCGATGAGGTGGGAGGAGGGCACAGGAAGAGCGGAACGAAAGAGAGGAACGGTCCACAGAGAAAGAGTGGGAACGGAACTGAATCGTAGCGCACGTACTTACCTCCACTGAGGTAGGGAGGCAGGCAGGAGGCAGGGGAATGAGGGCATCCTGATTTGTAAACGGAAAAACGGTTTTGATCGGGCAATGTGGGGGTTGGGAATTCGTGGTACCTTCCCCTTGATATACGAGCAATTACACGGAGAGGATTGGGTGTGATAATTACTGTGGATGGCGATTAAATTCATTATTTAAGAATTACCAGGAGTGGTCGGTTTCCACCGACGTCGACTCAGCTAACGATTTAAATACGGGGTGGGAATTATGCGTCATATGTATGCTCTACTGGTAACGGTACTGCAGAATATTATGCAACTGGGATGAATAAACATGTTTCCAAAAGGTGTCCAAAACTTTCAGGAGACATGGGAGAACTATCCGCTCGGAAATAAACGGACATTTGTTATATATCCCGGAGAAATACGAATTTTTTTATTACACTTCACAACCATCCTTTTTGGCACGAGCCATGTGGAAAAAATCATGAGTTACAGGCTATTTCTCGAGGCATAATTGTTTTCAAGAAGCCAGAGACGTGGAGTGGAAAGCCTTTTCAAGCAGTGGAGGCAGCATCTCTGTTATGGGCTTTGAAGGAAAATATAGCACTTTACATAAATAAATAGTACTTTACATAGGAAAAACGCTAAGGGATTACAACCTTTGCAACTCATTATATACAATTTATTCGAATAGTCTTTCTAATATTCTCATATGAATTCTGATCATCTATCGCAACGGAAGTAATTTTGTCTCTCACAACTATCAACTCCAAGATGCAAAGATGCCAATTTAGGGCCGCGACCGTGAAAGTATTATTATTCAGCACAACTAAACGCAGAATACGACCCACATGCCCTAGTTTTTATAATTAGGAGGGGGGGGGTTTCTGCTAGGTGGGAGGCTTAAGAGATTGGCCGACACGGAAAGCGAAAACTTTCGTGACAGACAGGAAGAAGGAACGGATAATGAATGGCGGAGTAAAGAGAAAGATAAAAAGGAATTCGGAGAACTGGAAGATAATGAGAGAATAAACGGAGTACCAAGAAGGAGGCACGGTGTGATTAATGGGAGGGGACAGGAGTGAAGAGGGTGGAACATTAGAGATAAATAAGAAATAATGTCAAGCGTCTTTATGCATGAATATTTACCGTTTTCATAATTTACCTGCCATGATTTAATGTTTATGCACCATCTCACGAGGCATTTCCTGTTTAATTTTTTTTTTATTTTTTAAGGGAAATAATTTCTCCAGCGAGTGTTAATTAAAAAAATAAAACAATTCTTATTACCTTTTGCGATATGCCTCACGCAAAGTGAAGCATTTTTTCATTCATAATGTTTCAGATTTTCATCTACTTAGGGAAGGCTAATAGGAAGAAAGATTTCTGTTTATTGTTTTTAGATTTATATTCTAATGGCAAAACTATAATATGAAACAAATTTTCAACAGTTTTGCTAAGCGTTTTTGAAACTTTTATAATTATTTTCATATAACTCCCGAGATACTATAATTTATAATAATACATGTTAACGGTTATTTGCCAATAAATGATGAAGTTTTGCCGTATTTTGATAGAATAGAGTTGATTCTATCGTTTTTCAACTTATTTTGCGCGAATAATTTCCAATTAAAAATATGCCGGACATGAAATTGTAATTGGCTTGGGACATGCTAAGTTGTACTCCAAATGCCACAGAAATATCTAACTACAACATCCAGCACTATCTTTTGTTGAAAATATTTGGAATATTTTGTAGTCTTTGACCTATTTATTATGTATATGGCTTAGGACAGTATATTTATATATACTGAGACAGTATATTTACATGTAACGGGGTCCATTAGTGAGACTTCCTCAAGAACATGAGTGCTGCTCAATTGTGACTATACTTTTTCAAACTGCCAGGATTGCTGAAGTTTGATTGGTGGCTTCCTACGTGATGTATTTTAATATTATTTTATATAGCATTTCTACAAACGTTTGATCAGCACCGTAAAATTTACGGGGAGAAACAAATAAAAATAAGGACGGAAGGAAAGAAAATGAAATGGAGTAAGCAGCGGGAGGAAAAGGTTTGGAAGAATGAGGGTTGAATATCAGGAGTGAAGCATGTGAACGAATATTAAAGAGAAAGTCCGGGAGACAAACGGCTTTATTAGGGTCGACACTGGGACCACCATCGCGTCCTCTCCGACATTCAATTCGTCATGTAAGACGGCGATAAATATTAGCCGGGTTAAAAAAAATAAAACGTTAAACCAAGCGCAGAAGTGGCCGCAAACAACCAAAATGTGCCGGCGATATTTCATAATTTGTACAAAAAGAACTTTTATGTTCCTCGTTAGATAGATGTATTTTTTCGGAATGGGAGCAAAAAGAATCAGGTAGCAGAGATACCGTCGGGATCGTTGAGTGTGAACAGGAAAAAAATATGATTTCCGAAGATAAGTTGCTAATTTTATCATACAAAACACCCCAAGGGAAACGAATTTATCTTCTCACACGGAATCCGTAGGATACGTTCAGTGCAAAGCCCTAGTTGGGAAAAAACATATCTAGTTTCTATTAGTCTACTTAGTTCCTAAAATAAGTAGGCTATCTCTTTCGAAAACTAATAACTCAAATGTGAAGTTCGTATAAAATTTCAGGCGTTACGTGTTCCAAGTGATGTTAGGTGTTTCTTAATATTTTTGCCAAGTGTCAATTACCTAAGGGTCTAATCAGCAGTGCAGTAATTTCGCGTGTTCACATTTTCTCTTTGGTTTTTTCCAAGACATCTTAATTTTGTAAAAAGTGACAGAAAGATGACAGAAATGAACTATGATGAATAAATTACACAATTCAGAGGAAGATATCCGTAGTAATAAGAGTGCGATAAGAAAATATTTCCTGAGAGAAATGAAGGGACATAAATAAAAATGATTTTGAAAAGGCATGAATAAGAGTCCTCGTTGAATACAAAGCATGAATTGGTTAATTGGTTAGATCATAAGAACTGTAGAAACTGATAGTGAAATATATTTTGATGAACCAAAAGAGTGGATACATATTTTTTTAAATCTGGAGCTTTATTGTTCCTAGTAGCGTTTAGGTACACTGATATATTCCAACGAATTCCCATATATAAGACATAATATTTATTTTTCATTTTTCACCTAGTGAGTACCTATTGAAGTATTGTCCAACATTTATACCCCGACCAACTTTACATGATACTGTACCTATGTGTAGGAAATTGCAAAAGAGCCAATACATATCACATTTATGTGTTTCAACCACAATATCAACCAAATATCAACCATATCTTTTTTCTTACAACGAGGTTGTACTATTTGTGTGTGCCAGAAACATTTTGTTTACGAAACTCTAATTATTTGAGTGTTCTGCAGTAGCTTATCTGCCATGGAAGAGCTTCGGTGTCTTAGGAAAAAAATGGATTTGAAAAGCTTTTACTTCATCAAAAAAGTTAATTCGAAAAATTTCTTAAATTTTAGACTCTGAGACTGCCACATTAATTTAAGATGCCAAAATGTTACACCCCAAAGAATAAATTAAAATCTTCCAAAGGTATGAAAAGTGAGACATAAACATGACAACTGAAGCCATTAGAAGCATGACTGAATATGGCATGTGGCAACGCTAGTATTACCCATGCTGTCCTTTTTTCTTGTTCAAGTTATTAATATTACTAAAAGCATATCATTTGACGCATTTCTCTCGCTCATATCTTTCATCAATTTGGACCGAAAGAACTCTTGATAACAGCATGACTCGAGAGAGGTATTAACAGACATTTTTCATTGGACCAAAGTAATGAAAGGCTAAGAGGATAGGCACATAAGTGGGTTGGCCGTAAAAATGAGGAAGAGAGTATGGGGATAGGAAATGAAAGAACGGTCACTTATGGTGGAGGGAAGCACAAAAGAAAACTCGCAGCGTTGAAAGGTAAAATGAAACCTGTGAAAATCCAGCACGTACCAAAAAATAATATGTGAGCAACAAAATACTTTCTACATTATTTAATGATTTTTTAAATCATGTTAAGTAAGTATTAGTGTCCAAGGGCCAACTAATACGAACAGAGTTTGTTTCTCACTATAAGCGTAATCAAACTTTCCTTCTGATTGCACAAAACTTATTAGCTACATTACACCCACTGCCTTACATATCAGCATTGGATTGCGGGTTAATGTGGACATTTTGTAAGCAACAACGATACCGAAAGCAGCTACATGGGGGGTATGACTCGAGGTATTTTAGCAATTATTTTTAATAATACAATTACTGCAGTCATGGTTTAGTCTTCTAAAGCTCCGTAAGGAAAAATGCCCGGGTATACGACAATGAGAGACTTTCTGCCAGTAAATTTGAATGTGTTGGATGTTGATTAGTTCGCGGTAGCGAGCACTGCGTGGTGACTTCGACTTCTTTCATTTATAAAAGCTTGAGTTCTAATTATTTCATTTCATCCTAGTCTTATAAAAAACTAATAATTCCTCCATATGCTGAGGTCAGAATTAAAACATATTGTCCCATTTGCATTATTACAGCTCGTTCTTTTCGTACCTGGATGACTTTTTAGATTTCCAAAACTTTTTTATGAGGAGGACTGGTATTACACAGAAACTTAATAGGTACTCCACCAAAACCAGGTATTGTTTCATATCCTGAAACGGCTACAAGAGTTTCAATCATTTTTGACCGAATCATGCTTTAAAATGTAAAAAATCAAGTATTCAGTGAATACAATAACATTGTTCATAAAATGTCATGAAAGAATTTGCTCGCAAATTTATCGGAAGAGCACCCTAGTTTGTCAGGGAGGTCATTGCTTTTCTACGTTGTCTACTATATATTGATGTGGACGAGGAAATTCCTACTAAGAAATAACGAAGCCGAAGTCCAGGAACAGTACTGACGCCTCGTCAGGTATAAGAATACAACTTTCTCATATTGTACCTGATATCAAGAACATTGCAAAGTGAAGGTCTCGACATCATCGAAGTCCTTGAGAACTTTATTCCATTTTAAATGCTATTATTTAAAGTTTAAATAATTATTAAACAACAATTTGAATAATTAATAATCACTAAATAAATAATTAATGTTACGTGTAGTTCATCATGCTCCAAAACTGTACTACTTATCAAACAAAATAAACAAGGTGTTCCGTTAAAAGTTTAGCATTTTTACGAAATTTTTCATCGCATAAGGAGCTTGGGAAACCTTGCTCCAATTACTTGGAAACATTCGTCTTTTTCTCTTAATAATTTAAAATAAAATCGGTCGATAAAATGTAAGTCCATTGAATCTTCCTTGAACCCAATAAATACTAAAAATAAGCCCGGTAATTAACCCGAGGGTTGGTTTGATGGTTGAGGGTAGAGATCACTTCGTAATAAGCCCAGTACGGAGTGCGTTAAATTCACACATCACGATGAGGGTGACAGTTCCCTTTCTCCGAACAGCTAGTGCTTTTTCCAGAAAGGTCTAGCAGCAGTGAAGCTAGGCGTGCTCTCAGGTATCAACCCGATCCGATCCTCCAAACCGAATCAACACTCCACTCACATGGGCCACCACTTACGCCTTATATCAAATTTGTACAAGTAATACAGTAAAAATTTTCTCAATAAGCACGACGTGTAACATTCTCATAAAATTTATGAAAAATAATATCCCTTCCCGTTGGTTAATTCCATCACGGACTTGCGCGGGGGCAAGGAACAGAAGGAGGAAAAGCGCAATATCCCAGGAGAGGCTTAGAGAGAACTGCCCAGGGATAGAGAGAGGGACAGGCACCAGAAAAAATATCGAATCAGGAGGCGGTCCCGGGGGAGAAGGTGTGGGAGAAGGGAAGGGGGTGGGGTGGAAGGCGAGCGACGTAAGAATAACACTGGAACGAGAGGAGAGGATCTCGGGGTTGGGCGCATACCTCATATAAAGAGACAGGTCCGGGGCGGAAAATGTTGGGTCGGGAGACGTAGAGGGCATGCGGGCGGTGGGAGGCGCTGGATGGGGGAGTGCCGCCGAAGAGAGGAGGATGATATTGGAAGGGAGGGGAGGGTGAAAGGGGCGGGGAGAAATGGGGTAGGGAGGACTTACTCCGCGTATGTGGGTGGAGATATATGTCGTATGGAAGGAATGAGTTAATACGCTGAGGGTGTGGGGCGCACGATGTCGGCCCGCGTTGGGGTGGGGATTCTGGGGGGAGGTGGGTGGAGGTCGGACGGGAACGGGGGAGGAAGGTGGGAGCAGAGGCCGGATCGGGGACGGGTTGGAGTCGGAGGAGGTCACGGGAGGGGGACTGATGGGGAGAGGAAAGGAGGTTTCGTGGGGGAGTGGCGAAACGTCCACGGGCTGAGGAAAAATGGTTATTGAAAGATAGGGGAGGGAGGAGGGGAGAGGTGAGGTTCAGGGAGTAAAGAGAAAGAGAGCAAGTTGTTTTGTTTGATGGCATCGCGAGGAGTGCCCTAATGCGTCGGCCATTACCGCGGTAATTGGGGTCATCTTACGCCCTCTTCCGGGGAAACTATCCTACTAATACGCGGAATTAAAATATTGCAAATAGCTGGGAGTATAAACGGCGCCGAGGTAAAAAAGAAATTATTGGGGGAGAATTCTCAAATTCTTCAACGTCCGCTTAATTACCCCACAAATTTAAAGTTCAAGGACCGCTCTTTTGCAAGTGGCGTTCCCAAATCCGGAGCACTGTAGTAATATGATAAATCAAATCATTCTCCACTTTACATGTACGTGAGTTTCACTGGCAATCCCACGCTTCAAAATCAGATCTTTCAACATGAAAACAATCAAATAGCGTACAAAATCACTTATTTAAGATAAATTTCGGCATGCACATAGTTTCGGCATTCACCTCTGTGTTGACTTTAAATATAGTCGAATATAAGCATAAAAAATTGCCTAAGGCATTAAAAATTGCATAAAAATGGAAGGCCAAATTCCAGAATTAAGCTACTTAGAAACAGTCATTATTTCCTTGTACGTACCTCAAAGATCTGGACAAAATCTCCAGCCGTGCACAATCCGTTTATTAGTCTTATGACTTAATTTTACGACAGTGAAAACCCTAATTTTTTCATCATAAAGATATCTTGCAGAGAAAGTTCAATATGTTCCGAAATAAAGAAGATTGTGGTATAAGGAGGATTCCTATATGTTTCGAAGATGTACAAGTAATGTGTAAAGGCAAACCATAACGAATGAACATCGACAAAAATTGAGTTACTCAAGTCAATAGATAAAACTTGGGGCGCTCCATAAAAGTAAATATGCAGCCAGAAATTAAAAGGTTTTATACAAATACGTAATGTAATTTTAAAGACAAATACAAAATAAACGAATTTGCGCTATCAGGTCGATTAATACGAAGAAACTGATGGAAATAAATTGAATTAATTTGAGTTTTCATATAATGTTGCAGTGCGGATAAGAAATATACTCTTAAGAAAACCTAGGATTTCACCCTAAAATCACTAAGTACGATTAATTTCTTAAATCCTTTCATGTGCAATCAGTTTCTTTAGAAATTTTGAGTTGATATACGTTTATTTCCATCATACAATGTATGTCAACTATATATTCACTCCTTTTCAGGAAGAGGGTAAATTTTGGGAATGATGCCATTTAACCTAACGAAGTGTAGAATAATTATAAATACTTTGAGTATTATTCTTTTAACTTTACAAAATGCAGATGATTCACAAGTGCTTCGAGTATGATTCTTAATTCCATGTTACTAGCTTTCCGGCATGTAGCCTTGGTGAACTGCTCTTTTAAGAAAAGTTGCCAGTACGAGGAACAAAAACGTATCTAAACCTATTATATTCCTCTCAACTTGCCATTTTCTGTTTTTGTCGACAACTTTCTTTAACTATTCCTGATCATCAATTAAGACGATACTGACATTAAAGGAGCGCCAACTGACTTATTATTTTCAAATGTTCAAAAATATTATAATCAGATGGTAACGGCAAAAAATATTGTATAAGAATTATTGCTACTATGATACTTAAACGCCACTGCGATGAGGAAAAAAATAAAAAAGAAACAACTGCTTTTATCTGGAAAAAATCGCTGGAGGGAAACGGTAGCAAGAATTGATGCTAGCAAAGTCAACGTTTGTTCTGCCTGTATTTAAATAGGAGTTCTTCGACTTAATAATCCATACAATTTGAATTAGATGTATGCACACATTTTAGGAATACAAGATTGGGGTAAGAAATAGCCACCCATAAATTTCGATGTAAATATTACACCAATAAAATAAAAAGAGATATTACGATTTTTCTACAAGCTATCTAATTGAAGTAATAATTATCTATCTAGTAGCATGAAAAAACATTTTTATGGGGATAATTTTTAGCATTTGATGTTGAAAAAATAAAAAATAGTAAATAAAAACAATTCTCCCGCTAATTTGGCACTCTTGGCTCCTGTGTCGGTACTTCAATTATACTTTCACAAAACCTGTTCGCAAGCAACTCGACCACCAAGGCCTCCATAAAAGATATTAAATGGATTAAACGATCCAATACACTAATACCGATTTTGAAGCAGACATGCATTGTCTCAGATCGGAGTGTCGTGCTAAATTTGAGATCAACTGGGCAAGGGGAAGTGAACCGAATTTTATAAATATTTGGCCACCATAAATAAACAGAGAAATCAAGTAAAATAAAACTGTTGGAAAAAATGTTCTCACTCAAAGTACACGATAGTTTAATAACGATTTTAATTTAATAAATGTTTCAACGTGTTAGTGCCAACAGCGACAACTAACCATAATGTGGATATTGAATTGAGACTAAAATATTTTGAGAGAAATATTTAAATTTAATAATTTTATTCTTAAATATGAAGGATATTAAACCCATCAACAAGATTCCATCGAAGAGGAAACCCGTAAACCTGCCTAATTCATATGAATACCGTGAAAACCTTTGCCGGAAACTCGAGATCGAACCCATTCAACATAGGTTAATTGTCTTACAAAATATAGTAATCTCCGAAGGGGAAAGGAATAGTGATATGTACGGAACCAAAAAAGTAGAGCAGAAATAGGAAGTTGGAATAAGTAAGGGAAATTGGGGAAGGTGAGATATTGAAAAGGAATGAACAGTGTGAGGACAGAGAACAAACTAATTGAAACAAACTATCTCATGATTTTTTAAATGCTAATGAATGGTGAAGGAGACGTAAGAATGATGCAGGCTATTTTGAATGGCGATGGAATCCTGACGACTCTGATGAAGGGGGAACGTTAGGCAACCAAGGAAGGGGTTGAAATAGGATAAGTGCTTTGGACGGAATGAAGGAAGGGTGCATTCAGAATTGAACAAGGGCCTATAGTAGTGTCGAATGTTAGGCTATGTTCTGTTAGAAGAGGCAAAGAAATGCATCGTCGTTTGGTATGTGTCCATACAAAACCTGCCGTAAACGGTTGACTACTTACTAATAATAATGAATGGTGGAAATTTACAGAAAAATATAAAGTTAATGATAGGAAGAAAATAAATGTTAAACATGTTTACGCAGCGCTATGACTAATTAATAGAAAAACAGCTTTACAAATAAACATGCGTTACAGACTATTAATATGTTATGTTCAAAGGTAGCTGCGAACATAAATAGAAATAATTAAAAATGTCAGTATTCGGGATACGTGAGTGAAATGAATTACATTAAACATACACTCGATTTACACCAGAATCAGAACATTTAAATTCTATCAGTAAGTTCAATTTCCCTGGTCGGTTTCCAAACACATAAATGTAATTTCATCTTGGTTTTGTTGGAATTTATTTCCGCAATCACAAAAGCCTTAGAAAGATTACGAGTGGAATTAGTAATATGGACTAAACATAATTTTTTTGTCGAACATTGCAATAGACAATTTATCACGCCCTCAATCACCGCCAGGGAGCAGCATTACCATATAAGAAACGTGGATCAATTACGCGCAAAATAGTAATGCCAGCATTTGAACACATTAAAATTAAACAGTTGATAATTAAATCAGGTTGATCAATTGTATGTTCGCCGGAGAAACAAGCCGGTCGTCAACAATTCAACCCCATTATTTTCTTATCTCGTATAATTGAAGATAAGAAAGCAGTTATCACGAGAGCAATTTTTTTCCCTCGCCCACTGGTTACATTTTAAGAGACTTTGAATTAAGACAGTTGCCTGTTCACGGGCAAAAATAAGAGTTAATACACAAATAACCATGATAGTATAATTATTTAATTTATTTGCGCAGGAGCTTTTTTGTGGCGATTTATCTCCGTCTGCTTCCACTTTTTCGTATATTTTATCGGACGAAGAGGGAGAGCGACTGAAGGAGCAAACGTGCCAGTGCCAGTCTGCATTTGGGTTCGGGATGGGAAGAAAGCCGAGAGAAAAGGAAGAAAGAGGAGAGCGTAGGAGGAGGGGTGAGAGCTGAGTAATTAGTCACCCGACTGCGTTAGGAAGAAATTCCCCACTCCCCCCCTTCCCTCCAGTCTCTTTTTAACCCCACCCCATCCCGTCTTATTTAATCTCCAAGGGAACTAAATAAGCAAGGGAAGGAGCAGAGTAAAAAAAAAGTGGATCACCCGCATAGAATTACAGATGAGCAATTAACGGATTCCTTTGCGATGGATAAGAGGAAAAAAATAACGAACGGCCGTGGAAAGGGGGGGAATGGAATGGGTACGTAGGGGGAGGAAGCGTCAGTCAATCATTAGCGGGAGAGTAATGCGTGATGCAACAGCACTCACGATACGCCTGATGATGCGCGCGGCGGCCATGAAGGGCGTCTCGGAAGATACACTCTGGGGTTTAAAGGGAATGAGCACGAGAAGGGTTAAATGGGGGAAAGGGATCGTTCGATCGACCGGCATCCCCCACTTTTTTTTATCATTCCCGCTACGCCCCGCACGGGATTTTCAGCCTTCCCCAGAGCCACCCCTTGATGTTTTTTTTTCCTCCCTCCTCTCCCCTCCTTCCCTATCCATACCCGGCATTTCTATCTCCATTTCTCGCCTCCGCTTTAACTACGCTCATCCTTCAAACGGTCCATAATCCCGGAGACCACCATCTCCAGAGACCCAACCCTCAGCATTCTCAAAGCGCCCTTTGCGCCACTCCCAACCCTCCCTCCCCCACCTACGCTGGACCGCATCTTTCAACAAAACCTGACTCTTTTTTATTCTCTTTTATTCGCCCGCTTTAACCTATAACCATAATCACTCACGGCTCGAGGTTCCTCCGACAATGCCCGATAACTACTTCTCAGGCGGGAGTGAAAAGGGGAAAAAAATTCCCCCCCCACTCTCTCTCTAGTTCTGGCCCTTGGAGAATTATTTTCTCTCGAGGCTAAGCGGCGATGGATCATTCTTAAGCTTTATCGCATCGGGCCACATGTAATCGGAATTCGAGAGTCTCAAGTTTGGTGACTTTTTTTTATGTATTTAGCTCCGCAAAAAAGGGGGGCCTACCAGAACTTCTTAACTAAATCTTGAAATATTGAAAGATTTAGCAATAGAGAGTCAATTCCGTAGGAAGTTATAATTTTCGCCGGAGCTATATCAGGTCCTTTTTTAACACATAATATCCTTGTTTTGATGGTGATATATTTCATGAAAAACCAGGAATTCGGTGAAAATATAAGCCCTGGAAGCATGTAGTGACACTACACTTAATTTGGGGGTGAGGTTCTTTAATGAGAAAAACTAGCTGAAGGCTAAAGAATTTACTAGGCCCCTAGGTTCATAAAAGACAAATATATTAATTTGTTTTATAATTATATACCGATATAATTTATTCATCAAACAGAATTTTTACTATGGACAAAAATCTTCTATAAAAATGAAGTTAATCCAAGATTATAAACCAGATTTTTTTTGCACAAAAACTTAAGTTAAATTTTAAATTTTTTAGTGGCCGCTGAGCGGACTGCAATTACCAACCTTTATTTCTGATCATTAAAATATGATCATGGGAGATGCGTGTACTTTGGTCCATTAAATGTTCTCCAAACTAGCTTATAAAGGTTTATCGCTCAGAAGCTATTTTTGGAAGGATCCCGAGTGTTACAGCGATAGAGAAAAGTTAAAAATAGAACATTTGTTAGACAAGCTTCCAAATTCTGAAGAGAGGTCTCAAAATAGTCTCAAACTATTTTCACCTAATGACTACATACTATGCTACAGACGATCATGAGCGTAAGTTAGAAAAAAATCGATAAATACATTTGCGTTCGGGAAATATATACAGAAAAAACAACTCCTGTAGTGTAAACGGCGACAATGAGGGAACCTCTGTGCCTCCTTTCAAGCGACAAAAAAGTACGTAAATGCCCAATTAAAGCGTAAAGTTGTGGTGCTTAACCTATCTACAAAAATATCTGCTATCTTTGAAAAATATAAACACAATTTAAAACTTGATAAAGTATCGTTTTACCGCTAAGATGAGCGGCATGACGAAAAACGTAGGAAATAATCGAGGAAAATTCTGAAAATATTTCTTTATTACAGTCGGTCACTCAATGAAGTGATACAGTAAAGGAAGCGAAGTTCACACTTAAATGATCCTGAATGTTCTGCGTCATCCAAAGATTTGGGAGAACCGAGCCATTGTAATGGAACTAAAATATTGAAAAATGAGGTATGCCCTTGAATAGAATTGCACTGAACAAAGGACACATTTAAGAAATTTGAGTTAAAATTGAGGATGATATAAAATAGGAAGCGCAGATATGATTTTAAAGAAACAATAATTGACGTCAGAGACTGTCCCAACGTATTCAAAGTGTGTGAGACGCACTCACTGTTCCATCAAAAACACACAAAAATTAAGTACTTCTAATTTGGCTTTACTCAGTAAAATATCAATTAATTTTTCATAATTTAATAATAATATTCATTGCCTTTGACTAAGTCGGTACACAAAATAAAAGACAGAAGAAATATTAGTCCAATATGAATCCACTTAAAGAGTATGTCTTTGTATTTCATTCACAAGTATAAATGACAGCAATACAGTAGGTATTGCAAATGCATCCAAAAATTTATATTGATAAATAAGATCGTTGTTTGAAGTCTAACCGATAAATATAAGAAACCTATTAATATCGCAATAAATATGCACGCACTCTTGGAATAAGATACACTTTTTTACTATCAATGATATTATTCCTAATATTCTTTCAGAAATAGGTATGAAATTCAAATATCTCCTCTGTCATATTCCTAAATCCAATTGGCAATTCTATAGTGGAGTGAAAAGTCGCCCATCAATCTCCAAGAACAGTTTTGAAAACACCAATTTTTGAACGATGAGATCGGTAAAGATAAGATTAGTTGTGCCAGGGTACTTCAAAAGACTGTATGGTGTTACGCAATGGCCGGACAAAAACAAAAAGAATGGTGTTATGTAATTTAAAAAAAACGGCAATCCCAAGCGAAGGGTCATGGAACCTATTGTGGCTGTAGGAAGAGAATTGAGAGGGAATAACTATTTTCTTTCAATGAATTCCCTGATAACTGCTCAAACGAGCTTTATTCTCTTTTTCATTCATATTATAACAGGTTTTTCAAAAAATATATATATTCTAATTATAATAAATATCTCTTCGTTACTCCAAATGTTTACTCCTTATTTCTATGGAAAATGGTACTTTGTTGCACCTACTATTATAATCACCACTATATGAACGAATATGCGAAACAATTTTGCGAGATAAATATTTAAAAATCTCACGGAAAATAAACACTGATTTTTTACAGAGGTTTCCAATGTTGTCCCACTAATTTAAAATCTAAAGGCCGAGTTTGAGGTCAATATGGGTAAGGTTCGATCGAAGTACTCGAGAAAAAATAGATCTGATTCTGAAGAAACTTTCGAAGCAAGGAGGAAAAAAGGTCTCTTAAATGAGTCAAAACTTAAAAAAACAACAAACAAAACAATTACTCAAGTTCATATTAAATAAAATTTTCTGTTTTTAGGAGGTTATCACTTAACGCTTGACAAAAGTGTATCTGTTTTCAATTTGACAGAATGCAATAACTATTTGGCGGCGACGAAAAATGGAGAAGGCATAAAAAATATTTTTCCTTTCGACCAACTGTAGGAAGAGTTTGGACGACTTTCGTGGTGATATCTCGATTTTAATCTCTTGATTCTAAAGGGTGTATCACCTTTAATAATCATATTCACGGACACCAAGAGTCAATGAGATGAGAGAAGGAAAATTGATTTTGACAAATATATAGCACCTATATCGTTGCCATTCAAGATTCCGCAACATAATGAATCACGCTCACTCATATTCATTCGCGGTTCCCCCCAATTAGCGCACGAAAACCAAAACGCGTTTCTCGTATAAATGTGTTCCTTGATCCTTGAAAACATATTTCATTTTATGGAGTTTTCGGAGCTTTTTTTATCCACTTAAGTAGAATTTCATCTTATATCATTTGCCTCGTCTAAACCTTTTCCAGGATCCCGGTCTAGTCTCTCTCCCTCTCTCTCTCTCTTTCTCCTGCACGCACTGCCTAATGTTTCGCTCAATCCTCTCAAAAGCCCTCGGCACAGTTGACTCTCTATCCTATAATCCGGCTCCCTCAAATCGATAGGCCGATTCTTTCATCAATGCGTTTCGATGCTTCTGTGCTGTAAGGAGAAACTTACGGAAAGATTTGGTCCATAAGACTTTTCGTATTACGTCGAGAGTTGGGTCACTTCACGTCGAATCGGAATAATCTAGTGCGTCCTCAGCACACTTCGGATAGCGCTTCCGTAAGCTCTTTAAGCGACAGATAGAAAATGGGAGCGTGACCACTTATCAAAGTTATCCCGCGTCTTTCCATAACGTCTTTTTCATTGCGCGCCGCCACCAAAGGAAAAGTTTTGAGGAAGCTGATGAGTGGAGGGGAAGCAACTCTCGATCCAAGAGGTAGTTTAGAAAGCATCCCGAAATAATGAATCGAATTTTTCTCTTAAGAACCTCCAAAACCTACCCTTCGAGAAGAATTTCCGCGGATCATATATTTGAATTTGACTCCTAGTCTGGAAAAAGAGTTCAGCGACAGTGATAGGATTATGAGTTTAATATCCCATTTGGAAAAGGCAGTAATGAGGCTCAATCAATAGAATACTGCATTGCAATAATCACAGGAGAATATTGTACAGCAGGAGAAAAACTACCCTGGCGAAGATTGTCTTGAGTTTAAGAAGAGAAAGTGGACCAGTGGGGTCAATTACGGCACCATGCGTCATGCAATGAATATTTAGAGAAATAGAAAGGGAACTGAAATATAAAAGACGATTATAAGGATAATGGAATAAGTAATTAGGATAATTGAGTTTGTTTCGTGCATTTCGAGGAGACGTTTGACAAAATAGATTGGATAATGCCATTTAGAACATCATTGAATATTGAAAGGGGATGAGTGAAAGCACAGTAAATATATTTAGAACTTCTATGAAATCCAGACGGAACGAATAAGAATGACGAAGGGTTATTCGGGAAGGGCATTGTAATAGATATGCTTTCTTGGGGACGTAGACTGACGATTTTAAGTTTTGAAAGGTGGAAAATTCTTTTAGAAAATGTAGCAAAATGTTTTTTGCGTGGTACCAAGTGAATAATAGACATCTAACATCAATTTGTAGTAATATCAAAAGGAATTAGATGTTTGAAATACAGAATTCAAATTAAAAAAATTAAAAAATAATTATTTCTTGCATACATGAGCTTAATTTTTATTGTCCTTAATTAGACTATGCATGTGTGCTGCACACTTCCCTATGTCATAAGGAATCTGTTGAAAAAGAACCAGTAACATAGTCTTTAAACTCAATGTTATTATGAATTTTTGAACATACTACCTACGCTCGAACAGCATTTTATACACATTTGATAATGTAAGAGAAAGGGACTCCCAAAAAAATAGAAATTCAACTTTTCCCTGATCTATGATCGATGATTCCCTGATCCCTTCTCTTTCCCTGATTGTTGCAAATAGGTTTAGGGATTTCAACGCGCATGTTCCGACTCAGGAAAATGCTGACATTATAGCTCCTAAATCCATACAAATCTGAGGAAGAGTCCCTTAGAATCTAGATCGCTATTAGTTGCCCACCTCTTGAGAGCCGTAATCGGCAGTGTATTTTTTGTATTGTAGATAAATGCGTTGTTTTACTGTGTAATGAACACTTCTTTGGTGAAGTCCATTTTTAGAATTTACCTTGGGGAATTTTTCCATTGTTGAAGAAGTAAAAAAAGACAAATACGTTAGTTCCAATTAATAAGATTTTGTTTTCACAACCTATGTTTCGATGTTCTCCATTGAGGAACTGTTCTACTGATATAATTTTTTCATGTTATGGTTATCAGTTTCCCGTAAGTTGGGTGTTTTATATTTTAGCCAGTTGATGCTGTACGGGATATACATATTTGATTTTATTTCAAAGTATTGATGAAAAGCACTAAACAGACGTTAACCTCTACCGAGTTTATTCAATGTCCAACTAGTCAAGCTCATTCTTTAGTGGCCTCACGAGTAAATGGCGTGGATAGCTAGTAGTAGTATTTAGGGGAGGCGACCGACTGCCGAGGTCATTTGCACCATAGGGGATGGACAGGAAAGGATGAAGGGTGGAGAGAAACCCGGCGTCGGCATTAGCCTACTCTTTACGAAAGGCGCCAAGGGGTCCGCAGCTTAACGTTCCATTCGACGGACGGCGTACTCACTCAAAGTGCCCTCCACAAAGCACCACAAGTAGGGATCGAGATACCTGTGATAATATTCAAAACCGCCGGGATTTGAACCCGATCCCTCTGGGTGGGAAGCCAGTACGATAGCTCCCACACCATCTCGATCCCCCCTGTGGATAACTCCAGGTTCATTGGGGCAAATAATCACTTTGCTCGAGAACCTCTACAAACACCGTTGATGTCATGCTACAGTTAGAACAAAGTGAATCGACCCAGAAAAACAGCAAACTAGTTCCAAAAACGTGAGGGAATTTTAATTTGCTGCAGTAAATTTCGCCAAAAGACACTAAAGACCAGCATTGTCGGTGCAAAAGATAAACTGCTCGTGGGTTGTTGCGAGAGGAACGTCAAAAACGCACAGAATATATTAGGTTCGACAAAAAAAATTACATGGTTAATACAGATACTTTTGGCGACATATTTCACTCTCGTCATTATTCAGCGCCAGGTTTCCATCGGAACAAAGTCTTCGAATTGTGCCCAAAATTATTCTCAAATAAAATCAAATATGTGTCCGAATGTCCTCCGAAGCTTCGTTATTTCTTGAGTAGCATCGATATCGTTTGGGAGGCATCAGATTTGGAGCCGCGAGATTGAATATGGCGGCGGACCAAAATAGACCACGGTGGATCTCAACAGATTCCTAACGGACCACGATCGCAGGCGGAAGTCGTGTGTCGAGGAACTGTTCTGCTGCATCTCTTCATGTTCCACAATTTGTTGTGTCGTCGCGACGTTAATCATCAAGATCCTACCACGAAAACTGTATCAAGATTATCAGCAGATTCTCGAAATGAAGCGACACTGCTAAGAATTTTTCTACACCTACTAATCTCAAAGCCTGCTATGCTTTAAACATGCCAATCTCCTATTAAAGCTAAGTCATTTGGCAACGTTTGTACATTAAAAAAGACAGTGAGGACACTTCCACCTGTCAGCGTTGAAAACACGGTCTTTATTAAAGATTGAATGTGGAAAAATACTTAGCAGTGCTGGTGCTTTTCAAGAATATGGAACGCTTCCACAGTCTTTTGAAAAAATCAATCTTTACATTTATCAGTAGATATTATTTTCTATCTAATCCCGGATTCAATGTAAAATTGAGACCCCTGACAGGGTTAATTGGAAATGTGCAAGCAAAAACAGGGCAGTGTTAGAAAGAGGGGTAAGACGGGTGTCCCTAATCACCGGTACTATTGAACGTTTATGAGGAAGAAATGCTTAAGGTGGTATGGGAAGTACTGGAGATAAGGAATGGCAGTCGGTGGAGAATTCATGTAATCAGTTAGGTATTATCTTTAACTTAGCCGACAAACCATATACTTACCGAGCTCCAGGCTGACCTCTGGCTGGCGCGAGCTGGTTGAGTTCGGTTAACATATTTTAGTAGCAGACACTCAATCTCTTAATTCTACTTTCTCAACCCAAAACGCTATTCCATACCATACATTCCCAAAGAAAAAAGGGGCAAACCTTGGCGTGCATCCTGACGGCAGCGAATAATAGAGATAATCACAAGGAAGAAACCCCTATTCTTCTGAAATCCTAGCGAGTGGTTTTACGAAAAAATCTGGAGATTCAGGCGATGTTGTGCGAAAACGGAGTCATTAAGTGATCACAATAATGTGTGATTCCATTAGTTAATATCTGTTTGGACCTACGGTTCGCTTATTATAGCATCATCAGATATGTATATCATATGTTCACTCCCCATAACCATCACCCCATTCACCCCACCCCTTCACCTTCCCCTTAGCATCACCCACGCCTTGACCACCTCCTCTCACACACACCCTTCCGTTGGCCACCAATGTGTGTGCATGTGTCCACTCTTACGTTTTCCTCTTAAAGCCTGATCATGCTGAAATAAATGAAACCAATGTCGTTATAAATAAATATTTTACTCGTGAATTACCCATTTTTATGATCTCTTAGAATGATTTTAATTAGCATTATATTATTTCTAGGGCAATTTTAAAATATTATTTTATATCACCATATGGAGCTTATTTAATACGATATTGCATGAGAACCCCTACGGAATTGAAATTGACTTTTATCAATCTGATTATTTGCAGTATGCTTGAGTCAACTTTCCTTGAAGTGTTCAAGCTGAGCGTACGTGAGACCTTGCGAGATGGGCAACGGCGAGGGAGGGTTGGTGACGGGAATACTTTTCAGCCGGTCGTTAAACATCGAGAGATAAATCGGAACCCCATGAAGCGTGCGTCGATAATCGATTGACCATCGCTGGGATGCAATATGACAACACCCTCTTTGGCGCTCGGCGGTAATTAATGGCCTCCGTCTCCACTCTAATGTATGATTGCTGCGGGAGGTGGGAGTGTGCGCGGTTCGATGAGAGAGCGACGGGAAGAGATGAGGGCGATGAAAAAGCTATAAGCGATTGAAGGGTTAATAATCGGCTTTGTTTGGCAGAATAGGAGAAAGGGGGCAATAAAGGGATGACGATGAGGGTAGATGGGGATACTGGGAAGGAGGAAAATAATGGGGTAGGAACGCAGGGACATTAGTAAGCGACTTTATTAGAGCCGAATTGAGGTCATTCTTTTTTCGTAGGGACTTTACAATTGACACAAAATATAAATTTCAAATCGGATATTGTTTCTGAACTCTTTGAGTGGTATTAAATTGGGATTACATCTGAATATTAAGATATTTGGTGGGAAAATTAGTGAATGAGAAATAATCATATTGAACTGAAAATACATCATTCCTTTCAATTTTATTTAAATGAATATATTTTCTCGATGACGTCTTTTAAAATATGAATATTATCACAATTATTACCACATAAGTATAGACTTTGTGAGATATCTAGTTCCCTTTCCACATTGCTTTAATTCTGCACGGCTTTCTCGTTGATATTTGATTCCGTGATATCCGCGGCTATTTTGATTCAGAACGCTGCTAACTTCGTGTTAATGAATGTTTCCCAGTAAGATCAGAGTGGTTAAGTTCAACAAATAAATCATTATATATATATATAAAAATATATATATATATATATATATAAATATATATATATATATATATATATATATATATATATATATATATATATATATATATATATATATATATTTTTTTTTTTTTTTTCAAACACGAAATCCCGCCAAACGGCGAAAAAATACTAATTTATATAGAGACAGATATAAGGAAAAGGGATAGGAACACACATAAAGGACGAACACAGGATAGGTGGGGAAGGCGGAATCATGCAGATCACGAGAGTAAAAAGATTTCCTAGACCGGGATTTGAACTCCGGATCTTTCTGTGTGTCTTGTCTATTTCTCCTTTGGTGGGTGAAACAGCTCCCTAACGCCATCTCTTGGCCAAAGAATCGGAGCACTTGCTTGTATAAAGCATCGCAGATCTCAGGGTAAATTTTCCTGGATAGCTCAAGTGGTTAAGAGCCTCCGCCCGGCAAGTGGAAGATCCGGAGTTCAAATCCCGGTCTAGGAAATCTTTTTACTCTCGTGATTGCTTGATTCCGCCTTCCCCACCTCTCCTGTGTTCGTCCTTTATGTGTGTTCCTATCCCTTTTCCTCATATCTGTTTCTATATAAATGAGTATATATATATATACTCATATATATGTATGATAAATGAGATATATATATATGATTAAACTTCCAAAAAGGAGTAACTTTCTCACATATATATGTATGCTAAAATAATATCATCGACATCGACTTTCTAAATGCCCTTACACTATCCTTGAGTGCATACTTCTCCACACAACAGTAAAGTGAAGCACGGAAGCGATCCCGGATAAAATTATTAGTAGTAGTAGTTTTTATGCGAGGCGACCAACAGCTAAGGTCATTGGCGCATTCGGGATGTTTAGGAATGGAAGGGTGGAGAGATATCCGGCGTCGGCATTAGCCTACTCTTTTCGGAAAGCGCCAAGGAATCCGCAGTTTGACGTCCCATCCGACGGACGTCGTACTCGAAGTGCTCTCCACAAACGACCTCAAGTAGGGATCGGGATACCATTGAAAAATATTTGTTGTCTCCAGGATTTGAAACCGGTCCCTCTGGGTGGAAATCTATCTGCTAGCCACCGCATCATCCCGACCTCCCGTTAAGTTAGTTGCCACGGGAAACATCTCCCGGGAAACGTGGTACCGACATGTACCGGCTTATCTGGCATCTGGATTTCAGGTGCGACTTGAAAATCTCCCAATTTGATGTAACACTTGAATTAGAATTTCAAGGCAGAAAGTTTTGAAGAAAAAATGCATTTGATAATAATTAAAACTAGTGCCGAAAGTGCACAACTATTCCTCTTCAGATCTCTTCAAATTCTCTCTCCACACATCCCCTCAATTGGGTTTTATCATTAAGATTCGTGAGGTATCTGTATATAATAAGCAATTTTTTACAAGCCTCTCTGATGATGAAAGATGAATTAATAAATGAAATTTCAAAGATTCATTAAGAACACGTACACATTCACGGGGAATCTTGGCTTTTAAATTTGATTTTCAATTATTGATTTAATAATAACGAATACTTTAACGAAGTACAAGAACTATAGTACTTTGCCATCTGCGGTTTATAAGACCTACTACTCCTCTTAGAAGCAGGGTTTATATCTTGGGTAAAGCTATGGAATTCCAGAGCCACCCAAATTGAACCAAAGCACTCCAATCAGTCGTCGAACGCGCTAATATTTTTTAGCACTTCACTACAATTTTTATGCCACACGAGAACGCTTTGCGAGTTATAGAACTAATTGAAGATTAATATGACCACCCAAAAGAATCATATTTCTTCATCGACCATCAAAGCGAAAATTGGCTCATTGCTGCAAACAATAAATTGATCGGGTACGCCTGAGTTTCCTTAAATACGGTCGTCCGTTGGATATCCACGGCACTGAGGCATGAAAATGGATTCATAATCATAGGTAGAACGGTAAAAAAAGAGGGTACTCAATTTTTTTTCTCTCGGAAATCAAAAAAGGTTGAAAGAGGCTAGCAGTGTTGATCGCACTTCCAAAGACGTACCCAGCCTGAGTTAACAAGTCTAAACAATGCAGAGACGATGACCCACAATTCAACCGTGTTAAGTGCTGGAAGGAGAGGGAGAAGAAAAAAGGGAACGCAGCAATTTTGTCCGTCAGGGTCGTAGGGAAAGGGTTGAGAGTTGATTAAGACGTAGGAGCGAGGTAGAAATTAGGGAGGGGTGAGAGGGGACGAAAGATGGACGACATGATGGCCGGAAGAGTGAGGACAGGGGCCTGGGGGAGAGGTGAGGAAAGGGAAGACGGTCCATGGGGGGGGGGGTGCGCGGAGAGGAAAGGTGAGGCGTTAAGAGGTGAAAGGAATCGAGGGCCTAGGGGGTGAAGGAAGAATGGAACGAGCAGGGGAGGGAGGGTGAGTTACAGGAGAGGAAATGAGAGGGGACGAGAGACAATATGAGGGGGAAATATATGGGAGAAAAGAGACCCTACCCCCACCGAAGTCGACACGGCCTAAGGATTTTCAATGCACTCCTCCGTTCCCCGAGTTCATGCATGTCGGCAGTTCACCTTGCTTAACAGAAAAGACTTTTGGGATCATTACGCGTCGGGAGCGGGTAAATGTCGTAACGTAGTGAAATCATTGCTAGGGACCATTTACCCTATACAAGTGAGGAAATGAGTTGATGTAGAGGAAAATAATTTGGTCAAAATGATATCTTCTCCTCATTTCAAAAGAGAATTCAAACCACAGATCTCGCAGTAATATATGGGTCCAAAACATTCTATAAGGCTAAGACTTATTGATAAAATAAATCTTTTCTTGGAACCAGTACTAACGTCGCGACAGTAATCAGTTAGGCGGTTCCTACAATTAGGAATGCAAAGGACTGAGTTCAGTGCTGACCTTCAGTGAGTCATGAAGATATTAATGGAATCATATTTTGAATAATTCAAAACTGAAAGACAACTAATAAAGAAGCAATACACAAACGCACCCGTGCGATCTCAAAATATAATCGACTATGACGGTGAATGCTTTCAGATGAGTACTCCATGTGTCGAGAGGTATACCCTCTTACGTTTACGCTGAAGCAATCACAATCCTTCTGAAACTTTCATCATTTTAAACTCTCATTTTACGCTAATTCATTAACTTAGAATTATTAGAAAAATTATTTCTTCATCTATTCCAGGAGTACCAGTTCACACATATTCTATGTCGTTACCTTTCTAAATTACTTCATTGTTACGGGTGTGTGTATACAGGTTTCCTATATATATATATATATATATATATATATATATATATATATATATATATATATATATATATATATATATATATATATGCTTTCGGAGACGTAACACGGAAGTGCCGAATAGTACATTGCACAGTAACAAACAATATAGAAACACAAAAAAAGATCACTCACACGTTATTTCTTGATGATTTCGACGGAATTCTACTCCGTCTTCATCGGAAGATAGAGAAGTAAATCAACCTTTACTTCTCTATCTTCCGATGAAGACGGAGTAGAATTCCGTCGAAATCATCAAGAAATAACGTGTGAGTAATATTTTTTTTGTTTCTATATTGTTTGTTACTGTGTAATCTACTATATATATATATATATATATATATATATATATATATATGTATATATATATGTATATATATATATATATATATATATATATATATATTTTTTTTTTTTTTAAGGTAATCTACCGGTTAAGGTAGGTTTTTTGATGGACACAACTACCAAACAAACATTTTATTATTCCTAACAAAACAAAAAATCCATCATCCTACTCTATATCAGGTCCCTCTTCATCTCTGAGTACTTTCTTCCTCCCTTCATCCCGTCCAACATCCCTATCCTGTTCCTTCCCTTTCCTCGTTTGCCTAACATTCTCCCCTCAATTACAGTCTTCAACATCCCGCTGCCGGTCAATACCCCCTTCAGCCACTTTTCCTGCCTCCATAGGATTGCTCCCAACAAACCCCTCTCTTCGCCCACCATACCAAGTACTTCCTCGTTTGTTTTCTTCTCTGTCCATTTCACCTTCTCCATTCTTCTCCACACCCACATTTCAAAAGCCTCCAGTCTACGTCTATCCTCCTGCTTCAATGACCACGTTTCCGCGCCGTACATAGCTACGCTCCAAAATAAAGTTTTTACGAGTCTTTTCTTAACATCCTTACTCAACGTCCCCGTCATTAACCCCCTCCTCCTTGTGAAAGCCTCTTTGCCTAGCGCAATTCTTCGCCTTACGTCCCTACTACTTTGACCGTGTTGGTCCAAAAAACTACCAAGATACGTAAACTGTTCTACCAGCTCTAGTTTTTGCCCTCCTACTTTAATGTTAAGCTTAGCCTTTTTCTTTCTAGAAAATCGCATAACCTTTGTTTTATTAATATTGATTCTCATCCCATACCTGTCGCACTGAATTTCCAATTCACTCAGCAATGCTTGCAACCCCTTGGCTGACTGACAAACTAAAGCTTGGTCATCAGCAAACCTAACTGATTTTACGAATTCCCCGCCCACCTTCATTCCTACCGCCAGTTCTTCCCATGCCTCTTTAATCATTTCCTCTGCATACAGGTTGAACAGCAACGGTGATAATGGGCAACCCTGCCTTACACCTCTTCCTAATATTGCCCAACCGGACTCCCCGTTCCCCACTCGCACCTGAGCAGTCTGACACATGTACAGGTTGCGGATTAGCCTCCTTTCCCTCCAATCTATTCCTATTTTTTGCAATATACTCATTAGTTTTTCCCAATTCACTCTATCAAACGCTTTTTCGAAATATACGAAACAGGCAAATACCTCCTGGTTGTGTTCTATATTCCTCTCGATTAATAATCTCATTACTATATATATATATATATATATATATATATATATATATATATATATATATATATATATATATATATATATAATATCTTCGAAATGGAACGCTCTTCGGCGACGCAAAAATATATAAAAACACAGATGAAGATTTTTAGAATATAGAGACACAAAGAAAGGACACTCACAATTTGTTATTTGACGTTTCGACAGCACGGCTGTCGTCTTCAGAATGGCGTTCTCGGGGAAGAGCGGAGAGGATGTGCGGGGGAGAGGTGGGGGAAGGAGAGGTAAAGGGACCAATAGGAAATGAACAAGGGGGTGGGGGGGATATGTAGGCAGCCATATGATGCATTCAGTGGGCTTGGTTCAGCCCGGGCGGTTTGAATGATTGGGCCACCCAGATATTCGCCATCTCGCGGGTTCTCACCTCTATTATACTCGCAGATTTGGGAAGGATTTCAATCACCGAAACGGAGAAGCAGTCGTCAAAAGATTGATTGTGGGAAGCGGTGTGAGTAGGGATGGGATAATTAAGAAAGGTGGGAGATTTGGTGGAATATCGGAGGTTATTCATGCGGAGGGGAAAGGCGGTCGTGCATTCGCCCACGTAGAAGGCAGGGCAGAAGTTACAGGAGAGGCGATATATAATATTTTTTGAGGTACAGGTGGCGAGTGGTTGGGAGTTGGTACTGAGTGAGGGGGAGGGTCTTAAAAGATGACAGCATTTGCAGCGTGGGCGGTTGCATGGTGCGGATAGGGGCGGGGGAGAGACGGGGGTGCTTGAAGTTGGATTTGTGGACTTGAAGATGTCTCGCAAGTTCGACGGGCGTTTAAACGGTATATACATATATATATATTATATATATAATATATAATATATATATATATATATATATATATATATATATATATATATATATATATAATGGGCTGACACAATATAACACAAACAGAAAAGAATAGACACATTTAAAAGAACACTCACACGGTAAATTGTTCGAGCTTTCGGCCCTCTCAGAGGCCTTCTTCAAGAGAGACTGAAAATATGCTATTGCTGGAGAGAGGGGAAAGAGCTATGGGCGTGGAGGGGAGTTGTGGAGGGAATGCTGGGAGGGAAATTAAATATGGCGGTTAAGGGTGGGAATTTTAAAGGAACGGAAGGATAGTATGTAGGAGGATTCACGAGTTCTCACCTATATGTTGGTGGCTGAATCAGGTAGGGATTCTAGGATGCTTAGAGCAAAACACTGGGCGAATGAAAGGTTGTGGGAATTGGCGTGTGAAGGGATAGGAAGAGAAGAGAGTGAGGCAGAATTGCAGGAGTACCGGTGATTATTCATTCGGATGGATAAGGGGGTAATGCATTCACCTATGTAAAAGGAAGTGCAATGTTTGCATGATAAAAGATAAATAATATTTTTTGAGAGGCAATTAGCGTGGGAACGAGGTGAGGGGGCTATGAGGGGATGTAGGGAGAGGGGAGTAGGCATAATTAGAGGACAGGTTTTACATCGGGGGCGGTTGCAAGTTGGGGAAATATTGGGAAATTTGTCACGGGGGGGCGCCAAAGGGTTGGTGGATCTCATATATATATATATATATATATATATATATATATATATATATAACACTTAGCACTAGTGGACACAGACAAAAACACAGAAACACACAAAAAAGAGACTCCCTTTTGTTAGTTGTTAGTCTGAAAGAGTCTCTTTTTTGTGTTTCTGTGTTTTTGTCTGTGCCCACTAGGGCTACGTAATATACATTATTATTCACGTCCGTGAGATTTTCAAAAATTGCTATATATATATATATATCGATTTTACGGAAAAACTCACACGAGCGGCACAATAATGGGCTGACACAATATAACACAAATAGAATAGAATAGCAACATTTAAAAGGACACTCACACGGTAAATTTTTCGAGCTTTCGGCCCTATCAAAAGCCTTCTTCAAGAGAGACTAGCTCCGGTGAATACATTGTATTTTTACACTGCATTGTTATCATGTGGTGAAATATTGTAGGAAGAGCTAGCCTATATATATATATATATATATATATATATATATGCTAGCTCTTCCTACAATATTTCACCACATTATAACAATGCAGTGTAAAAATACAATGTATTCACCGGAGCTAGTTCTGATTAATTGGTACAGTAAAAATATATGTCCATGGGAGTAATACACTTTTGAAACTAATCCCACAAAGTTATGACCTCCACAGTTAGTTTTGCTCTAGTTGATGTCTAGATCTGTTTGCGACCTGTAGAGAACGTGATTTTTGCCATAGTTGCCGGATTAAATAGGACTCTAGAGTTAGGGAGAATTTGTGGGAGAAATTCAGAACAAAGGCTAATGCTCTCGATTCTAGTTTGCTTCTCCATATGGTGTATGGCATGAAATTCGAGAGCTTCTCTTTTAACAGAGCTCGGGCCTCGTACACCTACTTTGACTGTTTAGGTGAGCTTAGTGTTACGATTCAAGGGAGTTGGCCAATTTTCTGGGGCAAATGTCTTAAGTTATCGTTTCGAAAAAAACAATGGCAATCCTTGAATTAAATTCTCCAGTGTTTACACTTTCTCTGCAGAACTTCATTTTTATTTTTCCTGTTTATGTGGAAGAATCCGGATCTCTTCCTATTTTCTCTTTCAACTTAACGCTTGGGATATTCAGTAAGAAATGCAGTTCTTGGTTCATACCAAACTGGAATAAAGAATAAATTGATTTGTACCATCAACCTTGCCAGGCAATTTAATTTTCTGTATTATCTCGAGTTTAGACTTTGAATATCGACGGCTTGACCCAAACGTGTTCATCATTGAGCAATCGTATATAAAAACGGCTTTAGCCTATAATAGAGTTTTAAAATTATTATTTCATTCAAATCTCTTGGCTGCTTATGTTTTATTAATTGCGCAAATCAAAATAAGTCGGAGGTGACCAATGGAATGATTAGATGCAGCAAACTTTTCAAAACATGTACATTTTCTCGTACTTCACAGTAAATAACGGACGTGTGGCAGTATGAAGAGGGCAGAATATTGTTGTAATAAATGGAAAAAAAACATTGCAGTATTTCCCCTTCTGAGTGCTACATCATTTATAAACAGGCACGAAGCAAACGTCGCCGGAATTTGTGCTTCCTGTTCGTCGTTTGGTAGTAGAAAGATCTATATCAGCCGCATCCATTTGGACCACACTATCCCCGCGTCCTTTCCCATCAACTTCCTCTCTCCCATTTTTTTATTTTCCGCTTTTCATTTCCTTGGGAAATGAAACGGAAGGGTTGACGTCGGAAGAGGTATTTTTTACTCGGAAAAGTGGAAACCCCGAGGACTGAGGGAGAGAAAAGTTTTCTTAAAGAATAGCGTGTTCCAGGCCCAATAAAAAGGCGCCGACCACCATTGTCCCGTGGAGGCGGCCGATGAGGGGGGGGGAGTGCAGAGAAGGGGGTTGAGAGGAGAATAAAGAAGAACGAAGGGATGAAAAGGAAGAGCGGGCGCACTTGTGAGGGCATAATTAAGGGAAGGGGAGGAAAAGAGAGAAAGGATGGAAGATACTGGGGGGGGAGGTCGTTGGGACGGCAGAGCAACACGTGCCCTTGCGTGGCTCGATGGGACAAATCGATATCACGAACTGTGGGCGCGATAGTCACTGGTGACGCGGAAACATGACCGCACAGTGAAGACAAGGTGAGTGGAGAGTGAGGCATTATCAACGGCTGCCAGAGACCAAGGGCAACAATGCGGTACGGTACCATATTTTTTTCGTTTTCTGTGCCACTGAAAAATAACCAATGCACCTCAACCATACTCCCCGCACGCACCCGATATCGAAAAACATCGTACGGAAATTTTGCACTTACCATTACGTCTTTATACGATAAGAGTACCAGGAGGTAAGTTTGTTTTGAGCCTTAAAATAAATCAAATTTACCAGCTCTGGTAGATTACTCGCGCGAGGGTCCATAAATGCAATCTGTCTGTTCCGACGGTTGCGGCATGTCCACATTTCCAACTTTTAAAAAAATCCCGATTATAGAAAGCTTTTTATTTGTGAACAGTTGATAAAGCATTCAATAATGGAAAGGAGGGTCCGAATTGCAATAAAGGCGACTCCTTGGGAAATCAGACAATAAACCCCTGCTGTGTAATACTCTGGGTCTTCCTAGAAGGCCGCATTCGACATTCAACTCATAAGTTGCTGTGCGAGGTTAATCCCATCACCAACCGAACCAATCTTGGGGCTGCTTGCGTTATTTCCTTATATTTTCTGCATAAATCTTTGCAGGTACCGTGGAACTTGATGTTTGGCATTGGAAGAAAGCATAGTTTGTCACTTTGCGCACCATACGAGATGTCTAACGCCAGTAATTATATGTATACGTTAATGTGAATGCGATCCATGCGACCTGCTGAAAAATATTGACCACATTTGAAGCACTGCTTGTATTTTTATTAAACATGTAGACTTTTAATGAGTTGAGGAATTATCTGAAATCATGATAAGGATACCAATTAGCTTCGAGTTATAAGGATCGGGGAAACGAGAAAATTGATCCAGAAATAATTTATTCCCGAAATCTTTATAATTACACAACCCGAATTGAGTCTGGTATAGATACTGTACAAAATATGGACGGAATAAAGTTAAAGTATCACCATAAACTTTCATACCACGTATCACCCTATAGATTTCAGAGTGAAAAAGTTAATTGCAGTGTCTACTGACTTTTGGACTGGGTATAATTAGAAAACTGAAGATTAATAACACTATATTGGAAATGTCATAAACATTTTGAAACAGTTTATTTCACTCATGTATTATAACAAAGTATTCTGATACCAACATACGTCGAAGTATTCCCTGGTGGCAGTTTCGTACGAAATAAAGGAAGACAGAAGCGTAGCAAGTGAGCTGATCTCATTAAGAAGGAAACTCGATGAACATTTCGCACATTTCAGTTGTAAGCTCCACAAAAGGCACAACTTATTTCATAACCTGGATAGACACGTACATGCAACTGCGTAACGCTCTTACACCTTGAAAATTCGAGGAATGGGACAATATTTTACGGAATAAAATTTCGGATAAATTAATTACAACGACACTTGCGAAGAAAGTTTTGGACTAGTAACCTCTCCGACGTCGGAGAAGCTAAGGAACGCCTGCAAGCAAAATAATATGCGTCAACTACAGACTTCGGATACATAAGATAGAAGGCCTTGACCTGCTTGTGTGAACTTCTTGAAAGTTATCAGAGGAATTTATGCATGCAAATATTTGTTAATTATAAAGATGATTGAGATCATAAAGAATAGAAGTACTTTGGTGAGATAAGAAAAAAAACTGAGAAAGACTCTGCAATTCTATTAGAGGAGAGAGATGAATCCAAGTCAGGTGACGAGCTAAGAAGGGAAGAAAATTGTAATTGAAACCTTTCATCAACAGCGGAAGCAGGATATCATGCATGGAGGAAATTCGTCGTGCCTCTCCCGAAGAGTAATTCAAACTGTGAAGGCCTTTATGAGATGAGGGCAAGTGATACTCTCCGATAAGATCTGGTCACAAACGAAATAATGCGTACACCACGGGACTCGAATGATTAGAAGCATGGCCCTTTGGAAAAGCAGATCAGTGAAGAGAAGGGGGGGCGACAAATTCCGATGCTGTAGAGTAGATCAAGAAAAACAGAAAGGCGAATGGACTGATAAAGTGAGGAACGAAGAGGCAGAAAGAGTGAAAAAGAGCAAAAGTTCAAATGGAGCATCAGATGGAAATGAAGTAACAGATGGATTGGGAATACCTTGGGCCTTTATAAATTTATTAGGAACATCATAACGTGGTAAACAAAAGGAGAGGTCACGTATAGAAGGCCAAGAGACATATACAAGGACAAAATAAAGAGGAATGAGATAAAAGAGATAAACGAACCAAGTCGTAAAAGAACAAACATTCCATTAGGAAAAATGGAGGGCTGCCATCCATCAGTATGTAAGGTGAAAGACGGACGAATGAGTCACATAAATCGATGAATATTTTATCGATTTTCGACGAATACTTCGTTGTTATAGAAGAGAGCACGGTATTTACGCAAGTTCTGTGCCTACAACAATGCTATTTGTTCCATCACAAGAAACTTGTGGACTTTTTCCTTAAAGCGTTTTACTTTTTCTGATAGATGAGGTATTCGTGAGTATTATGCCTATGTCTGCGATTCGGACAGCTTATAGACAGATTATATAATAAATGCAGTGTGCCAAATTAAACTAACATACTAAGGCAGGAAAGGCCACTAAAAGACACCATAATTACGTATTGTCCTCACTAGCCAATAAAACCGCCTTCTTTACTATGCCTAAAAATCAAGATTCCTTGGAACTTAAGAAGTTACTCACTTCCATTCAATTAATCGAAATATTGAAAAAACATCCATGTTTCAAAGTACTTGAAATACGTTTAGGCATAGCACATTATGAGGCTTAGTTAGAAATTACATTAATAGACAGAAAAAATTGAATTGGAAGACAATTAGAGCATAAGGGAAAAGGTAGCAGTCTGCCGAGAGAGTTTTGTTACTCCTGGTTTCCATAAAATAAACTGTACAATGAGAATAGACGAGTAGGTCCTACATTTTATTAGAGCGGAAATAAACGAGGTCATCAGTCATAGTTAAAAACTTGCTCTTTCGCTCAGAGTTTCATTGGGATCGGCAATTTTTCACTTGCTCATCTTCCAATCTCACGTGGTGATGAATATTCGCGTTCATTATGGGGAGCGATTAATATAAACGCTCGGCGTCAGACTGAGAACCCCGCTCGCTAATCGGGAGTATTCGGTGGCGAGGGAATTCCGGGAGTCTTCGTTCGTTTTCCTCACTCTGTTTTCCGCTCCGGGACGGTTGTGACATTCACTTTCCTCGAGGGGTTGATTAAGTATTTGGGTCTAAGGTCGGATTCCGTGGCGGATGGAGGTGGGGGGGGGGAGGAAAGGGAAGGGGTCGCCAAATTTCTAGGGAGCAGGTGCGGCGACATTCCTCTAAAGGAGAAGCGGACGAAAAAGGAAAGTCGAAAAGTGAACAAAAATGTTATCGATGAAGGATTAGTCGAGACAATTACTTCCAACAGATTACTAAAAATGTGTGGAAATTTTATTGCCCCAGAAAATATGTTTTACTTCCAAATGAAATACATTTAGTGGCATAGCAAACTTTCATTCCTTTAGCATCGTGAAGGAGTACCACCGCGGGGACGCCGCCAACCAATGCATGTATTTCGAAACGCTTGGCTTCAAAACTTAACTCGGCGAATCTAAGTTTTTCACATTCTGCAACACAGGCGCAGAAGATAGGATGGAAATGAAGCAGATTTAAACTTGAAATATGCATAATTTTCTGCGACTCTTCAATTAGGAGGCACCACGAGAAGAGGGCGAAGAAGGTTATGAAAACATGACTGAGGATAAGAGGAGAACTAATTTACTCCCGAAGAATCATATCACAATAACAAGCCTCCAAGCAGAAATAATATTCATTCCTTAATTTCATTCACCTTAGCCTCGATCACTTTCTCAAACATTTTGACAAGTTTAGGGCCAAACTACCTCCTGATGATCGTGATGGAATGAACCTTGCAATGAGAAAAAATCTGCAGAGGAAAGACAACAATGATTCAATCGGATAGGGAGGGTCGGCAGACGTAAGCGCAAGTAACTAAGAGGGAACGCAGATTGGCAGGTAATAAGTTGACTCTTGGAGGGGTGCTACATATCACTCAAAGGGTTGGTAGCTTCTGACGATAATAACGATAACCAAACCCTGGAAACCTACTAAACGACGATCGGCATTTGACTTAAATAAGCCAATTTTGGCGAATTAATTATTTTTTAATTAAGTCTTCGTGAAGGAAATGACTGATGATAGTAAGGTTTCCTACCGAAACATCTGCGTTCTTAACGCTGATGCTGTGATCGTGACTCCTGCAAGGGGAAAACACGAGTTTTTCATTAAGTGCGACAGTCCTAGTTCGCTTACTTTTATCCAAATGGCCTTTTTTGTCAGTTTATTGGGATTTAAGTATCTAAAGTAAACTAATATGCCCTAATAGTTCTCAAAAATTTCATTTTAGCTTGTTCTTGGATGTATGGCCCCTATTTAGGGCGGTAACATACCCATCAGGGGAAGATATTTCAAGCAACATTTTTTTTACAAATTTATCAGTTATTCTTTAAACTTCAGATAATAACTTTGATTAACACTTTCTTCGTTGGTTTCAAAATGCTTATTAAAGTGGTATAAGGCGTCTGATCAATGTGGAATGACAATTCTTCTTTATATTTTCATTAAAATTAGTACTTATCTAATAAAATTCAATTTTTTTAAGACGGATCTAAAATTTCACATAGTGGAAATTCAACATAGTATTGTTTTCTAAATCTGTTCGTGCACTCAGAATGGTAAACGATTTTTACATCCTTGATAAATTCTGATTATTAAATTAATAACAATTAGTGATAAAACTGATTGTAAAAAATGTGCACGTAATTTGATGAATACAATATATATTACAGCTAATTTGATTAGATATTAATTCACTAGAAGTCGAGATTTCTTCGGAAATTTTATCATCACACAACTTGTAATTCCGAAATCGATCAAAGAAAATCGAGCTTCTGTCCCCGTTTAATGTGTAAATATTTTCTATGTTATAAACCTTAAAGAAGGGGAAAGGGTTATCATTCTTCCAAGATTCTCACTGTGTCCGTTATTCACGACAAAAATATACGACGGACATTTGAAGAATATATGTCATACATTTTTAATCATGTAAAGTAATAGAGATCTTACCATAATAATATTTTACTGACGCTTCAGTTCATTCTATTTCATTAACAAGCAAATTGACCAGTGTTATTTTTAAAACCAATTAACTACCAAACAATTACACATGGTTCGGACCACCATATCAAATAACATACAGTAACGAGAATGGAAGAAATATGTGAAAGAATTAATGTGAACTGTGTGGCCTTAATGGATGAAAGACGCGGACCATTAGAGAAGCATACGGACGAAAAATGGGAGCCAGCGAATCCTGATGCTGGAATCGGATGCATTGGACAGATAAAAAAAGAAACGGTGAATTATAATGGGGAATCGTAAAAGAAAAAAAATAATGCGTAGTATGGCAAGGAGAAGAGCACGGTGGTTGAGTATATGTATATGAAGACGAAAACGAGATTTTTGGAACTAGACGAAAAGTTATTATATATAATATATATATATATATTAGTATAATCCCGTGATTGAATTAGGTAAAATGTAATCAGCATGAGAAATCCAAAGTCGCCGTGGCAATAATCTTACAAACCTTAAAATCGGGACAAGAAAATTTTTGAACTTTACCCTTCCAGGATCAGGATATTATCTACGTATTCTCAAGTTGCGCGTGGTTATGTTCGATTACTCCGGGATCCGATATTTCATTATGGCAACTTTGACTTCGGGGACGGATGAGAGTTTCTGAATGAAAATGGGGGCGACGAAGGGAAGCGAAACGAAAGATGCGTGTGCGAGTTGGATTCGGGCGAGTTTTAGTTATGCGCAAGCCTTTCTCCAAGATCGATAAATGGTGGAGAGGGAGGTTTGCGTATTAGTTGCTGAATGGAAAGATGAATGGCGCGCAAAAGACGAAGAACATGAGAGCGACGAATGCGTAACGAGCATGGGAAGAAAAACCAGAACCTTTCCCCATCACCACCAGCAGAACCACCACCTCGCTGCGTTGCAATCCAGCGGGGAAAGAACTGGGTCCGGCTTAGATCAATACGCTTAAGGAGGGAGCTCCCTATTATCACTGATCGAGTACCAGTATGTAGATGTTCCAACAATTAATACATTTGTCACTAACAAAATAGTGATGACGATGAGGTGACCAATCTTTTTGAAATCAGTCATGGGAATTTTATACACGCGAGCTACGTGAAATTACATTTTTTTCAATTTTGAAAATGGCATTCTAAGAATGATGAATGCTAATTGTATATAACAATTAATAAGTTACGAGGACGCAGTTAAAAGCAACCTAGCATGAAAGCCATGGAAAAATTGGGACTCGGCAGAGTATTATGAAGAATGAAATAAAATGACCAGCAGTAAGGGCTTATCTGTGTCTGTTCCAATTCTTTTCAATATTTTGTCCTGCTGGTTTTTAACTAAAATAATGTTTCTGATTTATTGTTGTGTTTTTAGACTGTGATTTGGGTTCTGTGCCCTGCTCCTTAATTGTATTTCATCTTGTTATTTTTTTAACACGGTTAATTACTTTTTACAGAGAATTTACCCGCGCGGATTATTTTAGTAAGAGAGTTTCATTCAGTGCCAGAGCAGAATAAAACATCCTTGCGAAATTCTGAGACACATCAGGATGACATAAACTTCTTTTTCCGCACAATAATGACTGCTCCAACATCACATCCACTTGCACGATGTCTAACATCCCTATTTCATTCCACTCACTCTCCCCCAATTCCCTCCAGTAACTCTTCTCTCCTCTGCCCTAACTAATATTTCTTCCTTCCCCTTTCCCTCTATCCCCTCATGTTCCCATTCTCCTCCAAATTCAGAGCACAGAAGTCGCCATTCCACGCCAATTCTTCATTCCATTGGTCTCCAAGATCAAGTTTATGACTCAAAAAGCGCTACGCTAAAAATATAAAAGTCGTCAAATATCTTTTCTTCATCATAACTCCCACATTACCGCGCTAAGTATTAAATTCCTCACATTTTTTTGTTCACTCAAACGATTCCCGAGGCCAAATATATGTTCCTCATATTTCTGCTTTTAGTCAATTGATCGCAATAAGATATTTATTCCTCTTACGCCTTTTAGTACTGTTCTCATTTTTGTCCATATCGTACTACTCGAACACATGCATTTTTCCATTTCATATAATTTCTCCGATTATAATTAATGTTTGGCTTAGGTCATCAATTGGTTTAGAACTTCCTCTATTTTTGGCTTTTTTACGTTCTATTATTCATTCCTTAGTTCTCCTCATCTTCAATCAAAGCATTAAAATCCTCACATTTGAATTAATCAGATATCCACCCCCTTAATTGCTTGGGGAGTAAAAGCACATTCTCTACGAATCAGTAGTTTTTGCAAGATGGACGGCGTACAGATAATAGTCCTCGTAAAATATAGGTGCCTCTAGCAATTGGTCGAGATATTGATCGATAGTATTTAAAGGAGAGAAAAGGGTGACCGAAGGCAGGCCGACGACGTTTGAGCGGCCGGATCGGAACCATTATGGATTCCACCAGGCAATGTCACAGACAAAGCTTAGAAATTTCTTTTAAGCAACGTCAATGGTCAACCTTTGATTCGATGAAAGAAAACTCAAATTTGGCCACATTCGTCATTTATGTATTTTGGATTTTTTCATAAAATTAAGATTCGTTTTACATTATTCTCCTTCATATAGCTATTGTGCCAAGGAATAGGGTTGAAAAAGTTTCTTTACTTTGTTTAGCATGATTCTATCTTCCGCAAAGTACCTTCTTACATACGTATGTTTCCTTTAACATCCCTTAGCATCGTTAAAGGTACACTCAGGGATATGAGTATCTACTCTCGAGATCTCCCGACTCACGTGGCATAAACTTGGAGCAAGGGCATGCGGGTGTCAATGGTAGGGGAGTGAATGAGCCGGAGAAGGAAGTGAGGAGGGGAGCAGGGATGAAGTGAAGGTCACCAAAGGAGCGCCAGACGGCGCCTTAGGCAAATACCACTCACGCCATATAAGCCGTGTTAATTGACAGTCCTGGAATGGGGGTGATTCACGACCGGAAACGCCTTTGTCTCCCGGTAGTAAACCGTAGTGTTTGAAGGCAAGAAAATCATTACAGAAACCTGACGTAGGTCTTTTCCTATGCCACAAGAAAATAATGTTTGCTTTTCTCTATGATGGAAGATGGATCTCTAAGATGGCCTGCATTCTTCACATTGTAACCCATTATCTCGACAATTAGGGTTTTGAAAGAATATTCAATTATCTATTCGTCTATATTAAAAACAACCCTTTTGAGTCAGTTCACGTTACCAAAACTATGATCAAAAGAGTGTCAACGAAAAGGAATCATCACTGCCCAACGATGCTATCGTAAATAGAGGCGTACACCTTTCCAAGGGTCATTGCTTTTGAATATGTCATCTTCAAAATGAAGGCTGACGTACTTTCCAAATAAAGGTTTCAAATATGATAATGTGTATGCATTTTTTAACAAAAAAATCCACGTAACGATGATGAGTTAATAACTAATCACGAATTTAATATTTTTAAGTTTTAAATTTAACTACGGGTATTTTTTGTCCTGGAAATGAAGTTTAAACTGAATAAAATATCATTAACTTCAAAATGTTGAGTATAATGCTCCAATGTTCGGTTGAACACAATAAAACCTACAGTTAAAACAGGAAAACAGCCTGTTACCGCTCCTTATACATCTACACTCAAGGGCGGCGGCTTGCGGGGTATTATGTCTGAATTATATCTGAATTGGATCGGAATGAATGGTGAAAAAATTGTCTTGAACAATAAATACGAAGAATAAACCATAAATACTATTAATAAAAAGCGATTTTGAAAACTTATAAAAAAAAATTAAAATTAGGATTCTAGTAATTAGTGATGGTTATGCGCAGCTAACAATAAAAACCACACACTCTGGCTTCAGGTGGGTTCCGATACTAAATTGTGTTACTCGGTAGATAGTATCATATGCTTAACAGGCTAGCATTGTTGGAGTCAAATGGGTGCAAATCAATGGAAATATTGAGGAACAACTCTAATTTCCTAATAGGTCAACGCGGGTGACGAATACGGAGAGTCAAGAAAAAATACCGAATGTGAATGGTACATAGGAAAACTGTGAAGAGGCTTCGGAGAAATTGAAGAAAGCAGTGATTGAATTTGGATGGTGAATTCTATATTCACGGTTACCCACTTGCATATCCATTGATTTTTTCCCTCCTCCTTTATTTGTCGCCCGATTTTTTTCGATGAAGTATTGCAAGTCAAATGAGAAAAAAATTTGCAGGATCTAAGCGCTGTGATGTTAGATGTAGTCAGTAATCGGGTAGACAAAGGAGAATTAAACCAGCGACGTTTCAAATGTCTGAACAGCATACTTACGAGAGAAAAGGATAAAGGGAAACTTGGGGATTTTAAGAACAAAATGGTCGAGTTTCTGATGAACAAAAAACCCCCATTTTCTATAATATATTCCATCATCATCACGGTTTATCAATCCGATGATTTGTTTGTTGTCGGCTGTCTTGATTTCTGTCATCCTAGACCTTACATTATATTTATTCCCCTCCATGTTTCCTTTAATAATATCTTCAGCAAACTATTGTGTCTCATAGTATGACCAATCACTTTCACTCGTAATCTTGTGTTCTCATATTGTTCTTATGCATAGGCTTCTCTCTTCACCCACTCTTTGAAAGCGTCTTCATTTTTTTTCTATAACTATTCACTTTATTTTCATTGCCATCATCTCTAATCATCTCCTCTCTGCTAAACAGGCCGTATAATTCTCACGCACGTGAAAATTAGACTCATAGTATAGTATAACTCTTTCACAAGTCGCGTACTTATGTCTGTGATAGTACTATTTTCTGTCAGTTGTTGCCCATTCTAATAAATACCTCACACACAATTCCTATTCTGCTCGCTATACCTTTCTTTCTGGTTCCATCAATATAAATTCGGCTGCCTAAACAGCAAAACTCTTCAACTTGTTCCAATATGTCTATTCGTAGTCCGACCAGTGGATTTTCTTCCTAGCTATTTTCTGGCTACTGTTACGAATGGAAGATTAGTTTTAGTTATATCCTTCATTGTATTAATGCTTGTATTAAATTTTAATTTACTGTGGGAACTTATCGTCACTAAATCGCCATGAAAGGTTTTTAGATCAGACGTAACTACCTAAATTTTTCATCATAGTTACATCCTGTAGTGCGATCGCCATTAAAAATTACCCACATAAGACTTTAGTATAAAAATTTCCTACTTTGAACTTTCAGGCTTTACTTCGTGGAATTTTTTGATTGCTCATAGTAAATGAGTTTGTAATTTTCCACAGACTTAAAACGCATTTAATATGGACATTAACATTTTCGTCTAAATTTAGCCGGTTAAAAAAGTAGCAATTTGCTATAGCTAGAGCAAAAATGGAATGCCTTTTTTTCCAGGAAATTAGCTAACTGTAAATTGAAGCTAAGCTCATGTATAGTGTGACACTCCAATTTTATTAGATACTCAAAATGAATCCGGAGGAAGAGGTAAAAAATCCTTGTTTTCATTCGCAGTACAGAGTATGTACATTTTTTCTCCGTGAGCTTTTCATGATGACATAATTTTGGATTGTTATTTAACATCAACTTCTAATTAATTACTATTCCCAAAATTCGTGCCTTGACTTTGCGATGAAAAAAAATACCAAAGGGAACGAAAAACATGGGATACTGGGGGATGATCCGACGAAAATCGTGATCAAAAGCCAAGGGAGAGAAAACGTAACATCCATAGATTAAAACTTTAACTTTTGTTTCCCCTACATGGGCATAAAAATAGACTGTATTCTGCCGTACTTTATGGGTTCATCACCATCAGCATTTTAATCTGAAGTTTCGTTGACCACAGCCCTCCATTCTCCCCTTTCTAACGCTAACTGCCTCATGCCCTCATGGCTCTTCCGCACTTTATGGGATAATGAGTTCAATAAGTCGCCTGAAGACAGTTTTATACAGTATTGCGGAAGGAAAAAATAATTATATTAGTAGATAAAGTTGGAAGAAAAAAACCTTCAGAATGGTTTTGCATCCGACGTTCAGAGATGAGCATTTTAATAAAAGAATATCTACGCAGTTTCAGAGCGAGGAGAGATAAAATAACGCACTGTTTTGTCATTACTGGTAGTGATTGCATTGGTGAAGTCTGTTTCATCTAATGAGCATCTGGAGAGCACTCGATTGCTCGCATCTTAATTACTAACGTGGTGAGCACATTACTTCATTACTTGGTCTTCCGCTAAAGAGTGAGCTTTTATGGGTCGCGTTAGCTGGAAGGCTCCTTAATGGGGAGTCGGTTTACCTTTTCTCTCCTTGAAAAAGTGTTGTTCTCCAAGCATTGGCAGATGAAAATGGCATTCGGAGCGCAGATGAACGGAGGAAATAAAGCGGGAATGGGTCCTCTTAAATTGCCGACTACCAGAGCCCAAAACTAGGAAATACTATATAAGTTCCGAAAGGAGGAGAAAAATTTGTAGAGTTGTGCGCCCTGTGCTAGCGGATTAATTCATAAGAGTAGTGGGTACTTACGCCGCTCTTTGAGTTCAATTGTCTGCAAAAACAATTTTGAAAACTAGCTTCAAGATGAAATTCAGCAAAAGTTTATGGATTTTTGTGCACTAATTAATCCATTCATAAAGTATCTTGAAGACTAAAAATATCGAAAAATAAATAATTAGTAATACGAGATGGAAAATAACTGTGTATGAGAATTGCAAATTTAATTCTACAATTTTAGTCAAGAAACGTGGATTCGAAAAACAACTCCAATGATGGAGTACGGTCGAAAAATGACCACGAGCGACTAAAAAATAATCTACGCTTATCAGTCAAAAGACATTACTTGCTCTTACTTTAATTCCATCTTGCTCACAGTAACCTTCCAATTTTTACTTTGACCGTATCCCTCGTGGCTTCACTTCCTTGGCAGAGTGAAGTATAAAACAAATTACAGCATAAAATTTTTGTTTACCTCACCCATCGGTACAAATATTGGATATTCTTTTATCGAAATTAAGCATCCAAAAGTACTGCTTTAATCTTGAATCTAACATTCACTAGTTTGGCACTAAATCTCATGATGAAACTATAAATACTTGATATTTGTTGCTAAGACAAGCCCTAAGTGGCTTTAAAAGTTGAAACATGTAAAATAAATCTTTTTTTGATATATAATTTTTTTATAGCACTGCTATCGAACAGAAAAACACTGTATTTCATAAGATATAAAGAAAAAACATACCCATCAACAACGAAACTTTATAATAGCTCAAGTGCAAATTCTTCTTTGGAAAATTTCGGCCCAACTTTCAATGGCGCACACCTAATGGAAGAACATGTGCAAGAGAATTTCCGGGTAACACCGGATGTAAAGACATATTCGCCGCTCGATTAATTTTTCCATCTCCGAAGGCATTTGCGATGAAAACACGTTAAAATCCAACCTTGCTCTCAGAATACCAATCACGTCCTCCTTGCCAAACCGCCACGCTTTTACGAAAATCATTTTTTTCACTCGCGGGCGATAAACATCAAGAGACCAACACCGAGCGCACTCGGAGCGATTACGGAAATTATTAACCCATCATCCGAGCTGTAACGTATTGTCCTTCCCTCCTGGGGAATAACTCGAGTGATATACGTTTTTCATTTCGATAGTGAACGAACGACGAGGCGATAAATCTCGCCGGGAAATCATCGAACGGAGAGAGAGAGAAAGAGGAAAAAAAGACAGAGTTAAAAAAAACGTTCTCCTCGATCAATTTCAGTTTAATTCATCCGCCGCCGCGATGGTGGGCGTCGGTGGGACCATCCGGCGAGGCCATTCCGGCGCAAAGACATCACTTGCGACGATTGGGAAAGGCCGGCGTCTCTTGAGTCAACGTCGACCCCAAGAGCGAGAGGGAGAGAGAAGGAGGGGTGCGGCGGGGAAGGGAAGTTATTTCGATTGAACATAACGGCCTAATCCGTCCCTTCCTTCTCTCCTCCTCTTCCCTACCAATTCTCTTATCTGCCCTCTCCTGCCTCGCTCTCCCTTCCACCCTTACTCTTCGCCCACGCGGCCGGATCCTTGCTATACCTTATAAGTCCTTTAATACGTCCTCGGCGATCCGCCAGTCCCCATCCGTTCCTTCCGCCCTCTCCCATTTCCTCCTCCAAGGGCAACTCCGACTCCACATCTCCAACATCCCCTTCCCCCGTTATCCGCACACGCAATTCAAACCCTCCTCCTCATCCTACCCCGAGGGTATTTACACCTCCAAAGGGTTGGTGTTATGGATCGGCGTGTGACGTTGGGGAGGTTAGGGGGGTGGGGTTAATTTTTGCAAACATCTTTTCTAATAAGACGGGACTCGGGGAGAGTAGGAAATCACGTTTGAATTAAAAAAACAAGGAATGTACCACCAGGGGTAAATCAGTCTGATAAGCAGGGCATGCGAAGGTTCTACACAAAAGTGAATCTGTTAATTTGATGGCAATGGGTTGGCCGAGAGATCAATGCGATTCCAAGGCAAAGGAAAATCTATATTAGAACGATTCCCTAGGCATTAGACGATGTTCCACGCATCAAAGTTTTTTTTTTGATGAAGTTTTATTGTTCATTGTATCCCCACCGTAACAAAAAACTCGTCAATCTCGTTCTGCTCGATAAAATATAAGCAGTGTGTCAGAGAAAACCGTAGTAGCCAAATAACATGTACCGCAGTTCTCGAAGGATGAACGTTACAGAACAATAGTGGAATTTCACGATTTCAAGAATATTATTTAGCAACGAAGTTATAGGTATATTAAATCTACGGTTCCCGAGAATAATCTGGAGGACGCTTTAATTTGCTATGAACTTTCTCCACCATCGAGTGTCTTACAAAGACGAATATTTGGGAAAACTTCCCACTTCTTAGAATGATAATGTATGCATCCAATTCACATTCCCCCTTGGTCCTCCCCTTCCGCGTTTCTTTGCATCTTCCATCCCTAAATTTTAACATTCCCTTCACCAAAGTTTTGAAGCTGCAAAAGTGAAAAAGAGAGTGGACTGGTATATTTGTATGCGGAAATACAAAAAGTCCTTTAAATTGAGCGCATGCGCATGACCAAAAGTCGCCTTCCCTTTCAAATCATCCTAATGTCGCTGAAAGTGTGTTGTGCCCATTGCAGTGGAGTTGTAGTTTCCTGCCCAATATCTTAGATAAAATTGGGAGAGAGTATTTCCCTATGCATTTCATGAATGATTCAAAGAATGTATAAGCAAAATACGGGCCGAAGGTCAGAACTGGCAGTATAGACCATTCGGTAGAGCCTCGGTAGAGGTCGGTTTCCAGAGGAAAGTCTACTCTTCCAAGCTATTACTTTAGCAAAAAGATTCAATTAACCATGCAGGTATCAGCCAAGAGACCTTGATAATAATAATATTCATAATAATAGAAAATTAAAATTATCAATATCGATTTCTTTAAATATAAATAGAAAAAAAATTGTTGTTCACAAATTGTAAAACTATTAATCCCATGAAACAAAAAATGAAATTGAATAAATATCCATAACATTCTAGAATAAACATATTAAATCAAAAAGAAGGATACTTCTTTAGTGAATTCATCTTGATTAAGAGATGTACACCTTAAAATCAGGACTATCTTACTCTAAGGATTTTTGAAGTTTTGGCAAAAGTCAATGTCGGACATCAAATGGAAAAATTTGATTTAAAAAATACAAATAAAATATTTTTATCGAGTTTTTTTCTTAAATTTTAGCATTCATTGATGCAAATTCTTAATTAAGATGAAGTTTTATATGCAAGTGGATAATGAACGCAAAGGTACACAAAAATATTCGACAAAATCTTTTGAGAATGGATCAGTAATCGAAATAATTCTGACGCTGATTTCCCTATTCATCTCTTCCACAGTCGACGGAAGGGAGACTCCTCAGCCATTGGCGAAGGAGCTTTCATGTTCTAGGGTCTACACGCCCACCCCGCCGTTATCAGACCCGTGACCTTCTCATTATGTACTTCGGAGGGATAGCGCGCTCCTGGCTGGCTCACCCGCACCCACCCCGACGCCAGAGACCTCTGGACTATTATGAAGTCCGGAAGATCACAAAGACCGCCCACCGCTGATCCGAAGGCTGTTGGGGCACACCAACAAATTTTCGGCCATTCATTCCCCAAACTCCACTCCCGTATCCCCATTATCCACCATGACCCTCCTCCCCCCTCCTCCCCCCTTCCCGCTGTCTTCCGCCTCAATCAACCCCGGACCGCCCCAGGCCTTCTCTCCTGCTTCCTCGACCCACCCTCCTCTCGCCAGTGACCTCCCCACTTCATCCTCCCGCCGTCACTCGAATTTTTCCCCTCTCTATCTCGCCTCTTAACCCTACCCACTCGCCGAAGCAGATTATCCACGTCAGGACTGCCAACTTTCGGACTTGTTCCTGGATTTAGCGAATTTGTTTCCTTAAAAATTTTAGGTGAACGAACAAACTCGATCCTCTCCGTCTCAGCCCTGAAATAAATAGACGGAAGTTGCCTCCCCATTTTCTTTCGCTGAGATTAACCATGGTGATATACTGAAATAATACAACTCCTTGAAAAAAGTCCCTTGTTTGACTCTTATTGATATTTATAAGTAGTCACATTTATTTTGTCTACTGCGCAGCCAAAAATGTTGAATGAAGTATATTCCAAATTAGCCAAAGCACTTTACTTTTCCACGGTACGAAGAGCAATGTCATTGTTCACAGAATTATGGGGATTAAAATAAGAAAAATGGGAGCTGTTCAACCATTTACGGCATTAAAAAGGTCGCTACAACAGCTTGGTAATAATAATTAATTTCTTTTAAAATCCCCTAACCTTTATTAGTTAGGCAGCGGTAGTATTTCTTGCGTTGACCCGAATCGAAGTGTCATTTCAATAGCTCCACACCACCCATTAGCTCTTCATAAAAAGCTACATTAATCGATAAACGCCCTAGAAAACATTAAAAAATATTTTAGTTTTCTATTAAAGACATTTTTATTCAATAAATATTTTGGTACTTCAGATGAAAACTGATTTAGTTTTATTCAAACATAAGTCAGATGGTCCTGAATATGAAATGAATAATGAATGCCTTGCATCTGTGAATAGTGAAGGCATTACAATTAGCACTTTTCCAAAAACTTTTAAATGGACTGGGCATTGCTTTCTATTTAAGGTTTTACCTTTTCTGACCAACGAAAATGCACGATTTAATAATTGATATCAACATATCCATTGTAACAAAAGTTTTTCTTAATGACTTTTGACGGAGAAACAGGGGTATAATCATAAAATCATCTCATCTCAGTTTTTTATTAATTGAAATCGAAGTAGATTTCTTTCATGAAAACGATTATTCTCCCCTTTAAGCATAGGGAAAGAAATAAGAGACATCCACTTCAAAATAAGTCAATATTAAACGCGTGAGTATGCTATGAAAATGGCAAAGGGCGTTATTATCATTTGAAGAAATTTTTGTTGGAATATACAAAAATATCCTTTCTTCACGAAATGTTCAAAAAATTCAGTACCGTGCGAAAAATCAGTTAATTCCGCGGAACCACAAAAGCCGGAAGACTGAGGAAAAATGTTGGCAAACATGTAAACCCCGAATCCTCCTCGCCCTCTGAGGTCTAAAGACCACTCCTTTCCCCTTACCACTACCCGTCCAAGCAGGAAGACCCTCCTCAACCCAAAAAACAAATGCCTCCCGTCTTAAGGAACCGGAGAAATCACTTGAAAACCATTAAGGGGAGGGAGTTTGCGAGACGGCACTCCCACTATCCACCCACCCACTCGCAAGTCTCCCCCCCCAACACCCTTCCACGCCAATTCCATTTCTCGTCGGAAGAAGGAATGGAGTTTTGGTGGTGGCCTCGTTTCCCTACCCTTCCTAGCCCCTCCCCCAGGGGGAGCGGATGCCTCTCTGGAAATTATGTCAATTAGCAACAGACAATCAACGCTTTGTGCGCGCTGCCTCGGCGCAATTCTGCTTCTTACTCCGAGTTGTATGGTGCGAGGAAACTATATACTGAAGGAAAATTGACGGCTTGGTCATACGACTTAGAAAACATACAGCCATTTAGCAGACGAATGGTTTTGAACTGTTACGCAAAATGCTTCCGACTAATGAGATGAATTGTACGAACGAGGATAGAAGATTGGCGTTAAAATTTATTTTTCATTACTCCTTTTGGGATTTTATCGAAATACAATGATAGCTCTCGACTCATTCCGATTATGTCAATATTTAAGTCGCACAATGTAAATTTTTCCAGTAGGTGAAGTCCTACTTTTTGCGTAACGACTGAATTCCTTGCTATGCTTCCTTACAAACATGTAAATCTTTCAATTGGTTGATGCGATATATCCACTAACGGTTGACGGTTTTATGAAAAATTACGAGACATGATGGACGCGTCTCGTAAAATGGCCTCCGTTGTGATTCAAAATCCTGATTTGTTCGTTAGCCCTGAGGGTCCATAAAATATTACGCCTACTGAATAATTCGTTTAGGGTCCAGAGGGAGTATAAGATGCTCGTTGAAAGGATAAAACGAAGGCCCAGATTTATAAACAAAGGTTTTTACGAGGCAAAGTATCGAAAAATGTATTTCTTAATTTAGCGCAACATCTGCAAAAGCCCCATCTCTCCTCAAAGGAGTTTAATTTTAAGATAAGGATGTTTCATCGCCTTCCTAGTTGTTGTCATACCGTAATGACCAAGCCAATACCATTGCGGAGTAGAAAATAATTAAAAATGAAAATAAAATACGAGTAGTCTATACTAATTTGGATGAATACGTCTAATCCAGCAATAATACTTTTTTGGAAAATCAAATTCAAATGTATTAAAGTTGAAGTGTCAGTTAGTCTAGCAGTTCAGAATTTAGTTTTTTAATACAATTATGTCTAATTGAAGTTGAAGTACTGTTGCGTTTTTAGTCAAAATACTAAGTGAAATAAATATTAATGATGCAATAAAAGTCAATTTCGTCCTCCATTTTCAGGCAACCATAATCTTTACACACAAGTATTAACTTTTATATAACTATGCATCTACTTGGGTTTCTCTGTGTATTTCGCAAATTTTATTGGTGCAATGCCTTAAATTGCAGCAGAGCCACCATGCACCCGTCTGTAATTCTTCACTTTACCCATTTGAGACTGACATGAAACCGCGATACGTTAGGTGAACGCTATATCTACGCAAGCAATTAACATGATCAATGCAATAACCAAAATCGTCACTTAAAAGGACACACCGTAATAAAAGAATATTTTATCAGCAAAAATAGTAATTTTCGCTTGCTATAAAGAGAGAGAGTAGACAAACCAACATATATTTTAGTCACGAGAAAATCAATCAGCGGATCATAATGGAAATAAAAATTCAACGGAAATATGTCCAGCCGGTAAGAGAGACATCTTCATAATCATCGTAATTTCACTAATGATATCCGTCCCTAATCGATTTACGCATTTTGTTATAGGACTCCATCTTCTTCTTGGCTTTGGTATAGCTATCAAGGGACTCAAAGCCAATTTCAAGCCCCTTTCAATGCCTTAAAAGAACTTAAAGTGACAATAATACAAAGGCCGCTACACACAGGGTGCGAAATCTATAACAGTAAACACGTCTTGATTACCAACCATATGTATCGGTTACTCGTGAGAAATTAAAACTCTTAAGAACAGCAGGAAAATGAATACCAATACTACCAATAGTATTAGTCAATTAAAAAAAACAAAATATTTCATTAACAAGCATTAGATGATTGGCAATTGACTCGCAACAGCATTAAGTTTCCTAGCGATAATTTGAAGGTGATAGAAAAAAAAGAAATGCTTACATTTTAACCGACAAAAAAGAATGAAATTTTCTACATGATGAGAAATTATTGATCGAGAAATTCGATAACAAGACAAATTGTCGACAGAATTATTTTAATTAGTTTTTCTTAAGTAAAATAAGCCATTTCCGCGATTGATAGATATTCTGTCCAGATATTAGATTAAATTAAGACCTAAACTAATGAAGGCAAGGGAAAAGGGAATTAATTTAACCATAGTTATTCTCCCCTTTGGGGTAAATGTTTACAAAAAGATTTCTTAGCGGTTGTCTAAGCTTGTTGTTTGTTTGTCTAAAATGTCTTTGTGTCCTTCGTGAAAAATGGCTGACTAGTTGATTCAATGCTTAATTAGAGAGTGTAATCCACGTTAATAGATAGGTATAACCTAAATCATTAATAGATATGTCATATTGATTTAACTAAATACAATCATATTAAATGAATAACCAAACTTTTGAATGATTCGAAAAGAAAAAGGTGGTACCGAAACTAAATAATAAAACTAATATAATTTACCCTGCGACACCATTTACTAGCTATAATCAAAGATTTGAATATTACTACAGCGAAAAACACGGTAAATAACTATTTAAAACGTCTAAAAGGATGAAATTTAAGGGTGGTTCCGAATAAATCCTAATAATTTTAGATTGATTATTTCTGTCTCATTTTGAAGACTATTTCCACATTCTGTAAGGAAAAATGAATATCGCAACTTAAGGAGTGATATGAAACTATATCTTTTCAAAATATAACTGAGTTTTTAAACCTGGTGTTTATTTTGCAACCCATCTCAGTCACTTTTTGCGCAAGAGAAAGCCGAATTTAATATTAGTTTTCAACGTTGTTCGTCAAATTTAACCATTCTTAAAACACCGAAATAATACCTCAAGGTATTATGATGAAGGAAGGGAAATATAATTAAATATGTGTGATGTGTGTAGTCAGTGGTCATAAATTGTTACTTAAAACATACAAAGACCCATCAAACAAAAAGACGTAAAAGGAGGACCTGTTAAACATACGCGCAACTATTATAATCTGGAATTAAATTCATTTCCTATGCTGATTTCTAAATTATAAAAAAATACCTTTCAGTGCGAAAACAATTTCTAGGATTGATTTGAGTCACGTCATTCAGTTCTATTCAACTTTATATGTTCTAAATAAGATTTAAATATAAGAAAGAGACAGTTTTTGGTAATACTTCTTCTGTTAGATTTCATCCATGCGAGATTTTCACCCTTTAAGTCAACCAATTGGAAGAGTGCTTGATTTTAAATCTCGCATTTGCGAACGAGATTCGAGGGCAAAAATTAATTTTGCTTCGGAAATTTAATGGAATTGATAAAAAGGTCGATTTCAACACACCGTATCTCATTTTTCTCTCATCTTGCTTTGTTACCTCTGGGGCTGTTGAAACAATTTTCTTCTCAGAGGTCAGAGACATATTGTGTGACTTCAAAAATTAAAAAAAATCGCTATTGAAATATTATACAAACAAACAAGGTAAGCTTATTTTAGGATTATCTCAAATGAAAAAGATCCCCACCTTTCACGATTATGCGTCGAAAGACGAGAGTTTTCAATCGAAGTTTAATCTACTGTAATTCGAAAGAAACTATGTAAGTTCACTTGGGAAATGAGAATTTGAATTAATTTTAATACGAAATCGTTTTACAAATTTCCCGACCTCGCTTCCATAGTTTTGCAGACCTCGGTAATATTAAATTACCCAATCAAGGGGTCGTGCCCACAATCTCTTCATTGCTCAATCACTGCGAAACTTGGAAAGAGAAAACAGAAGTAGCTAATATGAGGTTCCTTATCCCAAATGAATAAATAAACAACTTACATCTCCCAAGACAAGATTATATTCCCCAAGCACGGAGTGCGATATGCATGACATTCTCATAGAATTGAGCAGGAGGAAAAGCACGAGACCGTATTCTGTGACGAGAAAGACAGCCCGACTAAAGGGACATTCACTAACCGAAGAGGGAAAGAGAGAGAAATTTAGGCCTTCGTAGAGCGGGTCCAATCTATCTAAGTGGTGGAGCCAACCACAGCATTTAACTCTAATTTTATTGGTTAGGGTAGAGAATAATTCGTACCAACCCTTGCCACGTGTGAGTTTCCAACATTCGCAACAAAGCAATTCCTTTCGCTGCCATCTATGAATACCAAATAAGTTCTTCCTCTTTTAAAATCTTATACGTAAGTATTCTAAATTTAATAAAGAATTGTCACCTGACTACACTACCGGGTCCTTCGTCCGACACCGATTTCAAATATTTATATTTAAATTTCTGTGCAGGCGTTAAGGATGGGATTTTTATGATAAAATAAATTGCCACAACGGGACTGCTATGAATGAAAATATGAATGTCGGAAGAAAGAGTAAGAAAATACTTTTCATTAATTTGGATTATCGTCACCAATAGGAATCTAAAACAATATAATAATGGAGTTTTTTCATTAATTAATTGGGAAAATCAGTGAGTGGCAACTAGGATTAGGTTTGCTTCGATGGCATAATTCATTTTGCTGCACGCGAACCTATGTACTTAAGTAATTTAAATTTATGTAGGTAAACCGATGAATTTTCCAGGTTAGATTGTGAAGACAGTGGACTGGTCTTAAGGTCTATACAGACCAACAGATTAAATCTCGTACAGAAAATAGAAAGATGTATCTTTAGCAATAATGTTAATAATACAAAATGTGTTATTAGCCCCATCGTACTACTCGTAGAGTAGGAGAGCACATGCAAATATAACTAGAGAGATTAAGACTAGTACAGATAGATTTAAGATGGAATTTTTCCCAAGAACTATAAGTGATCTGAACAATTTTATCCTACCGCGTAAGGGTGGGGCTATATTTCGCGTCAAAAGTAGTATGGTGTTTAATCACCCACTACCACACATCCTAGAAGTGGCTTGGTAGCAGTAGCTGGGTAGTATGTACGTATGTAGCCTTATTTAATTAGCTTTATTACGACCACATTTTTTCTAATAGAGTAGTTACGTGGAAAGCAGAGCACAAATTGGGTCTGAACATGTAAAGTGAATGTTAACCACGATTTTTCAGATTATTAATAATAGACATCTATCTCGTGATTACGGGACTTCTGTCACTTAGTTCATTTTGCACCGTATCAGCAATCTATGAACACGAATACATACAAGGAAGCAGTGTATTAATATTATATTAAGGGCATTTACGCCAATTATACGGATAGTCGAAGCTCTCTCCTCTTTTTCATTGTGGATGACACACCAGACGACATGCCTACTATCCATCCACAGTTAGTTGATATCACGACGTCTAGACGCATACACATATCTAAAAAATTGCTATCATAGTTGTCTACAATAATAGTAAGCAGAAGTACATTTATTTGTGGAGTAGCAATCACAATTTTTTGAGTCAAATCCTATTATCAGAGAGGATAGCTTTCAAATGCATTTTATCTAAACAAATAATCATTCCGGATGCATTGCATTTGGCCATTTCATCACGACAAACCTTATGCAATCGGCTTAATGACATGCGTCGGAAATAAGAAAGGCATTCTATTTCTTAAACCTTTTCCACAGCTGGGATAATGACTCGAGGCTGCTCGAACACGTAAGAGCGACTAATGCACAGTTAATAAGTCCAGCACCAATTGATGAAATGACCGAGAAGGCACTATTCACACGCGGAAAAAGTGAATTGGCGGGCGCGGCTTATTACCGATCGAACGTACGACGTACTCTGCCATCAGAAAACGTTCCCCGAAGGTTCTCAGCAGTGAAGGGTTTAATGGGAAAAAACTGGAAAATCGTCCATTGCAAGCTAGAAAAAAATGTTCTTCGAGATCAAAACCGGTCGGACTCAATGGTCAACTCTTGCTCTCACGCATAAATTGGTGCGTTAGTGGCACGACACGAGGGAGGGGTGGCGATGACGAGAGTCGTTCCTGGTTCCCGCTTGAAGAGGGCCGACGGATGGATGAGGACTGCAGGGGTACAAGGCGTCCGTGTTGCGGGTTGGCTCCAAACGACCCAGCAGGGAGGACGGATGAGAGACACGGGGATAGTGGGGTGAGGGGGATGAAAGGGGCGAATCCGGGAGGTAAGGGGGTTACCCTGTCAGGAGGATAGGGCGTGGGAGGTGGTGCTGGTGGCGGGGGGCGGGGTTAATTCACTGAGTTTGCGAAAACTCCCAGTGGCATCCTTCACTCCTTCACCATTCAGCGTTATGGCCCAGCCGGGCGAGGACGCCGGGCCGGATTTCCCCCGCGTATTTCTCCCGGCCTTTGCTCCTCCCCCCCCCCTCCTAGCCCCAGCGAGACCATGCCCCCCCCTCACTCTCTAACCCGCCTTCCATCTAGCACTCCACACGCCGTTCGCTCGCTCCCCGACGGGATTTCCAATTGTTCCGCTTCGTGCTCGTTTGGTGAGGGTGGTGAGGAGGGCGTTGGGTGGATGGGAGAGTGGGAATTGGAACACTTTAGGGAACGAATAAAAATGAAACTGCGACTCGAGACTACCACACTCTAGTAGGGGATAGCGCACTGCCTGGCCCAGGCTAGAGGACGGCACGGCGGGAGGTTGACTCTAAAAGGTACCGAAACGAATTCAAGCGCAATAGTCACTGGAGTCATGAAATCAAAAGAGGGAGAGATGGGCTCTGATGAGGTGCTTTAAGTTTCCTTCTGGGCCTGATATACATTATTGGCGTACGTACCAACGTAACCAACATAATGAACAACGCATGCATTGTAAAGACAACACTGAAATATTTTGACAATCAAGGAATTTGGAAAACAGACTCCATACTAAACGTAGGTAAAATTTCTGGTTGGTTTAACTAATTAGGATTACAATTAGGTATTTAAAAACGCATGATAATCTTCTCTAGGAGTAGCTACAGGGTTCGTCCGGAAAATAAGTGTACTGAGCTCAGGAAAAAAAATTTATTACACTTTTACATATCTTAAGCTAATATTCCTCAAAATAGGACCCTTGTGAGTCGATACACTTGTTCCAGCGGCGTTCCTATTCCTGGAACGCTCCCGCGAAGGCATCATCGGGAACCTCTCGAAGACACGTCGTCACGGCCTCTTTGACGGCGTCCAAAGTCCCGTATCGCGTTCCTTTCAAACTCCTTTTTATCTTCGGGAACAGAAAGAAGTCCGGTGGTGCCAAGTCCGGGCTGTAGGGCGGGTGCGGCAGCGTTGCCACGCCGTGCTTGGCCAAGAAGTCCGACACGACAAGCGCGGTGTGAGACGGCGCATTGTCGTGATGCAGCCGCCAGATGTTTTTGCTCTGTAATTGCTCCCTAATAATCTCGTGCACTATTGTTTTTGGCACATTACACTGCTCTGCTATCATCCGAACACTAAGACGACGATCACAGTTCAGTACATCGCGAACTTTTCGCACATTTTCGTCGGTGAGTGTCGTTGATGGGCGTCCAGGCCGTGGTTCGTCGTCGACCTCTTCTCTGCCCTCCACGAACATCTTGTGCCACCGAAAGATCATGTTTCTGGACATGGCTGACTCCCCGTAAGCCTGGTTAATCATACCGACAGTTTCGGTAGACGATTTCCCAAGCTTTACCGCAAATTTGATGGAATAACGCTGCTCCAAAAACTTCGGCATCGCGTTCCGTGACGTGGGTCGAGCGTGGAGGTTCGCGTTAACAGAGCTCCTCACTACACCACAGCTCAGAGCCGACTGCCTTTTTCAGCGTCGCTTGCCAACATACCCCCATCCAATCGCAGCCCGCCAGAGCGGTGCTGGGCGCGCCTGGAGCGGCGGGAAAAAATCAGTACACTTATTTTCCGGACGAACCCTGTATGTGCCAGGAATGAGAAAGGTCATCGCGCGATAAATTTTTAGGATACTGTCGGAACTTGGTACATGTTGTGACATTTCGTGAATTTTACACCGGCACAAATATCACAATTGATAACTTTCAATAACCTTCACGTTTCATTTTTACACCTCAAATGGGTCAGAAATAAAATCTTGTTTTTACAGAGAGATTCTTCAACAACGGGTAACAAGTTGGGAATGAATTAAATGACTCGAAAATCGAGAACTTGGGTGCCACTCCGACTTCAACCTTCCATGGACTATACAAATTAAAAGAATACACGACTACACCTCAAATTGACATTGCTTCAATGGATTAATAAAAGGTTAATATAATGAAAAAGTAATCGAGGCGTGCTATTATACATTGATTAGCAAGTGCTGAGATTATACATCAGGTAGAGGAGAACGTTTATGCTAAAAAACACTGCCGTAATTCAACAGAAGGTTATTTTGAGTGAAGAAGAATAAAAAAAATCAAAAAATACCCTGTAATTTTCAATAATCTTTAACGAGAATAAGGTGTTCAGTATTCCCAGTTTTCCGAAGAAACTTCGATGGGAGACTCAACCTTCACGAAGAGAGCAATCCATGGTACAAGAAGATTGAGTATACTTGACATTTTGGGGATTGCTGAGACCAACCATTTTAACTGCCGATCAGAGCAAAAATTGAGACAATAAAGGAATGGGTCTACCGCAATGATTAACTCGTTACCACCTATTAGGGATCCTATCAGCTATTTGGGATCACAACGGAATCAAGTTTAAGTGCCAATTTAATTTTAATGGGAAGGAATCGATGTTATCTACCAATCGTTTAAAAAAATTACAATTTCCTATTTTCAAGGAATTAAAGCCTGACGTCTTTTCACACACCCACGAGGTGGCTCGTAGGCGCATCTATCAACCTTGGGTTGAGATTTCAGCTTGGCATGGAATGTTCTGTGCAACGTACACGAACAGCAGTTCGCTGAGGGCGGGCGCAGTTTCCGGTTTTTTTCAAGATCAATATCCATACAGAATTTTGCTTACGGACTAGTATTCAGCGATGATCATAATCAAAACATTATAATTTTCAGGGATTACTTCCCGATTGACGTACGCTGGTCGCTTTTCTTCCGTCTGACTGTCAATGAACGCAGTTAAGTGAAAATGCTTCCAGTCAAACCTTACCTTGACTTCATCATCCACTCGTTTTGTTTTATTATGGAGTGAAAATTGGGATCCAGAGTCACACGATACGTCTTACGGCATCACGCCATTAGAAAATTCTCAACTTCTCCATGGGATACCCACGGAATCTCGGATGAGTTATAATCATAATCTTACCACAAAGATATACCTTAAGTTGTTAAATATTTTCTGCTCAGGGCAATATGTAACCACATTATATAATGAGTCTAATATGCAGGCTCATTATAAAATGTGCTTACATGTTAGTGATTCAGATTCAATGGAAACTTGCTCTATGGCTGTGTTTTCTCATCAATTCCAGATTATGACCATTCTAATGAGACTTTAGAACCAACACCGGCAATTTTTCAGTAGCATGGCCACAATAGATGAGATGGGACGGACCTTGCGTTTGCAAACTCAAAAACATGGTGTAATCTTCAATTTTAAATGAAATTAATTGGGTGCTATATATACAAATAAAATATATATAAAACGTAAACACAGTAATCAACCCTAAGGTCGGTTTGGTAGGTGATTGTAGAGTTCAACCAGTACTAAGCCTGACGGCGTGTGAAATTCACACATCAGGGTAGGGGGGCCATTTCCTTTCTCTATGCCGATTATGGTTTCCCAGGTTACCCGGAAAATCACATAGCTTGGGTGGAGCTGCAGGTGCCCAGAGACTTGGCCTGGAATCAATCGAACCCGGGACTCCCCGGTCAGTAGTTCAACGCTCTACATATATATATATATATATATATATATATATATATATATATATATATATATATGTACGTATACACACACAAGGTCTATCCCAAAGGTAGTACGACATATTTTTCTCCGGATAGACGGACGGACTGACGGGCGGCGGTTTCTCTGGCTGGGTTCAAGGGAAGGGAATCACAGGAAAGGCTGGAGCCCGGTGATAATTGGCTCCCAGCCTTTACGGAGTGGGGATCATTCGTTTGCGAAACCTCTTTAACTTGGCCTCGTTACGCTTTGCCATGAAGTTGTTATTGGAACAGCGCTAAGCCATCAAATTTTGCGTGAAACTGGGAAAAACCGGGAAATAGACTCATGACATGCTCAGGGCAGCTTATGGTGATAACGGCATGGGTATATCGAATTTTTTGGAGTGGCAAAAGTTGTTTCGGGAGGGTAGAGTTGATGTTGAAGATGCCGAACGTTCAGGACGCTCTTCGACCTCAAAAAATGACGAAAATATTGCAACAGTTGTTAAACAGGGATCGCAGATTAAGTGTTCGCATGGTTTATGATGAACTTGGCTTCCCTAAAACTAATGTGCATCGACCTGTGAGCGAAAAAAGGGCATAAGAAAGGTGTGTGTGAGGTTGGTGCCGAGGTGAGTTCCCTCGGACGAACGAAAGTAATCTCGCACGCGGATCTGCCAAGAGCTTCTCGATCATGCCTCAGCCACTATACAGCCCTGACGTTACCCTAATAGACTTCCTCTTCTCCTGTCTCAAATCCGTACTGAAAGGACGTCACCACGGTTCGGTGGACACTTAACAACTGGCAGTGGTTAGGGAGCTTAGCAGCATTCTGGGCGCCGCGGCGCGCCGCCTTCCAGAAGGTGTGGAAAATCCGCTGGCAGCGGTGTGTGGACGCACAAGGGTGCTAATTCGAAGAATTTTGAGTGAATGTAGTAATTCTGGTTAATTAATTTTTAAATTGAATTAGTCCTTCAACTTTTTGTACAAATCTTGTATTGTCGAAAACAAACGCTCTACAGCGATGTCAAAGATATATATACTGACCCAAAGTTCTGCAACCTCAAAATCAGATCTTTGTAGAAAAAACTAAGAGTAACTTATAAAAAACGGAACGAGAGCTCGGAATGGCTCATAAATTACAAAATATTAGTTTGTGAATTAAATAGGGAAAAGAAAATAGCCAAAGAAACATTCCTACAGAACATAATATCGAAAGATAATAGAAATAAATTTTATAAGTACCTCCGGAGGAAGAAAGACAATAGGGAAAACATAACAGCTTCAAAAAAAGAGGTTGGAACACTAATCGTAGACGATAAGGAAAAGGCAAATGCGTTTAATAGTTGATATGCAAGTGTATTTAAGGGGATGGTAAACAAGATGGATTCTGTAGATACACCCTTGAGTCGGCGAGGAGGCGAAAAATATTAAATACTAAATGTATTAAAATGACGAGCGCGGAAATTTATGAAAAACTCAGGAAAATCAGGGCAAATAAATCAAAATGCCCAGATGGTATTTCAATTGACTTGCTTAAAGTGGGTGGTAGTGTCGTTTCAAATTATATAAATCATTTATTCAATGTTACATTAAACAATAATGTCCTACCAAATGCTTGGAAGGAGGCATATGTTACACCAATTTTCAAAGGAGGAGATAACGCACTAGTTGGTAATTATACAGGTAGACCCTGTAGACCGGTAAGCTTGACATCAGTTGTATGCAAACTATTAGAAAAGATAATAGCTGATTATCTCTGGGATTTGTGGGAGAGTGAGAATTGGTTGTACGGTCGCCAATATGGTAGCAGAAAAGGGCAATCTTGCGAAACTCAGCTATTAGGGCTCTGCCAAGTTATTTCCAACTCTATGGATGCGGGAATAGAAGTGGATGCTATAATAGTCTATCAGTCAAAAGCCTTTGACAAAGTTGGCCACGATCGCTTAGTGCTTAAGATGGGCCGATTACCACTACACACAGATAGAAGACTAATCTCGTGGGTTAAATATTTCATGGCAGGTCGAACACAAAGGGTCGAATTAGGAGAAGTTTATTCTGAAAAAACGAGCTTACCATCGGAATTCCCACAAGGAAGCGTACTTGGCCCGCTCTTGTTTTTAATCTATTCAAATGATCTCCCAGTAAATATGAATTCTCAGATAAGACTTGCGGTCAACTGCCTCATCTACAGGTAAGTCGAGAATGACAGCGACCGCGATATACTGCAAAGGTATGTTAATAAAATGGAGGATTGGGTGACAAATAACGGGATGGATATTAATGTTAGTAAATGCAAATCCACCACTTGTAGTGACAAGGTAAATGGAAAAAATCGGGACAGCAAATTCCTGGAAAACGTCATTCCTAGAAGTGATAGCTGTAAATACTTAGTTGCATATTTACCAAGGTTTTAGGGTGGGGCCTAAACGTGGAGTACATAGCTAAGAAAGCTTTCAAAACTCTTCATTGGGCGATGAGAAACTTCAAATGGGGCATCAGAGCCACAAAGGAAAAGGCGTATAAGACCCTGGTGAGACCAATGTTAGAGTACTCATCACTCGTATGGAGCCCGCACGAAGGACATAATACAAAACTGGAGAAGGTCCAAAGAGAAGCTGCCAGATATGTACTGGGGAAGCATAAGAGGATGGAGAGTGTGACTGAAATGTTAAAAACGCTGGGCTGGGAACTTTTACAAAGTGGAAGAAAAATAAGCAGACGTTGCGGAATGTTCCGCATTCTGAAGGGGGAGAAAGCTTGGGCAGAAAGAAAGAGGCGGGAAATTCAAATATTATAGGGAGAAATGATCACAAATTCAAGGTAAAATGCCGGGCACAAAGAAAATATAAAAATTTTTCTTTTGTTAACAAAGCAATTGTTGATTAAAGTATTTTACCAAAAAAACTATTCGAGCCCTTTTATAACAGGGTAAATAATTTAAAGAAAATATGTAAACAATTTACGCAATAACTTGATTGATATTATGTTGTGTAAAACCATATATATACACACACAGACGCACACGCGCACGCGCACACACACGCACGCACGCACGCACGCACGCGCGCACGCACACACACACACACACACACACACACACACACACACACACACACATATTTACTTAACACAGAAAAACCAAGAGACGACACTCACGAATATCAGACGTTTCGACGGACAGGCCGCCATCTTCAGAATCTGAAGATATCGACCTACCCTCTGAATATGCCCCCCTCAGATAAATAAATATTTGTCTTGGTGACTCTTCTTGTGTCAACTATATGGAAGGTAATTTAATTGGTTGGAACTCGATACACATACTTAATCTCCTTCCACGTTTCAGTCCACAAAGTCAGTCAGAGCACGTTAGAAACTCCATTCCCAGAGCACGAAATTAAAGGAAGCTCCAAAAAAAGAACAGAAATTGACGAGAGTGAGCACGAACGAAGAGTTTCAATCAAACTTGGCTTTTGCCTCGAGTCAAAAGTGACGGGACCAAAAATTTTATTCATTCACCGAAGAAATGTTTCGAAGAAGACTTATTCACCTCAATTTGAAAGAGTGTTTCTTTTCCTCCCTCTCCTAAAAGAAAGGAGTGCGTGGCTTAACGTGCACCTCTTTCAGATTTTAACCCACGCGGAATGAGTTCCCTTTTGGGCTTCGCAAAACCTTTTTCGCGTATCGCTCGACCCGGAAATTACAAAACAACTGCGAACTTTTTTTTAAATAAAAAGGAGAAGCCATTACGTGCATTAGTTTTTGAAGGGGTAGGCCAGGGGGGGGAGGAGTTGTTCGGAGATGAGGAGGGAGGATGAAGAGGAAAGGAAGGAGGAGGAGAAAGAATTAAGGAATAAGGGAGAGAAGGGGAGAAAACTCCGCCTGGGCCTGGGCTCATTTTGCCTCGTTTTTTGGGATGTTAGCGAGCGGTATCAGGAGAAGAAATGTAATGAAAAGGAGATGTATGGGAGAGAAGGGGAATAAGAGGAGGCGTCGGAATGGAAAAGAAAGAGGGGGATGGAGAGAGAACTTGGGATACCGCAAAATGAGGTCGAGGAGAAAGAACGATAGGGTGTAACGGGAAGGTCTGGTAATGCCCTTTAAGTAAAGCGGAAGATTGGCGACAAGAGAGAGGGAGGTTGAGGGGAGAGGGAGAGAGGAAGAGCTAAAGACGGAGGAGGTGTAATTGAACGGCTTTGAGGAAAAGAAGCGACGAGGAAAGATTGAATGAAGGCGATGGAGCGTGAGGAAGTAAAAACAGGGGTTCCGCCAAATAAGCAAAAAAAAGGAAAGATGAATTTCAAGAAAAAGGACACCTAAGGGTTGGAGTGAAATCACATCTTATTCGCAGTTAAGTGCTTCGTTGCGTGCTCCTCAGGAAGTAGGAAGGCTAAGTTAAGAATTCGCGCAGGAGGAATAAATAATTTAAGCGGTGAGTGGTACAAAAATGGTCATGGTTATGAGCACTTTAGGAGAAGAATTTCTCTCGCGATAGAAGAATTTTAAACTAGCGGGGGAATTGATTACAGGTACGCTGTAAAAAGGCTCAGAGGAAACATTAATAGACTTACATATAGCGCGTAGCACTGTGTAATTCCGCGAGCCTGGTGCTTGAGGCGGGAGGATGTGCGAGGATTAAGTCTTTTAATATGTGGGTGAGGAAAAAATGTAGTATTAATGTGAACAGAGAGGAAAACGAATGGTGATGTATCGCGGTTGAGGTTTCCAGATGACATTTGAGAAAGACCGGATTGAAAGTTTGATGGAAGAAACACTGAGAGATAGGTTATAGTTAGTAGATAAACATTTCAATGGGGAAATATCAAACTTAAAAAAGTGGAAGAAGTTATACATAAGTGTAACATAATAGTATACTCGTAAGGATCTGATGTTTTCCCGGCGTATGTAAATGATGAATTCTTCTCGGGGTTTCAACCTGCTTAAGTCCTGCATTGCTGCCTACGTTTCCACGGACGACTCGTCAATCTTCATTCAAACATCAAGACAATGGACGGGTTCGTTGAAACGTCGGCAGCAATGTCAGAACTTAACCCGGTGTAAATTCACAATGAACATTACAGTAATCAAGAAAAAAAGCAATGCCTTAGTATCTGCATTATTAAATAATCTACATTTCTCAAATGTTTCTGAAAAGTATAATTTCTAAACGCAATTCGAAACAAGATATATGATACAAACAAACAATTACCCAATACTACATACTCGTACGTAAAATCGTTACACATTGCATGAAGAGGACAGTAGGAAAACGCTAAGAGAGTTAGGGAATTACGTATTGTGAACGGTGTGATGGTTGGCAGAATGCATGAAAATCTGAAACATAAAATAAGATTGGGAAAACAAGAGTTCAAGCTGAAAATAGATGATACGTAATAATTGTTAGCGGCCATTCAAAACCTTCCTCAAATTGGTTGATCGACACGATGATTTCGTGATCATCAGGCCAGTGTGTTCGCTGATACCAACTGTCATGTGTCCCTCCAGCCCCATTGCGCTCGTATCTCGAATTTTGGGGCGGGACTTTGAACTTTGAGGTTACGGTTCGATAACGTTACTGGTAGTCTTATCTTCAGCACGGGCCCCTGTACCCCGATGCCTCTACTCCTTTCGGCCCTGAAATGCCACACCCAATTACCCTGTCCAAAAAATTAGTGGGTATGAAGTAGTTATATTTAATTTTTTACGTAATCATATCAAATTGGAGTCTGCGTGAAATAATTTTGACTTTCCCAGATGAAATCAATTCCAACAAATTAAAACAAACCTTGAAAATAGGAAATAAAGATATGCCGCGTGGCTGAAGTTGTATCGGCCTTTGAAAAGATTGGTGACGGAGGAGAAACTCCATGAATATTTCCATTATGTGGAATAATTATTACTACACTAAATTAACTAGACTAAATAAACTAAAATAATAATTGCCACACTCTTATTACTATTATACTTAGTCCTCTAAGAGTGAAATGTTCGGAGGTAGGTAACTATTTTCATTCCATTACCACAGAAAAAATCTCAGCGGCCGCTCATTCACAGTGAAAATAAAAATGCTTTTAGTCGCAAGTTAGCTCGACTCTCTACACATTAGGAGAGTACACACGGTAGAGTGGGTGCAGTGAAGTGAGGTCAAAGGTCAGTGGCCCTCTCTTCAACATTTTCGAATGGTAGAATATGACTTCGTTTATAAGCAAACACCCATTTGAAGGTGATCTTTTTCATTTTTGATAAACACGACATGAGGAAAATAAAATCATGAATTACCTCCACTAAATTTAACTTTAAAATGAGGAAAATTTGCAGTCCAGCGGCTGCAGCGTTAATCTGTGGACTTGGATACCTCCACGGAAACTCCATAATAAACCTATATTCTACGTTTTATTTAGGCATTAGTAATTAATGCTAAGTTTTTTTCACGCTGAAAGGCTTGAATTTCGTACAGTTTAAATTCTAGATACACCAGTACTCATACATGTATAACGCATTCAATAAATGTTTTTAAAAACTTGATTAAAGTTATGATAAAACAGATAACAGGTGCCAGTTTTAATTTACAACTCTTTTGATCTGTAAAGTATATGTTTAATTTCTGAGAAAATATCGAAACGCGACTATGCTCGGTGAATTATCCGTTTCATAAGAATTACACGGCTGGCAGCGTACTTATTACGTTGCAATCTCGACCTTTGAGCAGGACTAAGCTTGGGATCTGTCCCGTCCATGGCCGGGCGTGGACAACAAACACGTTTAGAGGCCTGCCCAGCCAGGTCAAAAGAATATGATAAAAGTCCATCTAAAAGTTTTAAATTTCTTTTGAAAAAGAAAAAATACATCAAACGCATTCAAACTTCTCACAAATAGCTAGCCCAGGCACTCAGTTTCCCGAGGTTCAGAAAAACAGCGAAAGATGTGTTCTCGAATAATTAAAACCGACGTGGCTTGTAGCTAATCCTTCCTGCTTCATCTGCAGAGTGCTAATCGTCATGAACAGGATGTTTGAGCAAGCGACTCTTTCAGAGACTAGACTAGCCGACCTTATTTTCTTAGAAACCAATGCGTCCAAGAGTGATTAATTAGAGCCAACCTATTACACCAAAGAATGACTCATATAAGGTTTTTGTCTTCTACTCTCGGATGCAAAAAGAGGTAATTTGACGCAAGCACCAACAAATTGAATATTTATCTATTTTTAAATAAATAGCTGATTTTGAATAATAATAATATTTTCACCCAATAATGGATAACTTTGCTATAAGTATTTGCAAAACATTTTAGATGAGAAAATTACGTTTGAAAATATATAATCAATAAAGAAGTAAAACTTATGTGAAGGATATGAAACATTTCTTTCTCCAAAGCCTCATTCCTAAGTAAGGTTACCCAACTCAGGCCTGCCTAGAAAAAGGGATTAGCCTGTAAAACTGCGGCAAAATTACTTCAAAACATTGACGCATGCAATGAGGAATTTGTAAAAGCCACCGCACTTTCCAGAATATAGCAAGCAAAATTTTACCTCGATCTGCTCTAAAAACGTTTCTCTCTTTGAGATGAAATTACCTTCCATGAGTAAAGACGGAATTCTAGAAGAGAGCCGAGGTGAACCACACGAGCATTGATGATAACCAAGTAATGAACTATTGTTATAAAGTGTTGCTTATTAGTGTGCATTAATTTTGCGTTAAAATAAAATTCACTGCGGTTCTACGTTAACATGATTTGAGAAAGTTGAGAACTGAATCTAATGCGCAATCAAGCAAAGTTTCAATATTCACGGAAAATAATGTTGGCACAAAGTTCACCACATCATGTAAAGCTTGGTTTACAGCTTGAAAATAATTTACCTGAAAATTGTCTGCCTAAGAAAATATGTTTAATTACATAGAGGCTTGTAACATACAAGTATATGTGGCGATTTTTTCCGAGTCGATTTGAATTTGTGACCACTTTTAAAATGGGATAAATTCGTCATTACATCACTGAATAAATGAATGGAATCAATTTGGTGAATTTAATGTTATCCGCATTGCCAATCTGCGCTTATGAATTTCATACGAGATAGTGGAAGTTGGCTTGATTTTTTTCACAATTGTTTAAATATTTATACTACTATGCATCTCATGACCATCATAGTGGCAATGGCAAAATAAACTGTTGATGTAACTTTATTGATAATTCGGGATAAAAGTCAAAGCAACTAAAATTACTTTAAAAAGCACAAGTTAGCAAATGTTTAATTCTGTAGGTGACATAGAAACCTTGGCACCAGGAGATTTTACTCCCCGTTTTCGTGCTAAATGCGCTTGATGGCTAAGAAAATTACATGGTCCTAATACCAACAACCGTTACCGTCAGTTCGTATAGCGATTTTGGCGAAACGCAAACCAGGTTAATTATGCTTACATTGGGCATCAGAAGAGCCAAAAACTGGAAACGCGATGGGCGATATTTAAATAATAACCGGGTGTGTTTTGAGATCACACAGTCAATGTAATTATTTGGTTAGCGCTCGGTATAATTCGCGTTTATATTTGTATACAATAGTTTTACATCGTGTGGTAGATACGATATAATAGATTTATCAATTGCATTTGCTCTCTTTCTCCTGTGCCGACACGAACGTCCATATTGCTCGAAGTGAAATACAAACGTTAACTCATGCAAATTGAGCGGCAGAGTGTTCAACCATTGAAAAAAAGCATTGATTAGTGAAGCGGGGTTAAAAAAAACTATAAAAAACACGCATATCTCTTCTCTCTTTCGTCAAAGTTTTAATTTTCGGAAACAATTTCCGGTGAAGTGAAGCTGTGAATGAAGCGGAGGGAGATAAACTTCCATTACGCTGGGAGGGAGCGAAGTGAGAGGCGAGGAGAAAGGAGAGGAAAAATAGAGTGGAGACAGGAGGGACGGGACATTAGGGAGATGGAGGGATAAGGCGAGATCGGGGAAGATTAAGAAGAAAGGATCGCTCGCCGTGGTGGATTCGGAAAGGGCTTTCAGAGGGGGGAAGGGAGAGAGAGGGGGGAAAGGGGGTAGGGAGGAGGGATGGGACGAGACGGCAAGCAAGCGAAGAGTTTCTTTCCTGCGGGAAGTTGGGCGAGTGATTTTTTGCTAAAGGCACGGACGGCGGCGTCGCTTGAGGGAGAGAGTTCTACCATAGGAAGGGCAGTCGGACTACTTTAAAATGGGCGGAAGACGTGAGGAAAGGATGAAAGAGGTGGGGAGACTTGAGAGGTGGGGGAGGTAAAAAAGAATGCGGGGAAGGGATAGCTGGAACGAGAATGAGACCGGTGAATGAGTCTGGCACGAGGAAATTTACGGGGCCAGCTGATTGAACAGTTGTGGAAATAGGCGTTTCCTTTCTTCCTAGCTTCCTTTCGCCGAAATAGGGGTTACAACACTTCAAACCTATTATTAATTTTACCACATCCTATTACCCACTCACATATGAAATATGAGCCACTTTTAATGTTGACAAACCCCGCATCGTACTTGAGATGTGGACGCTGGTTTTTCGGATCCATTTCATCAAATGCAATTAAGCATTTTATTTAATTTTGTTTTGCTATGATGCATGTTCTAGATTCAGAATTTTGTTATGTAAATAAATTACACATTGCAATCTTTTTGAATCCTACGGTGTCCTCATTTGTGGTTTTTCCTGAGAATGGCGGAGCCATTCAGTAATGTGATATGGTAAATGTTCGTAAAGAATTCTCCAAAAGAGTGGAGCACGAAGCCATTGCAAGAAGGGAAAGGAGAAGGTATCACTTTCAAACGCGAAGCTTATATTTCATGCATCGGATTTTGCGAAGCGTTTCCACAGTTACGAGTCATACATATCCCGTTCCTTATCTTTGGCTTTGTCAGGAGAGAACAAAAGACGAAGGCGATTCGACTGAATTTTACATGACTTAGTATGAATTAGTTAACAAGCAGCGGCAAAGGATGTAATCTATGTCTTTTTCGTTGATCTTCCAACACAGCTTCGTCCGCAAAGCTCTCCCTTAAACTAGCCCAAATTCCTAAGGAGCTCCCAAAAGGGGGATAGGTTGAAGGCTAACGATCTCCCTTCTTTTTGCAAGTAAAATAAGTATAATGTTATTTATCTACTTAATGCCAAACGAGATATTTTACTAATCGTCACCAGCAGTATGTCTTTGCAACCACAAAATGATAGTAGATGAATTAATACAGGGTTTCCTAACAAGCATTTCAATACGTTTCTTAAAACAGCCATGTGAAAATATATTTGAAATTAATTGTCTTAAGAGATCCAGTGCATAGTCCAGGTGATCTTATTATGCCAATTAAATTATATTAATAAGTTTAAGAAGAAACTGAATAATAGAATAACTCACAAAAATATTCTTAAAACCATACAGATTTTGATAAAATTTCTCCAAAACTTAGTTGTTGGGAGATCTCCTAACAAATTTCAGACGATATTATAGCTGGGTAGAAAATCGGACTTACAAGATGTTCGTTTGTGGTCATGGTATCACTCCACAGATATCTAAACTTTATCGTCAATTGTACAAACTCAAAGGCTAATATTTTACCTAAGGCGTTGCCCGGGCAGCTCACACGCAAAAAGGCCTTGGATCAGAGTTTTAGCATTGTTGAGTCATGGCATTGAATTTCACAACAACAGAATTTTCAGTATTTTTGTGTCGCGTTCTATCCCATATCTTCGTTATATGGCGATCGCCTTTGCACACGAAGACTCGAGTCCAATCTCAGGAGTAGAAATTTCCATGCACATCCCATGACAAAATGCACCAATCAATTACACGTTTCCTGGGACAACTAAGAATTAAAATGAAACCACAGTCTATTATGATACAATTCAAATACAAAAATGCACTGCTCGAGAATTGTGCAACAAAAATGTCAATTTCTACTTTATATTTTTCCACTTGAACTCTTGATAAGATGTTTATTTGTAATAAATAAATAATAATTCATGTGGCCATAATTGAATAAGCTGTAAAGGCGCACGTCCAGTTTTCTACATAAATGACTGAATTCAAACGTATGAGCATGAGAGTTAAAATTTAAATGAGTTTAATTTCAGTTCACCCTATTAATATTGTCTTTCCAAGTGAAAATGTTTTGGTAAATATGGAAGAAGGTCGAGATCTCTGGGGATGCTTACTTCTAGAGAATGGGTATTCAATATTATAATCATTATGTAAGTCTGCATCTAAATATGTCTTCCTCAATCTCAAACGACGATGTTGCTTATAAATACAATTTAACATCTCCCACACAGATTTTACTTATGTTTCCGAAACTATATTTACGATTGTAGGCGATAATGTAGTTTGCATAATCATTTCATTTAGTCTAGTACTGCTAACAATTTTTATAAATTTTTGACGTGAATTTCGTGATGAAATCAAGTTTTTCATGAGATTTCAACTGGCCTAAAGAAACACATTCACAAATAAAATTATTGTACGTGGGTAGGTTTATGATAAGTATTTCTAGCTAGCGAAGCGGGGCCATACGTTTCTGCCTTAAATTGTTCTCCCATTGTTCCCTCCCATCCCTGTAATGAACGCGACGGGATAAAATTTCACAATGTGGTGTCTCCCAGAGTTTATTTTTGAATCGCTTGTCGGGACGCCTTCGCTTGTATTTTCTTCCCAGGAATGCGGAGATTTTAAAGAGTGAGCATGGGACTCGAAGGAAAACTGGAAGGCGAGAAGGGGAATTGTGAGAAATGGGCGTGGTCTAATTGCTTTCAGAGACTCAAGTGGGGTTTTCAGCAAAAAAAATCTTTAAGATTCCCAATTACAACAATGGATGGTGAGCTTTAATGGAAATCTCGAGAATTTAAATCTGGGATTGGGATGTGCCAAGGGCAAAAATGGAAATCACAACGGCAAGTAAACCTTTTGAACCACGCGTATAACTTTTTTTTAAATCCACGGAATAAGCGAATACCATGCAACCGAAAAATATAGCGTATAATATGGCATACACCTGAGCTAATCAGTCGCTTGATTAGGTTTAGATAGAGCATAGTCGGGGATGAATTAAATAAAAACGTACCGAAATTAGAGATATAATCATAATTTATCAATCAATTATATCATACGTGCCGTGTATCGAACATGGTCGTAAAGGTATCACACTAAACTAGAATTTGTTTCATGCATATAACTAAATAAACTAAACAAGGTACATAAACGATTTCATTTACCGTATCCGCAAAAATAATCGAAGCCACAAAACCAACTGCCAGGTCTGAAATGTTATATATATATATATATATATATATATATATATATATATATATATATATATATATATAATCACTGTGACCTTCCACGAGCGATCAGCTCACCTGAAAGAATAAAGAGAAAAAATTAAAATATTCACCTCCATGCAAATTTATACCAATCATTTACGTAATTTACAAAGGTATATCACATTATCACATAATTGTATTTTACAAAGGTAAATAATATTATTATATAAAGTAAGCCTTCTACAATACATTGATTTTTAAGTTAGCAAAAAGCTCTACCGTCTTAGAGTTCATCATGGACAGAGCACGAATCCAACATTTCCCCCGGTGAAAGCACCCCTTCGGCAATTCCCGCAATCAAAAATTACGAATGAGATCCGCGGAGAACATAACGAATGAAGCGAATCCGAGGACACGAGAAAGGATGACGGGGGAATCTCGCGGGAAGGCCCTCGGGAGTCGCACTTTCGGTTTCAAGGATCCGTAGAGGCGGCGAGGAGAGTTTACGGTGCGCGACGGTCTTCTCTCACATTCTCGGGAGGGAGATGGAGTCGGGGGAATTGGGAAGAAAGGAATGGGACGGAGAAGGGGTATCTGTAGGCGGCGGAAATGGAATAAAACGAAGACAGAGAGAGAGAGGAGGAGAGGCGGAGGGTGAGGGAGGGAATTAGATTTGGCGGGGTCTGGAGTCGCGAGGGAGGGAAAGGGGTCGCGAGTCAAGGAAAAACTCTTGAGCGTGGGGAAGTGACGGGCAGGGTCGGGGAGGGGGGAAGTGGATGCTTCCGGATTGTGGAGATGGGAAATTTCGTCGGTGACGACGACGGCATGTTGTCGGGAGCATTTGTCTCCAGGGTGACGGGGAACGCGGGGTTGCGGAGGGGGGTGGTTGGGAGGAGATGGGGACGAGAGGGGTGAGAGAGGCGGGGAGAGAAGATGGGGAGTTTCAGAGAGAATAGGAGAACGTCCATTCATTCATTCACATGGGTAAAAAACACAAAGGAGGACGCCCACATGGAGTGGCCAAACGTATTAACTTTATGTATTCCCTTACCGAATTTTTTTTTCCGATTTTCCCGACGAACATGTCCATTTTTCCATGTTTTCTCTCAAATTGTTCGAAATCTCATGATAAATTTTTTGGATCATCGCTTCGGGGGCCACTGGTAATACTGAAAGCGGTCCGAATTTATAATCTCGATTTTCGCCAGTACTTGCCAGCGTCCAACACGAATTAACCGAAAACTATAAAAATTTGCCTTATTGGACATTTCCGATTCCCATGTCATAGTTCTGATTCGCGCGTAACATTCCCAACTTAAAAATTCGATCCTTTTCCACATTTTCCCGATATCTTTGAAGAATTCGAGTGATTCTTTACTTTTTTCCCGTTTTCCCGAATGACTGCCCACTCTGATAAATAAATTTCAAACCGCCGCCCGGTTTAGTCAGGTGACTAACGAAACCAATTCAATTTTCATGGGCTCATGTCCCATGAGTTTTCCTGTAAACTCTATTCGAGCGAAACCTGGACAAAAGAGGATTTTTCTCAAAGTTATCATCAGCCGCAGCCTGCCGGTCAGAGGTAGGTTTTCGACGGAACGCCGCGCTGCTAAACGGTTCACTTAGTATGTCATCCAACATGGCGTGTTGGATGGCATTAAATCTGGAGAATCCTTCATCAACTGCGCCCATTAGTAAAAAAGCAGCCAAAAATATTTCCCATAAGGTGCATGAACCAAAACTGACCTTCCCTATTCCTATAACTAGTCTTCGGGTAGAAGGTATGTTTTGATGAACCCATTCAAACTTAAGCAGAATCGTGTCTCTTAGGGACTTAGCCCTGTACCTCTACTCCACTTCATTACAGTCCTCAATATTCCGTTGCCTCTCAACATCTCCACTACTCACTTTTCCTGACTAATTATCCTTTCTCACAACAGCTGTCTCCTCCCGTCTCCTACCACATCTAGCACTTCTTCCAACTAACATGTTGTGAAATTATAGAGCACCTTGCCCCATATCTAGGTTTACATTAAGTTTTCTTTGAGGTCCCATTCATCAACATCTCCTCCATTTCGAGAGCGTTTCTTCAAAATCATCAGTCAGCTTACATTCCAATGTCGCTTGACCACACACAGAATATGCTTGACAGCGAATTCATACTAATATGTTTACACTTTGCTTTCGCTTTTAATGAAGCTGCAAGTTATTGCAATTCATGAGTACTATATTTTCAAACTTCGAAGAAGATATCGAGATGTTTATTTCCCAAGTGATCGACTCTTAAATATTGACGAGTCATCGTTGATCAAGTGAACGAAGGTGTGTCTACAGTGTCCGTACAATAAGTATCGGGACTGGTTCCGAAAATCAAACTTCATCGCAGTTATCATTACAATTACTTAATAATCTTCAGTCTGCCACTCGTCAAAAGCCCGCTGGGAGTCGGTGCCCAGAATAATGTTGAGAGCCGTTGTCGTCACCGCTTAAATCGCCTCGATGAAGTCTAACCGATATCCTTTGAGCTCCTTTTAAGCAATCCTTTGAGGTAATAACGTTGTCGAGAAAATCTTCATCTTCCTGGACGCAGTCCAAAATTTCTTGCGAAATTTCCACCCGCGACAGTTTTTGTTCCTCGCTCAAGACTTTCAGCCCCAACTTCGCGCCCACCTTCCTCATCGCAAGATCCTCTGTTACAATAGTGTGGACGGTTCTAACTGAAAGGCTGGTCTCCTCACTGGTAAGGGCGATGGTTAAACGCCTGTCAAAACCCAAAATGTTTTTAATTTGGCCACCTGAGCATCGGTTCGATGGGTCGTCGGGCGTCCGACGCGGTGCTCGTCTTCGACGAGCTCCCGGCCTTCCTTTAACATTTTGTGCCACTCAAAAACTCTTGTGCGGCTTAAGGCATCATCCCAATAAGCCTGTTTAATGAGCTCAAGGGTCTCCGACACGATTTCCCGAGTTTAACGCAAAACTTCACAGCGTAGCGTTGCTCGAAGGTGCGCTCCATGCTGTATTCTGGTAAGATATGGGTACGTACGTGAGGGTAATTACGGGTGAGAAATGATGGAAATAGACGGTGATGAGAGAGGAGGGAGGTAGAGAGAGTGGAAAAGAGTATCACCGGCGAAAACGTACACCGTAAAGCAGGAGACATGGAAGGAGGGAAGGCAGAAGTTATTATGGGTTGGCCGAAGGCGCGATAAGGCAGTCGCGAGAAATCCACTAAAATTGGGGAGAATGATAATTGACTCAGGCATTTTAACGGCATCCTTTTCACATTTTTTAAATTTTGGTCCGTGGGGAAATCAAGAGATGGGAATACTATCAGGTTGACGAGTGAGCGTTAACTTGTTGTATTGATTGTAATTATTATTTTTCCTGTGATATACACATGAAATTCGGACAAACATGCCGTTTCAGTTTGACGTGGATCTTATCCTACAGAATAGAACGATTCCAACGTAATAGGTTTCTTGATCATGGTGCTGGATTTAAAAAAATATAAAACAGTATTCAAAGTTTGAGAAAAAGGAAGAGCAACCAGTGACCAAGGAAATCAAAGAAAAAATATTATATAAAGGTAAATGTTTCATTCTGAGAATTTTATAATAAGATATGGAAGATATAGCTAGAATTTTAGTGATGCCAATATTTTATGTTCATGATAGAATAAGTACTCATTAGTAGCCTTTATGAAAGAGAATTTTGTCCAGAGTACTTCACAATATCTATTCCAACCTTAACAAGGGAAAAGCAGCAGCATTCGAGAATTATTGTGCAAAAGGTTGAATTCTCACGGGGCAAGGGTAGTACTTATGATCTTCAATAAAAGCATACAGAGGAAGGTAAATAATTACTTAGGGAAAGAGAAGTTCAGACAGAGGAAAGGTAAGCGTGATGTCATAACAGTTATGAGGTCACTGATAGAAAAAGTAAAGAATATAAACAAGATGTATTTGCTAGCTCCGTGGAATTCGAGAAAGCTTTTGCCAAAGTACAATGGACACAATTGATGAATGCGCTGCTTAAATTAAGATTGGAGTGACGGACGACTAATCTGAAAACAGTACGTGTGTCTCTATTTGGTACTGATATCGCATGGAAGTTCACAATGGTATTAGGTAGAATAGAACAAGAAATAAAGACGTTAACATTTAGTACCCGTTCTTTTAAATGTGCGCGGGGAGGAATTGGCAAGCGATGAATGGGGAGGGCTCGTGGGTACGAATGGAAGAAGTAGGGAAATGATCAAGCAGTTTCACGTTGTGTGGATCCAAGCTTTAGTTACTCAGTCAGCCAAGGGAATGAATAACGCCTGAGCAAATTTTTACAACCAGTATACTAGACATGATATGCGAATCAATCATAATAGCAAAACAAAGGCAATGGGTTTCTCAAGAAATAGAACCGAGGTTAATTTGGAGGATATAGACGAGATCAAGCGGAATAGTCCACTTTTTGTTATTTACGAAGTGTCTTAGATGAGAAATGGCAGGGTGGTAAGAGCATTAAAGGAGCAACTGTGTTAGAACAGGAGATTTTACATAGAGAAGTGAGTTACTGACAAAGACTATTTGAGTTAAGGTGTGAAGAAAACATTCGCGGAAACTTTATTATGGAGCATCTTTTTTGCACGGATCCGAAATTAGACCCCTGAGGCAAAGGGATAAGAGTAAATCGGAGGCTTTCGCCACGCGGGGGTGGAAAAGAATGGAAAAAGTAAAATGAATGGAAAGGAGAACAAACAAAGAAATAGTTGGAAGGGTGAGAGAAGAAGGGAAGTTGTTGTGAAAAATTCTGCAAAGGCAGAAAATGTGTGAAAGAAGGATGCCAGGGGCTCAGCAACGAATCCGCCTTTACATTAAGAGATGATTTAAGGGCACCCCCGGTTGGTTTTGTCACCGCGACGCACAGTTTTGGAATCCAAGGTCTTACGAATACCAGAATGAAAAGGGTAAACTCCTCCCAAATTTATTCTTCCATATATATCCCTCCGAAATTCTTCCGTACCTAAGGCACTTTTATAATGTAGCTCGGTTGAAGTCTCGCGGTTGTCCCTGGCATGGAATTCTTTCCCCGTAAACAACCAGGGTTTTGGTAAGTTGGCCGTACGTGACCGATGTGATTTTGCTGCATAAGTGGGTCATAAATCGTTTAACTCCGGGTCGTAAACTCGTGTGTTTTTTTGTAATTGGATACATCGGGGTAGGTCGCTGGCGTCTGGGTTTCTCGTTCCTCGAAAATCAGGTCGAGGGGTTCAGTTTGAGTGCTAATGTCGAGGTGGGGGTTAATTTCCCCGCGGAAAATATTGTAAGCTTAAATTCTGGGGATGGAATTGCCTAAATGCCTTTCCAAAAACCCCATTAATGTAACAGTAAATGGTGCTGATTGAGAACTTCTGGTATTCAAAGAAGTAGAATGAATTTTTCGTGGACAGATCGGGAGCATAGTGTGTCGCTGTGGTGCGTCTATGTAGCTTACTGTCGACATCCCCGACGAGCAGTGTATTTCCACACAAACTACCACGAGGAAAATGTGTGAAACTTGGGCTAAGTTCTCATTTTTAAAACATTATTTAATTCTCAGAACTGGCATCAAGCTCAGAAGAGTTCCCTCCTTTTTACTTTAAAATGCTCTTTTATTTCGATTGTCTTCTGGCAGTTTTCTCTTTAGTAAAATTCATGCTTAAATAACCTCGTGATGAAGAATTTTTCTTCCAATGCGCAGGCCGCCTACTGGATAAACGTAACCGCTTCCGTCTGAAATTTTAAAACCGTTCCTCCCTTACTTTAGATAAGCCTTGTAGATTCTGGAAGATCGATCAGAATTTTAATTTAGATATCATCCATAGGGTGACAGAAGGCGACGGCGGTTTGGCATACCACAAAACTACTTGGTGGAAGGGGAGGGAAGACTTAGGTTATCCTTGGTGTTCCAGAAGATCCCTTTGATCTGAATTAGGCACTGGAGATCCTGATGTAGGCTTCTGATTGAGGATATTTCTTTAAGAAAGTACAGAAAATCAACTCTGAACTGCAACACAATGATAAAATACCTTATTCTATATTCTTTTCCGAAATTTGTGTACATTTTGAACCTTTTGTGCTTTTATCTTGACGCGTCTGTGCGGAAAAAAAGTCAACGAATTTATGCTGCCACGCTAAGAAAGAGAACTTTCCGCCATATTTCGAGAGGAGGAGCTTATGGGTGCAGAGTAATATTCTTCCAGACAGGATATCCGCCTTGGGTGATGATGGATGACAAACGGAGGGAGAGACGAATAGCCAAATACGACGTTACGTCTTTTATGGACGATTCTTTTAATGAACGGAGAAAATAAAACTCTCGTCAGAGCCAACCCAAAGTGTTCGGAAATTTCCGTGGCGTTCGCAGAAAATATTTTTTTATCTCGCGGTTTGCGCCAAATGTTTCCGTTCAGTGTCGCTAGGGAGATCGAGGGAGTGTGGGGAAGAAGCCCCTCCCCTCACCCTCAGAGCATCTCTAAGTCCATCCCTAACACGTTTGAGTGGGGATGGGTCCCCGAATCGAGCCTTTGAGAGCGCGAGTCAACAGGGTTTACTGCCTCACGAATGTGCAAATGACGGCCTTCCTGGGATAAAAAGGAACGTAAAGTGCACCGTCTCCCCCGGGTGGAAGGTGATCAAAAGAATCGAACGTTCTACAGACGGATGAACATTTCAAGAAGGAGAAGGAGGATTTTGCCGCAAACGCTTTCATTTATTTTTTTATCTTTACGTTCTATCTATCTCCCTTCTGCGCCGCGTTTGGGGACGCCCAACTCCTCAAAACGTTTTCAGTCAAAGAGAGTTCCGACGCCCCCCCCCCCCGAGGATAATTTCCACCGTCAGGGTCTCTGCCTTTGACGATGGGATAAATGAGTGCGGAGCGACGGATGCGCTGGAAATTTAATGCACAGAATACGGTCGCGCGGTAAGAGAGCGTGAAACAAATCAAACTCGTCTCTAACCTGAAACGAACCGCCAGATATGTTTGTAATTTGCAGCTGCTGATCAGAGTTAACACTCGTGCTTTATTTTTAACCTTGGGTGAAAAATCCTTCTCATCCCAGAAAAGGAGGAGGATTTTTCCGTATCGACTTTGCCTAGTAGCCTATAAAACAATTACAATGCGATATATATATATATATATATATATATATATATATATATATATATATATATATATATACATGTATATACATATATAAACACATATGTATACATATATATATATATATATATATATATATATATATATATATATCATTTAGTTTTGTGGTGCCCCGCCCATTACAATCTCACTTTATACTTTACACTAGGGTTGAATTAAAACGGTGATTTGGATTGGGATTGAGGAAATAGAAAATGAGGAAATTTATAATGTATTATGATTACCATCTTATGACAGGTCAATACAAAAGGCTGACATTTAGAAAATAAATGCTTGGAATAGTGGTTTTTACCCTAAAAGGACGGCGAAATTTCTTAATCACAATAGACGCTATTTTTTTAAGCCTTGACACCCTTTTACAGAAAATTGGGTGATGAAATTGAAAACCTGGATGATTATATTCAGAATCAGAATAGGAACTTATGCATATAATGACAAATTATGGCAGATGAATTATATCTGGAATAACTACGCAAAAACGATCGATTTTAAAATAAAGTAATATACTTTAGTTTTCATACAAATGGATTATTTCGGAATCAAGAATCTAGACAAGTTACTGTCTTTCTTTTGGCCATAAGTTAAAATTGAAAGTGATCGGAAATTAAACTTGATTGTGAAATATTATATCAGTATTATTTGAAGTCATATACTTTTCAACAGTATAATTTCATTTTTTGCCACCGAAAGCAAATGTAAAGGAGGAAGTTAAGTAGCATTTTATTCATATGATATTAGCGTAGAGAACAAAATTAATAAGCATTCAATGGCTAAGGAAGGGACAGTTAACATGAACAGTATCGGCTTACGGACTCTTTTACAGCACAGTTCAAATAAATAAGGATAGAATTTTGTAGAGCCTTTTCAGAGGTATATATATATATATATATATATATATTTGGCTGACACAACATAACACAAATAGAAAAGAATAGACACATATAAAAGAACACTTACACGGTAAATATAAATATATATAAATATATATATATATATATATATATATATATATATATATATATATATATATATAATAGACGCAGCAGAGCTTTCAGGGAATAAGGAAAAAAAAACAAATTAACAATTACACGGTCGGTCGTCAACCCACGAAGTCTTCCACAAAAGTGCGTGAAGCATTCCGGTAGAGTTATAAATCGCAGACCGTTCGTCTCGGCTATCTTCCGGGTACTGAGGCACTCCGTGAAGAAATGGGGGAGGGCGGATAGAAGGAGAGGAAAGAGACCCAGCGTTTATTTTTTGCTTTAAGGGTTGTTTGTTCCTCTCCGGACGCCGGCCAAAATTTCATATTGCGAGGCTATTAAACAGTCAGCGCTTTCCGCCCACTTTGTGGAAAAGGGACGTAAAAGCCCCAGGGGACCCTTTGAAAAGTGACACGACGACCAGGAGGGCAAGTTTCCATCATTCGCCGCCGTTCCCCTGGAACACACGTCTGAGAATGCGACTTGGTGAGAGAAGGGTTGCTGGGGGACCAAGAGGGGTGGGAGGAGAGTATTGTGAATTCCTTTTCTCCTCCCAGGCTCAACACAAGGGTTTTCAACGCTTGTCATTTCCCGCGTGATTCCCATGGATTAGGAGTAATCGGGCGCGATCTGTTTAAGAAAAGGAGGCTGGTAGGAATGAATGGTCCCGCAAGGATTAGTCCTGGGCCTGGTACTCTTGAGGTCCTCCGGAGAAACGAGTATGGGGAGCAGGTTGAACCATCTCTTGCTTCCGGGGTTCCTTGGTGAATGGGGATCGTTTTTACGCCATTGCACGCGCCTCTACTTTCAATAAGGTGGAAAATAGAAGGCTGATGGCCTTTCATACAATTATTTTGCTCGTTGAGATCATCATCTCAACGAGCGATTCCGTCTATGTTCATATTTTTCGTACCGCTTGATACCAGGAAGCCACTGTAATACGATATAATTTAGCGTGAAATATCACATGATAATAAGTAACTCGAATGAAAATTACCATATGTTTGCTGAGCCGTTAATTTTTTTTACTCAAACAAAAATGCAACATCCCATAGCAAGAGGCTCTCTATACTTCTTTGTATAGAGCTTTCATTCACTTAATTAGTGTATTGGAATTGAAAAATACATTCGGTAGGGTATATTAATATTTTTAATTGTCTAATTAATCGAAGAAATATGATTATATTTTACTCTAAAAAATTGAGTGAATATGATAATTTAAACAATAAATATATGGGATTTTAAGGTAACCGCTCGAGTTGATTGTACATACTCTCGCATGACTGAAGAGGAATTATATTTTTCGCGGTTATTGTTTTTGTGATAGGAGCCAAACTTCTAGGTATTAATGCACATATTAAGGTAAGGGAAAAATTATTAGTTATGAGAAATGATGGACGAAGAAAACGTTTGAAGCCAACCGGGCGTCAGCAGTCGGATATCCTCAACCACAGGCGGGGACAAATCTTTTTTCCTATTATATAGAGCTCCATATGCACCTTGAATGGCTAACAACACTCGGATAGGGTCCGGATTACGAAAAAAGTTATCCCCCGACGACGGAAATCAAAACCGGATCTTCTGCTTGGAAATCTGTACGACCTCCATGATATCCTGTCCATTCTCTAGAGAAAGTAATTGATCACCGGTAAAAGCAAATAAAAATTAATTGGCTCTGCCTGAAATAATTTCATCGCATGGCTTCAAATTGAGGATTTCGTTTTTTTTAAAGTCCAATTTTATGCGCAAAAAAAGTCAGAAATAGTTAAACTTGTCATTCCAAAATACGCGAAATCTTCTCCAATAAAAATATGTTGAATCGTCGCATTAATTTGTTGGAAGTATTGATGGTGAGCGCGGAGGAGCGAGGCATTAATTTATTCGTGTGCCTTTAAAATAATTCAATTTTCAAAATTTTCTATTTTTAAAATTTGCATTTTTTGAAGTTAATGCATTAGGACATGGGTAAAAATTCACCATGCTGTTCGGCCGATGAAGTGATTGGAAACTAATTGAAAAATGCTACCGTAGATGAACGATGACACCAATCATTTTCAGGATGTACCATGTTTTATTGGATGATGTTAGAATTACTTTCTCGACAGACGATACAGCTTTAGCGTTTATGGAAGGATTGAATATCAAATGTAAATGATTGTTGAATATAACCAAAAGGAGGCAGGAAAATTCGGCGCAGAGTATTTAAAGGGGCGATGGAATGTTGAAGACAGATGGAGGAGAGAACGTCTGAACAGCGAGGTAGGAGTAGGATACGAATAGATACATTGGACTGAATGGAGGGAGTTTGAAGGGATGCGGAATTGATGAATGAATTCATTGTAGAGAGGGATGTCAGGTTGTCTCGATGGGTGAGGCTAGGCAATATGGCGGTGTTCAGTCTGCGTCCATCAACCTCTACCTTTAACGGTGGACAACCATATAACAATAATTATTGACAAATTAAATTGGTGCGATATAGTATAAATAGTTAGGGCAACTCAACCTCTATGTAGTAGTAGTAGTTTTTAGGGGAAGTGACTGACAGCTGAGGTCTTTTGCGTCATAAGGGATGGACAGGAAAGGATGAAAGGTGGAGAGAATTCCGGCACCAAGGGGTCCGCAGCTTATCGTCCCATCCGACGGACGGCGTACTCACTCAAAGTGCACTCCAGAAAGCACCACAAGTAGGGATCGAGATACCTCTGAAAAATATCTACCGTATTCGGAATCCGAAACCTGGCCCTCTAGGTGGGGAGCCTCCATGTGTACATCTTTTTATTTGTACATACATGTATATGTTTATATATATATATATATATATATATATACTATATATATATATATATATATATACACACGTGTGTATACACACACACACACACACACACACACACACATATATATATATATATATATATATATATATATATATACACATTAAAAAAATTCTCCCGTTTTTAATTTTCCAGGGTCTGTACAATAGGTATCGGGACGGGTTCGCTGTAGCCTCAACGGAGTGGTGGGGGTCCGACCGGTCGGCTCGGTAGAGGGGTCCCCCACCACTCAGGCGTACTCGTACTTTAGTTCAGTCACCTCCGGGCATGCGTTGAGACAGGAGGTGGGTTTTCGTGACGTGTGATTGTTTGTGATGTCGTCGCGCCAGCATGGAGCGCACCGTCGAGCAACGCTACGCTGTGAAGTTTTGCGTTAAACTCGGGAAATCCGCGTCGGACGCCAGACGACCGCTCGAACCGATGCTCAGTTGGCCAAAGTGAAAAACGTTTGGAACTCTGACAGGGGTTTAGCCATCGCCCTTATTAGTGAGGAGACCGGCCTTTCAGTCGGAACCGTCCACACCGTTGTAACAGAGGATCTCGCGATGAGGAAAGTGTGCGCGAAGCTGGTGCCGAAAATCTTGAGCGAGGAACAAAAACTGTCGCGGGTGGAAATTTAGCTGCTGAAGAAATTCGGCATGGCAACGTTGCCTCACCACCCCCCCTTACAGCCCTGACCTAGCTCCACCTGACTTTTTCTTTTTTCCGCGAATAATATGGGAGCTCAAAGGATATCGGTTCAACTCCATCGAGGCGGTTCAAGCGGCGACAACAAAGGCTCTCAACAGTATTCCGGGAACCGACTTCCAGCGGGCTTTTGACGAGTGGCAGACGCGGCGAACTGAGTGCATCGATGCAGGAGGAATGTATTTTGAAGATTATTGAGTAATTGTAATGATAACTGCAATAAATTATGATTTTTGGAACCAGTTCCGAAACCTATTGTGCGGTACCTGTATATATAATATAAAATCCCTGTCTACATGTATAGACTTTTGATTTTGAACGAACAATGCATGAAGTAACTTAATGGTCAATACTCAACCCTTTCATCACTACAATTTCTATTTCCACTTCCTTCCCATTGGTACTTTCACCTACAGTATACACCTGTTGGGTGATGTGCGATTTACTCATTCAGAATCCAGGAGAGACAGAGAGTGGGGGGAATGTGAAAGAGGGACAGATGAAGACTTCGGGTGAGGGTGGACGCCCTCGGGAGAGTCAGGGGAAGGGAGTCGCGGAGGGTGTCCAGGGGAGTGCGTGGGTGGTGAGATGTATGCGTACCTGTCACTCCGGAGGGGGCGTGGGTGAGAGAGAGAGAGAAAGCAGGGGGTGATATGTTGGGATTCTATGCCGAAGTCATTTGAAACGGTGACGTCTCAACTTTTCTTCTCCGGGAATCGTTCACTTCAGTGGGGGGGAGAGAAAAACTAATACATCATCTCCAGGAAGGGGTGCGAGACCGCCCAAGTAGCTAAAAAAAGGGGTGGACTTTTCCTGTACGTGACACTGCTCCTTTTTCCTCGTCCTTTTTTTACTATTCCTCATTCAACCGATTTACCACCGAGCCCGTTTATATGACGCGAGCGGTTACGCGGTCGCGGTTATACAGACTGAAATGTTCAATGTCATTTAATAAACGCCTACGCCGAAATATTATTTCACGGTAAAAACATTTCTCCACGAACATGTGGTGAGTGAAAGGTAATCTACTGGATGTGCAGCCATCAGTTTCTTATTATTCTTTTGCGTCATTCTTTTCTTTGCTTTCATTTCTTTTTTTCACTCAATCGGCTAATTATTGGTTACTGTCCTATGATCTCCATTTATTCCTCCCGCCTTCTAACCGTATATACAACCAGAACACCGTTCGCGGATTCTCGGCATCGCATCAATGAATTCATATTGAATCATTCCAATTGATTAAAGCCTAGGAAGCCTGATAGCTGATAAATATCTTAATAAAACTTAGAAATTACATGTCATATCGAACAAAGACGATTGAGGACCGGTTAGCAATGCATCCACGATGTTTTTGCTTTTCTTGATACTAAGAGCATATTTAATATCCATTTAATATTTTTGTGGCGAATTATGTTTTTCATTTTCTGGAATTTCTAATTACATATTTATATGTGGCTAAACCCCCTTAGCTTAAGCTTGTAAGCTTAATAACGCTATGTCGATGTGAGAAAAAGGCAGACGGTGCGGACAGCGATCCATCTATGGGTGCTCATGCCAGAGTGTAATTTCAATCCTCTGTGATGGTTATTCCTCAACCTAAAGCAGAAAAAGTTAGTTTAGTTAAGTATGGCATTTTCGTACAAAGAAAATTTGGATACGCCGAAAGAAAGAAATCTTTGGATCAAAAATGGATTTTACGCCATCTATACTTAATTAGCCTAGAAAATGGTGTTTCAGCTATGTAAAAAAAAGACGCAATTGTAATTTATAAATTTTAATTTTTAGTGAAGTATTTCCAATTCATATTCGGATATTGACTATGACCGATTGCTAAGAATTTACAATAGCTGCATTTTTTTTCAATAACTTCGACAATTCCCATTGTATTGATAGTCTTTCTTTTCTTGGGATGCTAAAAAATGGTAAGTTTGCCAGGTCTTAAGGATTTAGTGCATCATTTGGCATTTGAAGCGTATGCTTGGATATTTTACGAGCATATTTGAATGCATATGTGAGGGTTGTTACTACATCAATACCTCAACACTACCTCCTAACGACAAGACAAAATTGACTATTTGGATTCCACGAAGCACATGCCGCCATTGGCGTCACTCAGCGCGAGGCAATCATGGTCACGCATGCTTTTTATGGCTCCTAAGCTGCCCAACAATAATATCTCCAGCTGATCCATCATCCATTTACGCACGCAAGTTTTAGTCATTGTAACTTATCCACCACGACCAGGGACGATTTTGATTCCTCGATTTTATAGCGAATAAAGGCTATAGTGAGAAGAAATATCCCATCATTATGACAGATTAGTATCTTTCTTGATTTTTTTCCCTAGGACGTCCCTCTCTTCCTCGAAATATTTCCCTGCGTCCCGTGAGGAAGGATTCCGAGGGGCCGTGAGGGAGGTACGCGTTGGACTCGGTCCGCGGCGCGGATGTCATTAGTCGCGATCGGGGTGAGACCGGCCGTGATGAATGGACGATGAAATCCGAGTATAGCGGAGAAAATGGGGGCGTTCGTGATAATCCCCGTCGGTCGTGCACGATTCTAGTAAATTATGGGATCGGCAGAGGGCCTACATACAATACCGCTTCGCGTGGAGTGCACCGTCCATTTCAAGAAGGGCCCCGGATGAAATTGAGCACATAATTTGCGGCGCGGGTACATAAAGGTGCTCCCAACGTGGAACGGACACTCTATCATATTAATATACGCTGCACGAGGATGAAAATGTGAGCATCGTTTTTTTAAAATACGAAATTCATCAGAGATAGGAATCAAAATGGATGGTGGGCGCACTCAACTCGACTTCGTGAATGGAAAAAGTCTAGACACTTCAAGTACTCTTTCAGCCGAGGGATTATGATTTCACGGTATAAGATTATGACAACTGAACAACATATGCATTCGGGTGTTAAGACGTAAACTAAAGAGATGAAGTTTTCTAAAATACAGCTGACATTCTTTATGCCCAAATGAAATACGCTAGTAGTCGACATGATAAATCTAATTCCGAATGAAGCTAATATACGTGCCCAATAAAATAATAAAATTTCATTTAAATTCACTCACGGATCTGCCACTTGCATTTTGGCAACATTAATATTCATTCGAAAAGGTCGACGCAAGCAAGAATGCCCCAAAACCCCACGCCGACTTCATCATTTTTATCCATTAATGACTATGATTCGTGGCTTAAATTATTATACACTTAATTTTGGACCTGCCAAATTTGAAGTAGATTCTCTTCTGTTTCCTCAATCTGTTTTACAGCGATGAAAATGTTGCCTTCTCCATTTTCATTACCTCCGAATTGCGAATTGGCGCGACTTCGAAACACATGAAGAGTACACAAAGGAACGAGTTTAAATATTCACGGGATTGTTGGGTGTGAAAGGTATCCTCGAGGGGTTGGCAATCCTGACGTGATCTCGCTCGCCGTCAGAATAACAGCGTTTATTCAATACGATGCGGAATTTCCGCACGCCGAATTGGTTATAATATTGTCCCTCACAGAGCATATCGGGTGTATTTAAGATCCATCGTCATTAAGGATTGCGGGAAAAATAAAAAATCCCGGTATGATAAACAAACGGTAATTACTTAGGACAGAATGATTAATGACCTGTATGAAATCAGCGTGGCTTATTTTTTTGTCGAGGGGAATTGGACTGGGAGACGGGGAGGGTCAGAGCGAGAGGGTCGGTGCACAAAATCCCGTCGCGGTTATTGAATAATGGATTTTCGCGTTGATTAAATCCTGCGTCACAACAGCACCCGCCCTCTAATGACGACAGCCTAATCCACACACACCAACACAGACGCAAACACATACAGCAGTGGCGAGGAACTTCCTTAATAACATTTTCATTTTTTTTCCTGAACCCGCCCCTGTTTCACTAGGCCGCCGTGATTTTTTTAAGCGGAATCCCGCATAAATATGTATGCCAAAAATGCCGACCGGGATAAGATATATATATATATATATATATATATATATATATATATATATATATATATATATATATATATATATATATATATGCATGCACACACCTACGCATATGCATAAACCGGTAGGTTCACCCGCGTTTAATGAGAAAAATAGGCATCGGCAATGATCACCCCGAGCGTAGAACTTAATTATATCAGTTAATGGTATAAAGTAGAGAGTTAAACCCTTTCTCCTTCCCACTCCTATCCCTCCCAGACCCCTTCAACTCGCACCTCCCCGCGACGAGAGGACCAATGTCTTAACACTCCCCGGCTATTTTCGAGAGGGGGGGGATGGGGTTAAAAAAAAAGCAACGGCATTAAACAGGGAATCATTAATCTCCGCTCCTCCGCCGTGGTTCCTTTCAACTTTGGTCTTCCTTCCCCTTTCCCTTTTATTTACGCCGCCCCACTCTACTCGTTTCACTCTATCCCCCTTGCCAGCTCTTCCTTTGCTCAAAGTTGAAATCCCCATTTCCAGCCTCCTTCGCGGTACAGTATTCCAAAAGGTAATTTTAACAAGGCATAACGTCTTGAAGGATATGTAACAGCTAATACCTTTGGACGGCACTTCGATATTATGGCTGAAGTAAGGACTCAGTGCATTTTGTCGATGCACCTGTAAGTTTTTTTCCCGATAGAACATGGGCCCTTGGTTCATATTCATGATTTCCAGGCGAACGTTTCCCTCCAAATGTCTCTATCGCTATGGATGGACTCGAAAATTATGATAAATCCATAATTTATGAAAGTTAAGACTTGTTAAGATCATTTTCTATACTGATGACAACACTTGTGGTATTTGATATGCGGCGGCTTAAGTGGTTAGCGCGACTGAGAAGAAGGGGTAATTAGGGTGGTAAAAGGAGAAGAAAGGGTGAAAAGGAAGGGTAAATAGAAACCCTGCGTGACCTGTCTTGGCATGGTGGCGTTCTATCTCATAATTGTTATGGTTCATTTTAAATTATCCTTTTTCGCACACTAAAGAACTTTTGCGGATGAAATTGACACTTGTTTGGAACTATTTAAGCCCTAATGAGCCAACAGGCTCGTAAAGAGGTGCTTATAAATAAAATTACATGGATATGTAGCCTGTTGTACCAATTCTAAGGATAAAATGCCATTTTATGTAGTTCTGGACATATGCCCTTCAAGTTGACTAATAGCGCTTAACAAAGTTTTTATTCTTCATGTGAATTGAAAATAAATGGCTTTTCTTCCATTATCAGATTAAAAGGTCGGCGATAAAGTAAAGGACAAGGAGTGATGAAGATAATAAGGGAGCAACCGATGGGATACGTGTTGCATTAAAAAATTATGAATCTGAATGCCCAGTTAAGGGCAGCGAAGGACGACTTGTCTCCAGAAATGATCAGAAGAAGAATAAGACGATATTTCTTTTTACCCTCCGTGATACCTAACTCGTAGGCCCATAAATTAGAGATAGAAGCATAGGGATGACGGGGGATAGGAAGGAAAGTCGTTAACAGTCGATTAATTTAGATACACAAATGAAAAGTTTATAATTTTTTTGTACTCCTTTGAACTACAGAGACTCCAAGGGTCTGCAGTTATTGGCAATCACATACTAAGATTAATGGCAGATTTGTAGGATGAATAATAGAAATAGGAAAATCCAATTGGTGAAAAAGACAATAATTATGAACAATAAGATAATCTTTACGACTGGTGGGAATAAATTACAACTGGTGAGAGAGTTTACGTACTTCAGCAATATGTTGTTGGAACATAAGTATTGTAGAAAGGAAATTAGAAACATGTAAACAAATGAAATATTTGCAAAGAGGAGGACATCGAGGGCCACTTTAGTAAAGATGTACGTACATGGCTAGGGAATTCTTGCGAACGGAGCGCTGTATGATTCAGAAACTTGGTCTAAAGGAAAGAAAATGAGGGTAAATTGTTGGCTTTTGAAAATAAGACAAATTGGTTATAGATTTGTCGGAGGAAGAGTTTGACGGATAAGGCAAAGTGGAAAGAAGAGGTCGCTGGAAAAGATATTGAAATGTGAAGGAGCGATAGGAGGAAAGTGGAGAAGAGATTAGAAACGAAGAGAGTGACGAAAATTTCTCATTCACGAATTCATTCAACAATGCCTATCAACATGAGCTTATAAATTTAGAAAAGAAACCGCTTGAATTTATCCTTGCCGAGTCAACGCTTCATGTCTTGAATCCACCGGTTGACATTCAAAGAACTACACCCAAAAATTTCATTCTTTCACGAAATAGTTTAGGAAAGCTCATCGTGAAACGATTCAAGTATGCCATTATTCACTTCGCGCGATGTTTTCTTTTATAGCGAATCCGGCGCCGTCAAAAGCGTGCCACGAGTCAAATACCGAGACTGAAATAGAAAATTAGAGGGGATGAGCGCGAAAACTGGAACCGGGAGCTCCATCTCGGCTAAAAGGGAAAGCCTAGGGAAGCCAGGCCTTGATTTTTCTTGTAATAGTTGTTAAATAGTTGCTAACTTGTTAAATAGTTACAAAATATCGAGTGTAATATATTAATATTAAAATTAGCCCAAACCTTTGACTATTCGACCTCTCTTGGGTGAAAAACGTACGGAATATGTGGAAAAGCTACAACAAGTTAGGGTTTACTAGAGGAGTACTGGGTAAATATGATGAAAAGATCAAAGAGAAATGTTACCTTTCGTTGGTCAGGCCTCATTTAGAATATGCTGCACGTATATGGCATCCGCATGAAGTCGGACTGATTGCCGAATTGGATCGCGTGCAGTGTTGAGGAAATAGATTTGTAAAACGTTGCGTTGATAAACTTAGTAGCGTATCCAAAATATTAGAGTAGCCAGTCTGGGAACCACTCAGGGAGCGAACGTTAAATTGCAGATTAAAGCTCTTGCATTAAATGGAAGGACATCTCTTTAGCAGTGATGTTGAAAAAGTATTATTACCCCAATCTTATTACGGTAAATGTCAATATAATTAGAGATATTAAGTGTAGAACAGATAGAAGATGCCATTTTTTCCACGAACGATAAGGGATCAGAAATTCATTGTCCGACCGAAATAGGGTCATATTCGGGTCAAAATTTGTCTGGTGTGTATTCACCCCCAGCCACACACCCTGGTGGTGGCTTGCAGGGTACTAAAATAAATAAAAAAATACTGGCCAATATCACAATAAATTTTGTAGGCCATAAGCTACGGTATTTATCATGCATTAAGTACATTATTAATAAAATTTCATACAATCACGTCGATATTGTAATTTTTCAATTTTTAGTCCTTCGTTTAGTCATAACAATTCTACTACCTCCAACACGACTGCCAACCTACCTCACCGCATTTGATCACCAAACATGCTGACAGAAATGCCAAAGTTTCAAAGCGTGAAAATCATTCGCTTATACCGATTCACGTACCCGAATCCCTCCATATCCGGTCGACTGCTTTAACCAATTTGTCTCTAACAATGTGAATTTTTAGGGGCTTTAAAGAAGCAAGGTGCTATGGCGAATAGCCGAGCATTCAATATCACAAGTAATCATTGGGCACGAGCATTGCTAAACAGTCTACGAGGTTAAAAGCTAACGTGTAAACACAAAGGTGTCATCCTATTGACAATTTCAAAGAACTGCGGGAGATGCCGCGACAGTAACTTTACGGAGTCATCCGCTTATGTGCACCGAAATGCAAACATTACTCAATATAAATATCATTCACCAGTCCCGATCAATTCTATCGTGCGAAAAATTTTTACACTCTGAAATTTCTCCATTTCTGTGCACCTACCGGATTACTGCGGTAAAGCAACTGTTTCGGCATCTCCGGTTCTTTGGGAACGTGATAACATTTCCATTCGGCTAATTTGGATTACGGTAAAATAGCCTGTGGTACACGCGAACTGAAATTCTGAGACTTAATATTTTTTATCGTAATACGCGAGGGGATATTTTAGACTTCACACGAAATACCCCCGCGAGCATTCTATCAGGTTCAAGATAATTATGTCAAGAAATGAAACACATTCTCCTCCTCGGATATAGCCATCCCCCAAGTTACACCTGGAGGAATAAAGGAGGGGATGGGAGTGGAAGTCGTCGGGGTCTCTGGTGCTAATGCAAATGGATAACCATATCATCTGCAGTTTCGCCGGCAAGTAGGACGTTTAAAGCGCTCGTTTATGGGGCGTCGTCCTCCTTCGCGGCGACGGCCCCGCTTATAGCAAATAGGAAATTAGGACGGGGAAAATACATTCTTTCCCTCGGCGGCGTTATCCATAGCACTCGTCTCGCTCATCACTCCGCCCTCCATCTCCTCCCTCTCCCTTCGCAGACGAAAACATCCTTCGGTCCATCTCCACACCACTCAAAACTTCATTCCTCGCGACGCGTATTTTCCCGCGCGCATTTTCCCCTCAGGCCACGGCGCGGCGCTAGGGTGCCAAAATGAGGGAGGACCCAAACAGTGTGCGTGCGAAACTCAAGATACCGAATGTTAAACTTCTAAATGACCAAGATCAATTCGTATTGACTCTTTTAAAATATGAGACGGTTAAAACGGAAGACTTAGGAGAGAGGCTATGTTTTTATATTACATTTGGAATGAATTTAATACTCCATACTATCGCAGTCCTCTGTGCTCATCCTAGATAGCTAAGATTGGAGTCGAACAGTGTGAACATCGTTCACATATTATGAGCAATTTTACAAGATTTAAAATTTATTATTGAGAATGTTATGCTTTGAGAGTTACCTACTTCCACTTCGAAAATCTTTAAAATAACTCATTATGTACGGGTATGCCAATCATCGACTTCTTTATTTATTTATTTAAGAATTACGTTGCAGTTAGGCGATGTTCCTGGTGGCAACGGTCAAGTTTGGTCAATGATCACTCTTACAGCGAAAAATACATACGATACATACACACACTAGAAAAACAGATAGGAGATAAAATATAAAGCTGTAGGTCTCACGTATATCTTACAATTCCGTCAATGGTTGTGCGCTTTCCTGCAGTGGTTTTTATTTGGCCAGACTAAATTTGGACATATTTATTTTCCAACGCCAGTGTAAGTAAATAAATTTTTATCATTCTTAAAACCAGAAGGGATGGTATCGAGAAAAAAATTTCACCCCAACGTTGTCTTTGCTTTATTTTTTGTCATACTTTTTTCCCGTAATGCTGAATTCATAAACACTAAATCTTGCAACCAATTTCAAGTTATACGTCAAATATTCCGTGCTCAAATGATTACCCGCCCACGTCAACAAGCGTATAATTGTGAGAAGGATTCATGCGGTAGAAGAAATTATGGGGTATAATTCTTAACCCTCAAAACCATAGGAAGAAGCCTTTTTATAAGAGATGACATGGTGGAAGGAAGATGTAAAACTACTTCATGTTAGACTTTTTCAAAAGTTTGGGGTTGAAAATCAGCTACGTGTATTCAATGTGATTTAATTCGCCGAAATGGTTCCGTATTTCCTTTTTTATTATGATTTTTCTTTCCAAATTAATTTTTTAAATTTACGATACCACTTCCACCCACAAAACGTCACTCTCTAATGAATTAATGCACTGGGGTACGACAAGGTTCCCTGAGAGCTACACGTTTTTGTTATTATCTTCCGTGCCATTAGCGCTCATGAGCATCAACGTGATGCAAAGATCCAACGGAAAATAATGAAGCGTTTGCATGCATTAGGGTTTCCGCTACGGACGGTGAGCATTCCAAAGGAAAGGTCAAAGTAAACATGCCTTGCAACCTATGCCATGCACATTTAGAATTAATAATCTATCTCTGCAGTGTGATTTAATTCCTATCTTATACTCTAAAACTCTCCGACACAGTATAAGCTACAAACGTCCTTGACTCGGCCGCTCAAGGTTCCTTCCCTGCCATTGCTATGACCAATTTATAGCCATGCGTCAGCTGTTTTCTAATCGCGGCGAACGGACGGCTGGCAGCATACCCTTCTCTCACACAGATCTCGCCAATAAACCTTTTTATTTCATCTATATTTATTTTAATTTATATTTTTTTCGAGCAACTTCACGGAAATTACCAAAACTCTGACCTAAGAGACGCTGTCTTCGATAATACAATGGAGTTCAGACGATTCAAAGGAAATTCTGAAGTCTGATCATCGGTGACAACATATACTTGATTCTCGGAGCTGGTAAACATTTAACTAAGGCATGCTAAATGTATTTGAATTGAGCGTATGAAGTATATTAACACATTATCTGTATAACAAAACCTTCAGGACCTTCGTAAAGAATGAAGCTGGCCAGATGTTGATTCCCTGTGTTTTTTTCGTTAAAATATTTTAATTTTTGTTTCAAATTGCGGCTAGTTCTATTCTTATTTGAAAACAAGAGAAACATATTGCTTTGAGCGACTAATGGCACCGAGTGATTTTAACATAGAAACAGTGAAGCATCACAGTATCACTTGATGCAGAAAACCGCCGGAAGCGGCGGACGGATTGCTGTATGGTGTAACCCAAGGCAACCTCTTGTTGGAGAATGCATTTAGATACTTGTGTTTGCATAGATAAAATTACCTTAGTATATGCGCTAATTTGACACATTTGTTCTCGTCTCAAGTATTTGATAATCACAACACGAGGCCAGCGTATATATCAAATTGGAGCCGACTCAACTACGCACAGAGAAGATTCGTCTTCATGTGATTGTTATTCTGCAAGTCACACTGATTTCTATACAATATGATAAAATGTTTTCCCTCGTAATGGTTTTCGTTATTTTCTGATTTTCTTATATATATATACAACCGGGTACCGGGTGCAGATTAAAATAGCTGGCAATCAATGAAGTCAAGTTTCACTCAAAATCGAACTATTTCATTAGAACACGGAAGTTCAAAATTTCACATCAATACTTATATCCGATAACACTTGAATATATTTTCATCAGTTTTTACTGGGAAGGGAACTCACATGAAAAATTATGGCAAAATAATGTACCAGTATGACTTACTCATTCCCGTTTGAGAAATCATTACGCTTGACCTCATGGTATTCATATCTGGGATGACACAGGAAAGCTTACTTTTTATTTGAGATAAAAAATATTTGGAAAATTTTAGCTGTAAACGTTTGCTGTGCTCCGGTTCAAAATTTCACAGTGATATTTGACATGTATCTTTCTCAGCGAAACGGGAAAAAAATCAGGAACACAGCTAAGAGAACTGAAATATCAATACTATCAAAGGCTCCCTCGATCAATAAAGGCTCCCTCGTGGAATCAAACGGGCAGACCCACGCGGAGCGGACCCTCTCCAACGGCTTCATCTTATTATTTTCTGGAAGATGAGAGGACACGAGACGGGAGTGGCTGGACAAAGAATGATAAGTCCCTAGCGGCGGGGATTGCACCCGCGAATCTGTCGTGAGAGCTCTCGGAAAGACCCCGTTTTCCCAATACATTTACGTTTTTATAGAGCGCAGATAAAGGGAGACTCCTATTGCTGGTGGAATACGATATTTTGAAACTTAGGCTTCCCGCTATCTTCGGCTAATCCAGAACGGGTATTTGCAATGCCGAGTTTCATGAGCGTTACTCTTCCACTTAATGGCTACTGGGTGTACTGAACAACGTCTATGACGGGATATCAATAAATACCATATTGACAAAAAAATATTATTCCCTCTGACGAGTTTTAAGGTCAAAGGCAGTTTGGGAAATACCAAAAACGGTTTCTGGCTAAAATATATTTGTTTCATATAATTATCGTAAATATCATCTCTAAGAGTAAACGTCTCTTCGAGTAATTACGAATTACCCAAAAAAATTATCCAGAGAGTATTCTCGCAATTTAATTGTAATTGGTGTCAAATTAGGACTACTCTCATTTGATTTTATGACTGGCCAACGGTATCTGACTTTCGATCGATAATTTATGTGGAATACGCATTTCCACATGTTGTAGAATGGATAATAATCCTTTTAATATCAATTTCCAGGAGTTTTTTCTGTTTTTATGGACTATCGAATCAGTCATGGGCTGACGATGCTAGATAAAATGCCAGCGAAAATGTTATGTTCAGCCAAATGCATCAATAGCGCTGGAAAAATAGTCATTATTAGAATACTGTGATAATAGAAAATGCATTAAAATCTATTGCAAATCATAACTCAACAGTCCCTAAAAGCTACCGATTATGATGGTGTCTAACCTTTGAGAAATACATCCTAATACCTAAAAAAATACATCTAGCCACACTCCACACACACAGGAACTTGCAAATTGCAGACAACAGGAAGGAGATTAATATGAAGAGTAAGCTGATAATGATCTAATTAGTAGCCTTGTTAAGAATGAATCTACTGCTACGACCAATGCTGAGGAACACATGTACCATAGTGAAACCCGTTGAGATCATTGGAACCACAGGCAGAAGATGATTATGCCAATGCCACAAACTGTCGTTCTCAACGTATGGACCCTAACTTATATGAAGTCATCTCATAAATGGGTAGGGGTGGGAAAGCATGTGAATCTCAGATTGCGCCCCAAAACTCTTGGCCTCAGTTCCATATTTGGGAATAAACTGATTGATCACTTCTCATAACTCAGTGGTTTCAACGCATTATTCTATTCAATTTTTTTTGTTGAAGCATCCTTTATAAATCCTACAAAATAAATTGAACGTATATTTGCTATTGACGTAGTTTTAGTCAAAAAGACATCACTGCGATCCGAGGACTGATTTAAGAAAATCAATTGATACAAAAGAGTGAATGAATACCATTACAAAAAGAGCCCAGTCGAGTCCAATGAAAGGAAAAATCAGAATGATGCAACATAGTTACAGCACGGAATACATAGTTGGATAACATTTACTAAATCAACTTCGGTTAAAAAAGTATTTCCTTAAAAATTTAACGACTGAAAAGGGAACAATAAACGTGAGAGCAACCGAAGAATCCACATAGATCCCTTTAACTTGTAAAACAGCCCTTTCCTTCACTTATTTTCCCGTCTGCAGAGATTCTATTCAGTAGAAACTTCGCTCAAGACTCTCTCGACCCCTAAAGGTGAAAGGGCTTCCCCACGCTCCATACCAGGGCATTCATGCAGTTCAATTAAGAAATTAAGTTGACGGCGAGCCACGTGTAGCAAACAACGGACTGTAGATACCTATAGTTTCAACCGGCCGAAAGTATTCAGCAGCATATTTTTAAATAATGTCAACGATGCAATTATTTCTACGCTAAATTGAGTTATTGTAACAAGCAGGATGACAAAGCAGGAACATACTGAAACTCTAAAAGCCAATTTATAAATTGGAGTTAGAAATAGATACGTACCATAGAGAGCAAATATGTTTTTTTAAATCCATACCTAGAGTTCAAAATATAAGTTACAGATTCAGATGTCATATGATGGAACCGTTCCATAATAACAGAGGCAAAGACTTTTACACCAAATTTAGATTTATCAATGAAAAATCATAATACTCTTTGTCTCTGTTATTACATACCGAAGCCTGAAAAAAATTTATACTGCGGTTTCCCACCTAAAGCAGCCACCAGATGGAATGATGGATTATTTAATTTTTTATAAAGAAAAGGTTGACAAGAAGTCCACGCTGTACAAAGTCCCCTGATGATAAACGATGGTCGCGCAACAATCCCGTGATGCAATCTAGACATGGATTAAAGGAGGGTTTCCCAAAGCGAAAGCCGAGATACAGAGGATAGTTCCGGATGGAGAAGGGGATCTTGAAGGGTCTGAGGCGGCGTCGTCGTTTTCCTGCCATATCTTACAGTTCGGCTGCCTCTAAGGGGTACGCAGGGCTCATAAAACTTGGGTCCGCTGGATTAAGGTATTAATGATCAGATACGGTGACGGGGAGAAAGGGTTTCCTCGGCGAGAAGCCATCCTCCCCGGCTGGAGCCTAACGTCTGGGGATTTAATAAGGCCCTCAACGGTCGTCTGTCCCGGAAGATTTCAGTCAACACGTGATTTTATGAGACTGTCGGGGATCATAGCCGAGGCAATCCCCGCTGAAAACAATGACGGCATCTTCAAGCCAAACGGGAGGGCGCAACTCAGTGACTGTACAACTCTTCGCGGGGCCTGATAACCGGTAGAAAGGCGACACATCTGCTCGGCAATTCAAAATGTTTTCGGAGTAGGAAGTACTTACAGCCAGCGCCGAGGAGCGGGAGGAATGAATTCAGTTTGAATTTAAATCATCATAAATAACGCTTGTCAATTTTAAGAAAGATTTTTTCAGGCTCTCAAATCTATTCCCTTTTCAATTAGCCTAATCATTTCATCGTAACTACTCTCCTATTACCGCTCTCATTATCTGATCGCATTCCTCCTTGATTTCCTCAACATTGTTCATCCATTCCTACTATTTAATTTCAATAATAAAACTATCATGCGTCCACCTCTTTTACTTAGATTTTTCAAAAAAACTTTCCTTCCTTTCGCAGACTTTCTAAATTGGTGACTACTTCCGCCTCTTGAATCTTCATTCTTCTTAAATACGACGTTAATCCACTAACCTTATGTGTTTTGTTATAATAACCCATTCTTTCCGAATGACCTCATTCGTGTTCTGTTCATCTGTTTTTAAGTTTCCCTTTCAATCCCTCGTCCCTCTCCGCGGGGGGAAATTCCTGCTACCTGCAACGTTGGGTCGCATTCCCTGCCTTTTACAGACTCTTTGGGGGTAGAGTGTTTCGTGGTACATTTTCATGTGGTAGTGATGTTTCAATTTCTTGCTTGTTGTGTCCTGGCTTCCGTGTTGTAGGATGGCTTTCGTGCTGCATTCTGGGGTGCAGTTTTTAGTTGTTTTGCGGTATATGTGTTTGCATGAGTATTGGATGAAGGGATTTTTGCATGAGTGTGTGCGCTGCTGTGGGTGTAATTTTCCGTGTTGTTTTTTTTGCATGTGGTATTTTTCCTTTTTACGGTTGGTGACCTAACACCCCCCGCCACACGCCCTTGCGGCGGCTTGCGGGGTATTATGTAGATGTAGATGTAATGCGCTGAACATGCAACCTGCAATAGATTGCCTTTCCTCTCCTATGTTTCTCAATTGCACATGAGAAGTTCGACAGATCTACCTTTGAAAATTAGGTTTAATGTCAGTTTTTCAAGCTGCTGTAGTTAAGGAATGATAGCAACTCTTTTTATAATTATTTCTAAACGTTTTAGGAATCTGGTTTCTTAAAATGAAAAACGAGTATTTTCTATTTATAAACGTGAACTTTGCAAGTCAAATATCGAAGTAATATATGTTTATAAATAATATAACATCATTCAAAATCCTAGATAAGACGCCGATTAGAAATGAAAAGATTAAATTCCCTAGTGAAAAAAATGCGTTTGTTAAGGTATTTGCGGATGATAATTCTATTTCCCATGTACACAGGTTTCGCATATTTAGTACTCATTCGTACTTCTTTTAGACATCTATAATTCAGACGAAATGACTGAAATAGTATGGAGACTCTGTGAGAGACACGTCTACATAAAATGTCTCGAAAATAATAAAATTTAGATTGAATTTTTTCCTAAAAATAACAACTTCACTTTTCTTTCACTTCAAACATTCAGGTACATATGCGCCGCCATCTATAAATTTTCCGGGCCAATTATTGAAATTAAAAATGAAAGCAAAAAATGCACATCGCTACCGTCCTCTCCATCGTAGAGTGTAGGTTATTTGCCCTGGGATGAGCCAAACGAAACGCATCGCGCGACGAAAAATCACTGCCACAGAGATAGCGATAAAACTTCCATCTGATTCCGTAAATACGGGTCGCCTCCAGTTAATTCCGAATTCGGAGCGGATGGAAAGGAATATAGGGGAAAACTAGAAGGAGGGGAGGGAGCGTCATTGAGGTAAGATGGATACCACTTAAAGCGTCCACCAAGTCGGGAAGAAGCAGAGTGTGTACTCCATTAGTTCGACCAACACGAACCCTCTTAAGTCATATCAGACTCCCCCCACCACCCTCCTCCTTCCAGCACACCACCTTCGAGGATGCTTCCGCGCGCTATCCTTCACTCGCATCTACACACAACCTCCTCCTCCAGGGGCGATGCGTCCCTCTCCTACCAACCATTTCCCTTTTCTCGTAATGCGTCGGACGGGCCCTGAAGAAGTCCGAGGGCGATCCCATTCGCTCCGGGAACGAGGCGCTTGAACTCGCGCACGCTCTCTCTCCCTTCCGATCCCTTTCCTCTTAACTCGACGCCGTCCCTACACGTTTCTCACGCACTTCCCCACTTGTTTTTACGCGCGTTGCCCGGGAAATGGACGCGACGGGCCCGACAGGACGAGGGAAAGTCGCGGTGGTGACGGGGCGAAAAAGAAATAATAAACGGAGTATGCCCATCGTAGATCTTTTCCCTCCTTCCGGAAACAGAAGGAGCGGAGAGTGGTGACGTAGATCTTACGATCCATTCCGAATCTTCCGACAGCGATCTATTAATGGGCCAAAGTGGTGGTTGACGATGACGTGTAAGGGGTCGAGGGGATTCGGATCGGGGAGAAGAGGGGCGGTTTTACTCTAAACAAGAGAGACGCCTCCAAATATAGACGGGTACTAAAATTACCTTTAAAGCGTCGGCCCTTTTCATCCCTCCCTCATGTTGACTAACGATTGGTGACGCGGGCGAGCAGGAGTTCAACTGGATCGGTGGTCGCGGAACCTTTTTTTCAGCTTTTCTCTCGCCAGCACCTGGCCCTGTTTCGTACAACGGAACACGTGGGGGATAGTAAAAATAATTTGAAGTATTTTCATGGTTGTCGATAAGGCGGACAAAAGGACATTGTTTCAAAGCATGAGTATTGAACATCAATAATAATGCTTCAAAGGTACTCCAATCTTTGCACGGTAAATATCCTCCCCTGAAATGGATAACACCATACTGGAGTGGATTCTTTTCATAAGCTACCGTGTTCCGTGATGAACTTGAATGAATCCGATTACGAGACTTCACGCAACGGCTTTATAAGTAACAGCATTTGAATAAAAAGCTTTCCTACATTGCTCACACAATCCAATGAGTTAACGAATGCCAGATATACTTATTTGTGATGAGGGGGTGGACCTTACCTCTTACTCTGAATGAATTCAATCTATTTCTAATTAAACGAGTAAGTTCCGCGGAACATTTCATTTATGGATGACATGCAGTTTCAAAGAAACTGCGGGAAAATCCGCGACAGAAACAGCTGATTCATCCGCTAAGGCACAGTATGATGCAGAAATTTCAGTGTAAAAATCATTAGCCTTTTCCGGGATTCGAACCCGGAACCCTCGATATCCGACCGAGAGCTTTAGCTAGTTAAATTACCTCCTCTTACTCTCCGAAATGTTGGGGGCTTCAAAGAAATGAGATGGTATGACGAAATGCGGTGCATACATTATCACACGCATTCGTAGTCGTACGGGTTTTGCCACATTCTAATTCTAGGTATCTGGGTTCGAATCCTGGTCAAGGCGAAAGACTCTTACGCCTTAAAATTGTCGTATTGTAATATGCATGGCATGCCTGTATCGCATTTATTTTTTATCTTCTCAAAATAAGGCTTGAGTAGTACATGTATCAACATAAACACTGCTTTTTTCCCTGATAAATGTACAATAATTTACCACGGCCCCCAGATTACGCACATGGAATGAGATAAATTGGAAGTTATTCTTCCTAAGGATCTTTTCACCTAGCAGAGTAAAACATCTTACCCTTTTAGATATTTGAATGCACTTCCGCTTCCCTTCCCCATTTTCCTTTACAATACACAACTCTTCTCCTCCCCAACATGCTCATTACAAACCCCAATCACGACACGCCATTCCTCTCACAGTAGCCCCCTCCTAATTTCCGAAACTCACTAGCCCCCTTCCCCCGAAATCCAGACTTCGATGTAATATATGCCTTGAGGTCGATTTGCATTATATGTAATTCTTGTATTGTACACGATGCTGCCCTAACAGGTGAAACCGGTGGTTTTATATAATAAAATTGTTGGGGGAATTCTACGAATTCTAATTATTTTCACTAAGGAAATATTGGCTGAGATAGTAAAAAAGAAATAGCCTTATTAAGTATATTGAATGAAAATTGTGAGGTATTCTAATTAAAATATTAACAGATTTGGCTTTTTAACCATAATCGTAAGTTAACAAAGTCATACATGGGATGCGACAAGTTTAGAATCAGAACCTTTTAGCAAATCTACTAAATCGTCACATAACCCCTAGCCAAATGATAGAAATCCGCATATGGTTCGTGCGCGAGACCTTGTTAAATGCTCAACGTATTCGATTTAAATTGGTCAAATAAAAATCAATATATTTTTGAACGTTTGTCCGGTATCAGAAACAAATCCACTAATGCGAAGAAATGAGAAGCATTCAATAGAAATCTGTGCGAGCGAAATTCAAAAATCGTTCCTTCATATAGCGATGGATGACTCAAATTCGTGATAGAGTGATCGCTGTCACGATTCTCCCAGTTGAAATCGTTTCTCACTCCGTGTTTATATCACAGACTAATGCCCAACTATTCCCTTTTGAACTCAAAATTCCCGCCTTATCTCCAAAGGGCAACTTCACTCCTTCCTATGGCGGGGATTGGGCTATTGATTTTTATTATTCGCCGTTCCTCACCGCTCTCGCAAGCGCAACTTTGTTCATTTTCAAGAGACCATCCCGACGACGTCCGTGAGACCTACCGCGGTGGGAATCTGCAGGAAATGGGAAATCAAACGGTTCAAAGGAACGGCAGCGGGCGAAAAACATGTCGGGAGGAAGTGCGGAAAGAGAGAGAGGGAGGTTGGCAGGGAAGGAAGGGAGGCTATTGGGTAAGAATACAAGATTGGGCCCGCGACATAACGGGGCGGTGGGGAAGAGGCGGGAGAGGGGGGGGAGCGTGGAAGAAGCGCCTGTGGCAAAAGCGCAACGAAACAGGAACCTGCGATATCCGGGCGAAAGGTTTTGGAGCGCGTCCCGAGAGATAAGGGGAGGTCGTGAAGATGCTGGAAGCACACACGTACACACACAACAGTGCGAGGGAGCTGGAGAGGGAGGGGAGAGGGCATCGAATGGGTAAAGTCACTGGAGTGATGCGAAGGAATCGAACGACAATGCCCGTGGTTCTCCGTTCGCCCACCGCGGGAGTACCCGGTCAAGCGTAAAGGATTTCGACGAAATCTTCGAAACCTTGGCCATTCAAAGCGGGGCTCCGTTATCTCCCCTCTCTCTCCCCCTTCACTATCCCGCCTGACTTTCCTTCCTCTCTTCAAATTCTCCCTCGGAATAAAAATCTCCAGGAAATGAAGCCGCAGGCCTCGCTCAAATGTCCCCCAACTCGACGTGGCACTCCCACAGTATCAAAAATAAAATTTTCATCGCGGAGACGTCCGTTTCGGAGATTTCAAAGAACGTTCGAGATAGTTAGTTGCATCATGATAGTTAAACGGCAAGGAATTTAAAAAAAACAAAATCACCACATTGAAATCTAGTAATTTAAGAAATGGGAATTACGATATTGTGCGGGTCGAAGTGCCGCGGTTGGCTTCAAATGAGAGGGGGTCACAACCACATCTGAGTTATCTTGGGGAATTCATTCGATGAATATGAAACCTCGCCGTGAAGCCAAAGAGAAAGGGAAACAAATAACACATTTTTAGGCGTAACATGGTGTAAATCCTTCATGATAAAAGAAGACGGTTTGCTTTTCCACATTGAATGTTTTTATTACGACCTCGGTTTTGTTACAGCGTAACATCTTCAGCGTGTTTTTTATCATCAGAAAATGAAACATTGGTTAGTGCACAAATAATACTTAAAAAGATAAAGAAAATCACCCCAGTAACAATGAACAGCGTTGAGGAATCTCAAATAAAATATAAATTAACATTACGAAACCTTCTAGAGGAAAAAGGTTTAATCATTATATAAAAAATATTTTTTGTTTTCCATGGGTTTAATCTTAATTTGGTGATAATTATTTAAAACTTAAATTGAAGGTGGCATTTTAAACAAATCCCAGTTTGGAATAAAGCTTTATACCTTAAACTATGAAGCACGATAATACTTTCCATTGTAAAGAGATTGTGAATCTGTCCTCCTCATTAAAGGCGGTCCTCGAAAGACTATTCCAAACTTGAATAATTTCACAAAGATTATGGGTCTACATTAGATCTCTTCATTCCTCTTCTTCGCCAACCCAAGACACACCCTGCCATTACTTTATTCTAATTCTCCTGACAACTTCTCAATATCTCCCTCTCTCTCAGATTTTCTCTTTTGCCTTCCGCGAACTTTCTTCTACACGACTCATTCTGAAACTCTTCCATTAGTCTTAATTTATGCAACCTTCGTTCTCCCTCTTCCCATTAGTACGTGCCCAATCTTTTGAATTCTTTTAAGACATATAGTATACTAATTAAATAAAACATCAGGTGCTAAATACGAGAAATTAGTGGGATTAACACGGTATCGGAAGAAAGCATGTATCCAAACTGCCACCCGTAACTTTGCTAAAGAGCAAACCATTATCAAGAGAAACGGCGCCACGAGTCCCTTGACAAGCGCTCGACCCGACCCCTCTTCACTCCATCACCCTCTCCCCTTCCCCCCTCCGGGTCTTCCCCGAAAGATAAACGGGATCGTCCAAAGAGACGAAGTTATTCACGAGTCGCGTTTACACCCGCCAGGCCGCGGTGAATTTCCTCGCCCCGCGGCGACGCCTGCGGAGTTTCCATCTCTCGTCCGACCGCACTCGGGCCCAAATTTACTGCCTGCGTACGAGAGGGAGGGGTCTTCGGGGGGAGCGCGCGAGACCTCCTCGCCGACATTCTTTTATTCCGAAAGGGCCACGGGCACTGTCGCGTTACGTTACAGTACCGCTCTCGCGGAAGCGTCGAAAAGCTCGTAGGTCGTTATATATCTTTTGTGCACTGCGAAGGGAGGGGGAAGGACAGAGAGAGAGAAAGAAAGAGAAAAAATGAAAATGCCGGCGGAGAGACGGGAGCGAGCGAGGAAGCGAACGTGGAGAGCTTGTACCGGTTTTGGGGTTGTTGTCTGTGAATTACACCGCCCGGGAGCTTTGCTCGCCGTCACTTCCAACGGACGTTGTAGTACGTACGCTTCTACGCTCAACCTCCTGGCGAAATAGGTGAGGACACATCCGCAGCACGCTGGTCCAAGTGTGGGAAATTCCCCGGAAACGAACCTGAGCCTCCTGCCAGGAATGTTTGAGCAGGGGAGTCAACGAACTTCTCCGGCCGAGAGTGTTGCTGGATCGAGATAGAGATTCGCATGTATTTACGCCGCAAGTCCCAACAACAGTCAGTGTAGGGTAGCGCAAGCTAAGCTGGAAGGGGTTGTAGGATCAAGAAGGCATTTAAGGGGTTGGATCAAGAGATAGGAACTTGTGGGAGTTGTGTTGCCGCTACCAAGGCTTTTTCGCACAAAATAGGATTAACTACGGCATGAGGGGTAATTTCATTTTTTAATTCACAGGCACTTACGTTGTCTATTTATTAAAGAGACCACAGAGCTATTGTTTTCACCATCTATTTCCTCTTATTCCCCCAATTTTAAAATCTAGATTCAATATGGGAATGTACACGTAAGTTTGAGTGCGAATGAATGACTTCACTTCAATAAATTATCCACATTCATTGGAAAAATATAGTTAAAATTTATTTTCTCTGATGATTCCATGCAAAATCATAAAATGACAAAATTACCGTTTTTACCTTACCCCAATAATTATTAATGACCACCAGTCGCACCATTCCCGAAAACTTCATCGAAGTCACGAATAAAAATATTGTCGGTCGGATCGAACGGCCTTATACGTGTCGAACGCTGTAAGTACTTCAAAAGGGGTTCGGCGAGAGCTTCAGCTATTAAGTATTTAAAGATAAGCTAACACTTCGTTGGATTGATAAGTACCCTTTACATCACATTTTTTGTACGAGCGACGGGTTCTCGTATCACGTATAACGGCGAGGTGAACAATTTTTCTTGATAATTTGGGTATGACATCGGATTTCGTTCAACTTTTCGCACTCCAGCCCCAAGCGAACGTGTGCCTGAATTTCGACTGAAAATAATGGGTGTGCCATTAGGTCCATTCGCCCCATCTCCCTCCTTTCGTGATTGATCGCCATTTACGGTTATCTTATTGCTGCCATATTTCGATGATGGAGAACAAAGAATATTTTAACATAATCGAGGTTCTGCTCCAGAATAACCCAGAAATCGCTTATTTAGCACAACCGCGTCATTTCTCCTTCACATTGGATTAGTTAATTATCGCGATTATTTGGTTTGGCAATTAGAATTATTAGCGTCCTTCATAGGTTCGTGGAATAAATAATTGAACTGATTTCCTGTTGCCTTCCTCAACAGTGTTTTTATCGTGACACTATCACTCAAACGGCCACTCCCTGTACGCAACCAAATAATATTAACATTATATAATTACAATATTATTATTATTATTTGGTTGTATTAATATAATAAGAATTATATTTTGAATGCACCGATGTATGTTATACATGTAATCCTGGTGTACTAGATATGCGATTGTGAACCAATAATTAAAGTGTTTATGAACAAAGGAATCGACTATACAAGATGAAAACCAAATTTCATATCTCTGTGCAAATGGAAACAATTACCACAAATGAGATCCAAAAATAATATATGAATGGAATAGAAACACTTTTTTAATTAACCGAACAATGATGCCCTCCAAAATGTCTTTCAAGTCTTTTATGTGTGAAATTACTTCACTGTTGACCGTGCGATTTTATATTATTTCATCATTAGTAAAGTAATGCCGCGCATTTATACGTCGCGCAAACAAATCGTGGGAATGGGAAAAAGGAGGAGCTTAGCTCTCTCTCTCTCTATCCATCTCGAGGTTTGTGGGTGAGTGACCGGCTTGCGGTCAACTAAGGCTAGTTAGTTGGATACCTAGGTTAATTCTACACACTGGCACATAAAGCAATGCACCCAAGTTCCCGTTCCAAGACATCGTGTTAGCAAAGAGAGATTTCGCATTTCAAAGAATCCACCGGAATTCCGAAAAAAATATTCCTGTGAAAGAAATGTGGTCTGAATTTTGTAAACTGCCTTTTTGAACAAAGAAAAACAATCACGGAAAAGACGTATAGTATTCTTTCCTTTTTCATAAAAAATGTCTCTCCAGGAGTTACCGCACAAGGGTTCCCTTTTTTTCGTCATTTTGGGGAAAAATTCATTGAATATGATTATTTCCTCGTTTGCTGCGAACCTAGTAAAAGTTACAATGTAAATTCCCTGGTTGGTAAAACTCGTATACTATTTGGTTTAGATGAGTGCTTATATGAGGGACGCTGTGAAACGGAGAGTCCGGGTTCGATTCCTGGTGATACATCTGAACACCTCCAACTACACGCAGGCTGTTTAACCTTTCGTACATCAAATCGTCCTGGGGAACCACATTCGGGACAATAATATGAACTGCAGCCCCATATTACCCAGCTTTTGTGTGGATTTCATATGCTGCAAGGATTAGTAAGCTCTGTAGATAAAACAACCATTTTGGTTGATAACTGTGATTTTTGTAATTTGTTTCATTTTTAAATAATATTTTGATAAACCATATTCAGTTTCATTTAACAATAATATTAACAAAAAAAGACGCAATAAACTACACATACGCCATGAGCCAAGTTAGTGCTTTCGGTCCCTCTGGGAATAGGACCGTTCTGTCTTTCATCTTATTATTTCACAATATGATTACTTTTTCCATCAACGTGATTGATTATGGAAGAATGTATGCGTGGCAGATGTCGATTATTATTTGATATGGCCATTATGAGTTGAGAAAACCAAATATTGACAATATGCAATTATTGACAGTATAATTATACTTGTATATCTCGAACATCCAGAGACTGAAATATATGAACTTACTTCCTATGCAGCTCAGAATTGATTCTAGAGTCAATTTGAGCGAAGATAACACATTTATTAATTTAATAGCCGTCATTACTCATTGGTACAAAATTATTATTTTTTTAAAGAGGCAATAAAATAATTTCAAAAGAAATACTTTCAGGATGCCCTTCTACGTGAGAATTTCGACGTATTAAATTTATTGTTTGGAAAATTTATGGAGTCGAGAACTGGGAGAAGATATTAATTGACAGCTCAAAATATTATAGCAGCTGTTTTTAGCACTTTACATTCTTACGTTAAGAAAGGTCCCGTCGTTGAAACCGCAGGGGATGCAACCCTGGCAGAACCAGACTCCCAAACTAGTTTTTTTTTCAAACTGAGAAATTAATAGGATTTCCTCGGAATTATTATGAGTGACGCACAGCTGGGGAACAAATATTTCCAATCTTTAGAAAATAACGAGATAAATTTTTTTACATTGAGGTTGGTAGTAATCTTAAAATTCCGTCTAGCTGTAATATTTGTCACTGAGTGGGCATTTTTCAAAGCATTTAAAATAATTGTCAAATGAAAGCATTGTGTTTGTAATATTTACTATCGCTCTGAAAGGAGGGTGGCATGCATTAGAAAGGAAGACGATTTATCCAAAGCATTACTCTAATAATAATTAGAGGAGGTAGCAATAAAAGCGCATAAAATGGGCATCGTATGTATTAAATTGTACCAAAAAGATATTGGCACTAACCGTTGCTTGGACAGCGCCGCATTCGAAAAGTCGTAACAGAAATCCTTGAATATCACGTATCATGGACTTACAGAATACACCGTTGAAAAAAGGAAATTAGGACGCGGAAAAGATTTTTGCGCAACGAGGAGATAAATTAGGACAAGTGGAGCTCCTAAGCTCCCTAAGAGGCGGAAATAATGAAAGGAGTACAACGGACATCAAGCGGAAAAATAACTCATGCTTAAAGGCATTTCTAATGAATAGGAGCCTAATGGACTCATAGAAGGTACATACAAGGAAAACTAGCAAATGAAAATATTAGTTCCGCATGGAGTCGGAACAATGAGAGTAGAGGCGGGTTATCGAAAAAGCGAATTGGAGAAGAACATGGGCCTTCGATTCGTAGTGCTGGCGGCGTACACCGGAGATCAAACGGACAGATGAGGAGTTAAATTGAGATACGAGGAAGTATTGAGAACAGATAAGGAAGAAAGTCAATATGGAGCACATTACAAAGAAGCAGATGAATTGGGCACGCCTTGAAACACGATAGATTCGATAGAACACATCTAAAGGGAAAAAATAAAATGAAAGGCCCCTCGAGGAAGACCCTAGGTCGTAATCGGAATAAAATGGGATGTTAGAAAGAATCGTTATCGTAGCGTTATGTATTGCACTGCGATTACATAGGGAGGAACGGATGGTTTCCACCCGGTTGGATTCAAGGAATTATTAATATAATAGCATCCACTACGTAAGTTAACAATTTGGCGCATTTCTCGTAGGATATATAATACATTTTAAGCAATTCAATTGCCGAATTCTTAATTTATTACAGATATTTTTCTTCTGAAATTGGGATTTTTGGGAGTCGCATTATACACCCAGTTTTTTTTTATGGATAAGCGAGGATCAACACTAATATTTAAGAAAATTCCAAATAATAGCTTATCTCGGCGCCGAGAGATTCCAATTTTCTCCGTTAGAATTTCCTAAACAGCGAGTGATATTTTCACGTTTTTAATTTCATGTAACCACGCAATAATTAAATAATGGAAAAATTTTTTAAATAAACGAGGAAAAGCTTATTTCAGCTGGATATTTTGCGCATTACTGGGAAAAAATTATTCCCTGACAACGATACAAGTCATTTCAACCGAAGGGGACTAAATTTAGATCTGCGGACCTGTGTAGGCAGAAATGTGAAGATTAATGGTCCATAAATGCCTAACGTGTTTGAAAACCAAACTGTGAGTATATCTACGCATCACGCTAAACGGCTTTATCAACGAAGGCTTTTACACCTCTGAAAAAATTAACACTTGAGTAAGAAGAAGTAGGAGTCGCTCGATTTTTAAGACCAATGGAATAAGGGTTGAGTTGAGTTTCTTCATCATTAGTTGCACATGAAAAAAATAGAATGCATATTTAGCGCGCTTCCTGCAATTAGTAAATGATACATGATTCGTAGAAAAAATCTTATACCAGACCTGCAAGCTACGTAAGTAATAACTTAAGAAAGATAATTACGATATATTTACACAATGAGTATAGATCATAATGTAAATATGAAGTGAAATCATCATATCATAATCTTTATGTTATTTTCGCTTAATTATAGCTCACTGCTCTTATATTTAGCGTTTATCTTGTAATTCCATAAGAGTGGATTAATTTTAGTTAATGCTTAAGAACTGCTGGTAATGCTCTTATATTTTCATTCATTTCACAGCAGGGTAAGTCAATTCACTCTTCGTTATTAGGAAAATGTGAAATGACAGTTTAAGTGGGCACTGCGAAAATAGCCTCAACCCAGACACCTGAGTTTGTAATAATTCGTAGGGGCTAGGTGCGAGTATCACGCCTCTCCAGACTCATCCATTAACGGAATGGCAAAGAAAAAACTGAAGAATTCGAGGAACGAAAACAAAGATAATGAAATTTATCAAAGCAAATGAACAGCTATGCAGACTTAATTATGTATTTACTGCACGCCATGAATAGCTCAACAAATTAATAGTCCAACAAAATGTTGTGTGAACTAAAGGACTCGGGACAGGTGTCATTCATAAATATTATTAAATACTGCGGGCAAATAAATATTGGCATCGCAGTAAGCATTAAAAATTTTCTGCTGATTCAAACATATACTATGGAAATCGATTGTGGAGATTCAGGTGTGACGTAGTGAAAGGCGGACAAGATAAATACCTAAACAGTCACACTATTCCACTATATTAAGATTTATTATGAACATTATATCTATTATGATAGACTTAATGATGACGAAGTAGCGTCAAAACAATTGTAATAATAAATCTCTATATAGTGGATGAGAGTGATTTTTTAAAAAGCCATCATAGAAATTGATCTTCGCCCTCCAAAATTCACTCTTTATCCATTTTTTAATATTTACTGGTCCCTGTGAATATTCATTATTCCGATACTTATTTTTAAAACAAATGTCTTTTCAAATATGCAATTAAAAACCATCCGGTGTATGACCTTGTTTCTTGGCACTCAGATTAGACGTTGACACGTCGCTACATTAATGTTTCTCATTCACTACGGCAGACTTAAATCTAAACTGGCGGGGTTTGACCGTATATCATTTCCTAGATGTCTTCCACTGAAGTTTCATTAATAGATTAATCGTATGTATACGTTGTTATAAACATGAGCTAATAGCACGAAATATACACCGCGTTCCACTTATTAAGGAACCTACCATTATTTCAAAGCCTTTTAATCCGTTCCTTTCGAGTTTATTTCCACAAAAATTTATTCACAAATAACTCCTATTAATATATCATTTTACATTACTAAATAAGTTCACACACAAACAATATTACAGTTCTGGAGCATATAATACCGTCCTTAGGGATTAATTAAATCTGTAGGCAAGGGAGTGGAACATTCTGCAATAAAAATGTTACAATGTACTGCTGAAAGTTCTTGAAAACCTCACAGATAAATTCATGTTTATTATTTAAGAAAGAGTAAACGCAACGAAGCAAAAAAGTCGTTAATACGACATAGTCATATCAATGTTTTTTGCTGCAATTCTTGAATTGGAAGGTACTGAAATTCTCCATGAGAACCATTTAGTTCGGACTGAAACTGTAATTAACGATGAAACATTGCAACGAATGTTCAAATGAAAATAGAAAAAAACTAGTCCATAGGTTTTTACCTCATCTCTTAATATTTTATGAATGCTTCCGTTCTGGAAATCACACACCCTTCAAGTTATATACCTAGATCACTGCCTCACGCCATCTTTGGAAAAGTGTTTGCATCATCATATAAAATTCATTATGTACTAAGAACAGCTTTGCATGCCAACTTACTATAAGTGTTAACAATAACACTAGTGTCACTTTTCTCAAATTGAATACTCATTTGTGTGCATATGTTCGCATAAAAAAAGGAGTTGTAGTCTCTCTTAAAAGAAAACGAAAAGGAGGAGAAAAATGACTCCGGAGAAGTGATCAAAGTGGCGCTTTGGAGAAAAATTGTGTTCATGAAGGAGTTAAACTCCGGCATTCCCATAGAAATTCAGACCATTCCTCCATCCCTTCAAATGATACTCAAAGACAATATAGATGTCTTTTACACAAGTTCCTTCGGGCGTCATCGTCTAGGGTCCTCCTACATTTTTTTTTCTTGAAATAAGGTTTTCAGACTCCGAGAGAGAAAGAGGAAGAGCATCACCTCTCTAAAATATGTATCCTTCTGGCCGGAGAGGGTATGGCAGTAAAGGAAGACCACGCAGACCTCATTTTATTAGAATCTTTTCCGCTCTCCACTCCGCAAAACACTCCCACGTCCACAGAGAGCTACCCCACCACAGCCGCCTAGTATAAACCCCCACCCCGAACTCACGACCCCCTCTCCGACCCCTCCCCTCCCTCTCTCCGACGAAACGACTTGAATAAGAAAGGAAGTTCCACGACTCCTATATTGGCCCCATCGTAACTCCCTGGATAATAATTTTATTCCCTTCCCCTTTATATAAACCCTTTGGACCATCCGACTCGGGGACGGCGAAAAAAATGGAAGGTGAAGGCGGGAAAGAAAGTCCTAGGGGAGAAGGGGAGGGGGGCAGGGAGACAGAAATGCCACGCATGCGTCGAGTGCGTGCCCGCTTGTACACGCGGACAAAAAAATATTCACTTTTCCCGAAGCCGGCACCCTTTTTTTCTTCACCATCATCCGCCACCCGCATTTCTCTCTCTCTGTTTTCTTATTCTCTCGACATCCTTCCTCCATCCCCATCCTTTTCACACGCCAATCGATGAGCGTGGCGACGCGACGGATGTGATGGATGATGGGGGGCGGCGATACAGGGAACCTCATTAGCCTCTCTTGACGATCGACGAGTGACCATTCTTAGAAAATAGATAAAAAGTATATATATATATCTCAGAATGGCGGTTCCGGGCTCGGGGAAACAAGGGTTGGCTCCAAGGAGGGTGACAATGGGATTTCCCCCTTCTTCCATTCCATCTGGACGAGACCCAAGTGGACCTTCCACGGGCTTCTCGGGGAGGAGGAGGGGAATGAAGAGACGTGGGTGGGTGGAAAGGGGTTAACGACAGGCCAAACTCTATCCCCCTCCACTTCTCTCTCTTTCTCGAATCAGTCTGTCCATCCTCGTGCATTAAACTTAATTCTTGAGATACATTCGGCAATAAAAACTTCCCAAGCAGAAAATTCCCTCGCTTAACGGAAGTAGGACGCATGGGCTACTTGGTCAAATTTAATCTGAGGCAAGTGATCACCTCAAGCTCCCTCGTTACCCGTTCTTTAAGTTTGATGATCCAATTTTTAGGTTTTTTTCCCAAAAGAAAATACATGTTTTAAAAAAATCACCAAACAAATATTTATGGCATTAATCGTAAGTCATAAAAACAAAAGGTGATTAAAATAAAGCCTACTTCGACAACAAACACCACTCATCAGGAAGCACTATTTTGATACGTGTTCATTCCAAAAGTTGGTTTAAATAGACCGGAATAGATTTTTTACAAAATAAGATTGAAAAGGAGTAAATTACCACTTTAAAAATACTCAATGATGTAAAAATACCAATGCAAATTTTCACTGCATTTTTACAAAAATTGAGTGGAAAGATACATAGGTATTTTTACTTGAGTGATGATGGATTTCCACAAAGTTAAGCATCAAAACATCGAATATATTAAAAATACTCCTTCGAAGAACAAACATTTTAAGTACAGTTTAAAAAAACATAACTTAGATGAAGAAGCGGCTGTCCATTTTATAGCATATTATAATATAAGAAGTAATAGCTCGATAAAGACATTAATGAAATGAAAGATGACCAAGAAAGCCAAGAGCAGATGAATAAGAGAGAAAGAATGAAAGAAAAAAAATGTTTGGGAATGCAACGACTTCTGATTCTAAGGAGATCCAAAAGAAATGAGAACGGAATAGTGAGTGCTGCAGCGAACCAATTCGAACTGTTACCCAGTACTGAGGACCGATAATTTAAATTTATTTACTTTTTGTATTTTTGGATAATTTTACCTGCCGCGACATCTGGAACTTAACTAATAGTAAGCTAAGCAAAAATAGTATCTTTAACTTGCTTGCTTCTTAGTTTTTCACTATATAAAACTGCTTCATAATGAAGATCTCATTCAAATTCAGTGCTTTTTGGGTTCATCACTAACTTCACCTTTTCCAACTAATACAGAGAATCATTTCGTTCCATTCAGATTGCCCTAAGATCTCCCTATTTGTCATAATCTTTAAGAGTAACTTATGTTCTAACACATTTAAAAAAATCAAAACCAATCTTCGGATTGTTTATCTTTGGAGAATATTAAATTTGAAAGGTGATTAAAATATGGATTATCCTGGGGTTGAATGTTATCGTGCAAGCACCAAGTAATTAGTTCCAAGCAAATTTAAATGAGGCGATATTTGAAAAGGAACACAAAATTAATGTTAACTTTACTTTATAGTTACATCAATTTTCTCGTTACTCGAGACAAATGGCTGCAATTATATTAGGAAGTCTTGAACCATTGACCATTGAACACAACCCGCAAGTAATATTATAAATGGAAAAATATGCCGAGATAGTAAGGAAGAATACGGAAACACGAGATTATTTGCTACATGAGCAGTTAAGATAAAGAAAGCATGTGCACTGAATATGCGGAATTCTAAGAGAGAATATATTTGAATTTTTTCTGAGCTCCAAGCTTCTTGTCTCAAGTCTTCCTGGATCCAAGGATGTGATCCATAATTTGTTGTGTAATTTCGTGAGAAAAAAATGTTCTATAATAAATACCCAACGTATAAATATTTTGTTACTCTGCAACGCAGTGAATGCAAAAAACCTACGTCCGTGGCTATATATCAGCTTTTTTCTAAATATCTCAGCTATTTCAGCTTTTTCTTTTCCAAAAACAAATTATCTTTCTATTTGAGCGAGAAAAAATAGCAGATTAAAAGTTAAATAGCAGATTTTTCGTTCCATGATCAGAACATAATAAGCTAAGACAAGTTTCCATGAAATATGCTAATATGGAAAAAATGAAATGATATACTACCTTGATCAAAAAGTTCCCGGAATAACCACCGTGTGGCGCTCCCATCGTTCCGATTTGAGTTCTGTTTTTTTGTTAAATTGGTACATCTGTTGTTGATATTCCCTTTAAATCTTAGTGTCATAACTTGACATTTGCAAAAGTTACGGTCGGTTTTCGGTATGTCCATCAGTGCTTCCTGCGATTTTTCCATTACTTCCTCTCGGCTGCTAAAACGCGTTCCCCGTAATGGTTTTTTAACTCGATTGAACAGAAAGAAGTCACAGGGAGCCAAATCAGGTGAATTCGGTGGCTGTTGGATGGTATTTGTTGCATTTTTCGTCAAAAAATTACGAATAATGATAGCACTGTGCGACGGTGCGTTATCATGGTGCAAAATCCACGAGTTTTCTGCCCCCATTTCTGGTCTCTTTCGGCGAATTGCTTCACGCAAACGTCTCATAACGCCCAAATAATACTCTTTGTTTACTGTCTGGCCTTCTGGCAAAAATTCATGATGCACTACACCGTTGTAATCCATGAAAACCGTCAGCATTGCCTTCTTTTTTGACTGAAAACGACGTGGTTTTTTTGGTCTCGGCTCATTTGGTGAACGCCATTCACTTGCCTGATGTCTGGATTGCGTGTCGTACTCATAAACCCACGTCTCGTCTCCAGTAATGATCCTTTTGATGAATGTGGGATCGGATTCAGCCTCGCAAATCATGTCTTTTGCGACGTCAACACGGTCTCTTTTTTGCATGAAATTGAGGTCTTTTGGCATGCTACACGACGGAAACCCAAATCATTAACCACAATGTCTTGGGCGGATCCATAGGCAATGTTCAAGTCCTCCGCTATTTCTCTGATGGTTAATTTGCGGTTATTGACCAACATTTCTTTTACTTTATCAATTTTTTCACCGACTTTCGATGTCGATGGTCTGCCACTGCGTTCATCATCTTCGATTGACTCACGACCACTTCTGAACCGCTCGTGCCACTGGTAAACGACCGTTTTTTTTTAGAGAATCGTTGCCGAAACACTTTTCCAACATTTCCAACGTCCGTGCGCCACTAAATCCGTTTTTTACGCAAAATTTAATACAAGTTCGTTGTTGCAAATTTAAATCCATTTCTGAAATTGTAAAAAATCGCCAACACACACAGAGATAGATGTACTCTTGGCTACGTAACTTTTGCAAATGTCAAGTTATGACACTAAGATTTAAAGGGAATATCAACAACAGATGTACCAATTTAACAAAAAAAACAGAACTCAAATCGGAACGATGGGAGCGCCACACGGTGGTTATTCCGGGAACTTTTTGATCGAGGTAGTATTTCAAATTATTTACTCAATTAATGTTGACAACGATTAAAATTTTGGAAAAGTAAACGTTACGGAATCTTTCAGTTTCAATCCTTTTCGACATGCAGAGATTCCACCAATTGAGATCTAGTATTTATTTTATCGTCAATAGTGGATAATTACACCTTTTTTGAGCACTTTATTTCAAATATTTTATATTCATAGACAAATTTAAGTTATAAAAGTCAGGGTTTCATCTCAAAAATTAAATCAAGTACTAGATATTAAAAAAAAGTATTATCAAATTTAAGTCATTTCTGTGAATATTTTGTAAATTTTAATCTTTCCTGCTTGCCTCATATTCACGATTACTGCACAAGATATAACAGACCATATTAATCGCGGAAATTAGAAGTTTCCTCAAAGAATAAGACAGGAATTCTGGTACTCAAATCAACTGTAAGTGGTCATTCATCTTTCCGTAAGGTAAAAAACTGACTCTCATCTGTTGCGAATTCTCAGATGTTTGCTGCACTTTGGTAAAGTGGCTCGCTCTATTGAGATATTGGAAAATGCGGACTTCGGCTTCCTGCTATATAAAGCATGCTGCACAGATATCCCTGGAAACATGACAAAAGTTGTTTTGAACGAACAAAAAATCGAGCAGATCGTTGAATTGAGAAGTAATCTTATTTATATATGTTGATTAAAATCCCTTCTTGTAACTGCTTTCTTTTGATGAATTTTCTCAACAACTGCAAACAATATATTTCTTTGCAATTTTTAACGGAGCGGCATCTCCCGCAGTATATTTGGAAATATGTTTCTTTCTTAAATAATAGTTGTTTCAATATTAAAATTCCAATTATCCGTTATCTAAAACAAATTAAACCAGCCATAGATCCATTTATAAAACCATAGCCAAGACCATTCTACATAGAATTATCGAAAAGAAAATTAAACAAAGCCATTTTCGGATGGCATTGTTTAATTTTGCATTTTTAATGGAGTTGCTATCCCCTTCTGATGACTGATCTGACTCTTGACTCAGAAGTACTTTAATTTCAAAAGAACTGAATTAATATATTTTTCCAATTTTATAGAGGAAGATTACGCTTTCTTGGTCCCATTTATATTTGAATACAGTCAAAATCCACTTTAAGTCTCAAAACAACGGGACATTTTTTTAGGATACATATTACTGATTTGGTCGCATTGACCAATCTCAATGGACCTCACTTTACCATGAACATTTTGGGAGCAATGGTGCCTTCACCAAAAACTCTGTTTGATACTCAAACGACATTATTCTTGGAACCATTTCTGATAATATATAATGAACCTTTCTGCGCAATGGGAAACAATCGATCATACTAATCGAGAGATGAAAATTTTAGACTAAGTTGACATTTATCTCATGAAAATAGCTTGGTATTGACATCCCCAGCATCGTCGATGGCCATTACGGAGATCAAATCACTTTATTAAATCGTAATAACACTTTTTGAAATTGAGAATCATAATTTTTCAGCTGATATCCATTTATTTATAAGAAAATGAGCCAATAATAATTATTAACACATACACTGGTAACAACAAAAAATTTTCAAGTTATTTCTTAAATCTTAATAACAATAGATTAACGACAAACTAAAAGCTGAACCAAAAAAATAAAGTAGGAGAACTCAATAAAAAATTTCAGCAGATTTGGGCGAGATTTGATGGCTGTTCATCATTATGAGAAAAACAAAATTCCACTTTTCCACCGGTTTATTGATAACGTACAACTTGTTTCGGCTCACAAAACCCTGTATCTGATGTCACCGTCGTGTACCTGATGACAGTTCTGTGAACCTAAACGCGTTGTACGTTACTATAAACTTGTGGAAATTGTAATGTGCAAATTTTGTTTTTCTCAGAGGTTAATAAAGCGTTAATTTTTATATAATCTTCACATATATTTCAAGGAACATTTTGAATGATGAAAAAAAATGTTATCAATAAAATATTTACATATTATTGAGATTTTTACAACACAAAAATAACTATTATTGTCACTTTTAGTCATAGGCCTCTCCACATTTCTTCCATCCGTTCCTTGGACATTCCAAATCCCTTACTGTGCTAAGCTCTTTACCTTTACATTGAGTTAGTACCTGAATTAAGTTTTTTTTATTCTAGCCTTGCAACTGAATAGAATGATCATCAAATAACGACACTCACCATGGTGATTCCCACGCACAGTGGAGACGCACGTGTTATTTAAACGTGTCGTAAACCACGGCGAATTTGGGATGCCGTAACAAACCGACGCGCCCTGCTCACTTTCCCTTCCTTCAAGGAAAACGCTGGGAGAGGGTGACAAGGGCGAGGAACTCGACGATCAGCCGCCTTCCCCCTCCCCTTTAAGGAATCGTCTACTTTACAGCCACGCATCCATCTCTCTATCTCATCCTCCTCACCCTCTCTCTCTCTCGACGGAAGAGCTGTATTATTCCTGGGGGGAGGTAGGCCTCCGGGAAGACCGCTAGGTGGCGGACCACGCCACGGGGTAAAGAACATATTATTCCACTTCCTTCGGCACGCCGGAGTGACGGAATAAAAGCGAAAGGAGCACTACGGTGCCTTCTTCCGCGGGTTCCTGGGGGAGGGGGGTGTGGGAAGAGAATATGGGCGGCGGGTGGGAGAGAAACGAGGGGCGGATGTATATGACGTAATAACCGGAAACAACACGCGGGAGGAAAGGGAAAAAGATGGAGGGGACGCGGCGGGGTTGGTGGCGGATGAAATGGAAGGCGAATGAGACAGAGAGAGCGAGAGAGAAGTAGAAAGAGAGAGAAATAATGAGGAGAGAAGGTGTGCGCGGGGAGGAGGAAGGTCAAAGACAAGAATCGAAAATGAATTGCTCTGCTGGCGGTTGGATGGAAAAATCTGGGGGTGGGGGTATGGTAGCGCGAGGGAGGGTTACGAGAGGGGGTTATACCCGGGGAAGAAAAGAAAAAGAATGAGGAACTGGCCGTTGGTACGTGTTCGAAAAGGGCCCCTCGGGGACATTATAAAAGGAACTGTTAAACGAGGATATTACGGGATGAGGTCGGGAAATGGGGATTTGGAGCCAGGAAGAGGGATTGAAGTGGATTTTGACGCCCCCCCTTCCCAGAGGGGTAAGGGGAGACGGAAAGAGAGTGAGGGGATAAAGGGCAGGGAGTTAGTTGAACTAAAGTCTTGTGGGAGGCGGGAGGACAGTAGAGAGAGAGAGAAGGAGGGGAGTTTGGGAGTAATGGTTGAATCGAAGTCCAGTGGGCGTACGTACGATACGAATGGATAAAGGGGATGGGTGGAGGAACGCGGATTTGAGGTCGAAATGCGGGGGAGGGGGGATGTAATGGGGTTGCTGGTTTGGGGGAGGTGGGTGGGCGGATCGAAGGGGAAATGGGGTGCGTGCGTGGGCGGGGGTAGAAATGGCGAATCGGGGTTGGGCGAATGGGTTGCGGGGGAGAAACGGACGCGGTGGTTGATGGGGAGAGAAGAAAGCTATGGTTGTGGGAGAGGGCGGGATTCGTAGGGGGGGTGGAACAGACAGAAGGAACTGAAGGGTAAGGAGACCGGGTTGTAGATGGGAGAGGAAGGGACAAAATGACGCGCGGAAGATGAATCGCAGGGGGAAAGGGGAGACTTCGAGAATGATATCGGGATTGTTTGCCTTGAAAGATGCATCAGCGGTTCAGTAATTAGTACCCATCGGCGAATTAATTGATTCGGTTAACAGAAGCACACATCCCTCTCTCTTTAACTCTCTTCATCGTGACGGAAATCAAACAGAGAAGTCATGTCATATCAACAGCTATAATGGAATACAAATTGAGGGGTTCAAAATTCTAAAAACATTTCATTTTATTAAAGCAGGGACATGGTGACAGACTAACCGGCAATAAGAGCACTCGTTCCACAATCAGTCCCACAATATTTCAAGAATGTTGATATTTACTTATGAAAAAATCAAACAATATATTTAAAGACCTGCCCCTTCCCTCCCGGTAAGAAATCGCACGTCTACGTTTACCATTTACCTAACGGGTGCTTAAAAATTATCAGAAAATTAAAAAATCTAACAGTAGTTTTCAACCCAAAGGTTGGTTTGGTGAGCGGGCTTAAATCGTACTAAGCCCTACGGCGTATATAGGACAGGGAGGCTGGCTCCTTTCTCTATGTCGCCTGGGGTTTCCCAGAAAGATCTGGTATTCTGAAAATCCCACAACTTGGGTTTAGCAGAGGGTCTCCAGAGGTATAACTCGGAATTGACCCCACAAGATTATCCGGGACCCTCCGGTCAGCAGGCAGACCGCACGCCCACTAGGCTACCGTGCACCCTTGCCGTCGCCTAGCAGACAGGAAATTATTGTGCTATAAAATCAGTCATTCGTTTCATGTTCCTTCCACTATGCAGAAAGCTATGAAACTTCTCATAAAATTCTGGATGTTGAAATAGTTAAAATATTAAATCTCCTAATTAAGGAACGCCATACCCCACCACTTCTTCAACGATCTACTTTCCACTTTTTCCTTAGCATTCCTCGAAAGAGAATTTTCGAACAAAAAGGTAAAATTACTCCACCTGTCTTTACATCGCCTCCGTTTCTTGAAATATGCTTACTATATCGACACTATCTTGTGATGGTTGTTCTAATATCCTCTGGCATCCTTTAGTATATGCAACCTCAAAAAAATCTCCTGGAACATAGGCAGAAATGTACTCGACGAATTTCATACCAGCCGAAACGGAGAATATTGAGAAATGCTATCTGGATTCCGAAATCTAGAGGTGACTTCGGTAAAGGGAAAGGCATAAAACGCACTGAAATTTCATTTATTTATTCTAAAGACGGAAGAGAGAAATACAATGCCTTTATTATGTCAAAATTTTTGTTCGTGCACGGAAAAATGTTACAATATGAATTCCACCAAAAAACTGGTTATTCTAACAGTAAGCTTGAATTTTGGTATTTTGAAAAAATAGTCATCATGAGTTCGACAAATTTTCAGAGATTCAATTACAGTAGAACGTGCGGTTCGTACGTATCATCCGCACTAAATGTGTAAGCTAGTATTCCTAAATCTCACTGAAAAAGTTTCAGAAGTTATATCGCATAAGACTAAAAATAGTAAATACGGTTGATCTAGAGACGTACTTTTGCAACCTGGAGAGGTAAAATTTGTAACATCGGCAGACACCTTTTTCCTATATTCGTGCCTTCTTAACCCTTATATATATATATATATATATATATATATATATATATATATATATATATATATATATATATATATATATATATATACTATATACAGTCATTACTTCTCTATCTTCCGATGAAGACGGAGTAGAATTCCATCGAAATTATCAATAAATACGTGTGAGTGATCTTTTTTTGTGTTTCTATATTGTTTGTTACTGTGTAATGTACTATTCGGCACTTCCGTGTTACGTCTACGAAATATATATATAAACCATAAACACAGTAATCAACCCGAAGGTCGGTTTAGTAGGTGATGGTAGAGTTCACCCAGTACTAAGGCCTATTCGGCGTGTGAAATTCACACATCGGGGTAGGGGGGCCAGTTCCTTTCCCTGTGCCGGTTATGGTTTCCCAGGACGACCTGGTACCCGAAAAATCACTTTAGCTTGGGTGGAGTTGCAGGTGCCCAGAGTGCCTTGCCCGGGAATCGAACCCAGGACCCTCCGGTCAGCAGTCCAATGCTCTACCTGGACTACCGCGACCCACATATATATATATATATATTTCTATATATACTCCCGTCGTGCCGTCCAAAAGATTATTATCTCTGTCTCTTTTCCCATCTTACTTCACATAACTTTCGTATTAGTTTAAAACATACTATCTCTCTAAATATCTCCTTCAACTAACAGTCCTTCGAAATATCTCCAAATATTTCCCTCGTTACCTCAGCTACACTTGAGTGTACTCAGGTACACTCAATCTTACTTATTTCCTCCATTTTGCTTTATCCTAACTCCTAAAACACTATATTAGAGTAATAAATAAGTGTTCACATTTGAGCCCTCGGTAATATATTCTTAAGAGACTCGTTCATCAATTCCTCCCTCGTTGTGAATGTTGTTTTGTTGATGCTATTCGTCTTCTAGTCTTTATAGGCATGCGTTCTTCCCTCTGAAATACTCCCCATTTACGCTAGTCTCTCCCTCTGATCTAAGTTACGGCGCACTTACTTTGATACTTAACCTAGTTTAAAAGATTGAGAAGAGAAAAATAGGAGAGGTGAACACATTCGATTTACTCTGTGCCCTTGATTTTTTAAATTAGAACACTTGAATGAGGGGAGTATTTTATGCACTGCTTGTACACAAGGCATCTTTATTAGAATTTAGTACCAAGCCTGCCTTCTTCATCTTCTTTAAAATTGGAAATATACGGAATATTTTACCTTTTTGAAAAATAAATTCGTGTTTCCATTCAAACATATTTTGAAATTTACTAATTACAGAAAATCTCATAATTTCTGAATTACCCTCTTAAGACGGAGTTCATTTTAAATAGTAATAAATTTTCCTATTCTGTATATTTCCAAAAGGTAAATTCTTTAAACTTTAACGTTGATGTACATACGAATCTGAATTTTCAGAGCTCTATCAATGTATATTGAAAACTCAAAATGGGATTCTTCCGAGAAAATAGTGTATGAGTAGTTAGTATGTATCTGTCTATTGCACGCAAAAACGGTAAAAGTTAAAAACGCTGTGGTGGAACAAATAAATCAGATGTTGTTAGTACAGCACGTCCAACATATGGTTGTCCTTTGTGGCATGAAATATAAGAACAGAATTCTATGATTTACGGCAATACATTGCATTGAAATGTTCTTCTAATTTTTTTTCTTTATGGCCTTTCAAGGTGAAATGAAATCTCTTAAAACATCTCATCTTATAGTGTGGATATGTAGTTTTTTTTAAGAAACCTCTTCTACTGGGGTGGAACGAAATCGCCATTCGCTCTGTTTAGGTAATTCAGCCGTCAGCGACCATGGGGTTTCTTGTATGGTCACCAAATTTAAAAGACCCATAAAAAAATACTAAAACTCAGAAAATGAAAAAAGTTTTAAAGAGTTATCTTTCTGCTTCTCTTGCCAATGGTAAACTGAATAAGAAAATTCATTCCTTTACCCGTATTATGGTACATAAATCCCAAGTTAGCCACACATAGTCGCATAGAAACAAAATATTTTTTTTCCGAGATAGTGGTTTTATGTTATAGGCTATTGTCCAGTCAAAAAAAGCCAGCATTTTTCCACAGGCTCACAAAAATCATTCAGTAATCCAAGAGGAAACGTCTTTTCATTTAAGTCCGTATCCATTTAAACATAGTTTACGCCAGAAATGGCGAATCATGGAACAGTCCACGACGCCCACGAAGCAACAGCTCTGAGCTGGCAACACTGTCGAGGAAGCGGAGGGAGAGGAGCGCGGAAGGAAGGCGCGGATGCGAACGAATGGAGACGGCAAGGATCTCCTTGGGACACACGAGCGAGGTGGAGTGAGGGAGGGAGGAAGAAAAGATTGGGCGGAACGAAAGGGGACGGAAGGAGGAGGAAGGGACTGAGAGGAATAACAAAAGAGAGGATGGAAGGAAGGAAGAGCTGGATTGGGGCTTTTGAGGGACAAGGAAAGAAAGGGGATGAGGAACGAGAGAGGCGGAAAAAAATTAATGTGACGTAGCGTACGGGATCGGGGAGGGAATAAAATGGGTCGGGGGGGAAATGAGGGTGGGAGGGAGGGAGGGGATTAACGGGGTGGCGGGGATGGAGTTGGGAGGATGGGTGGGAGGGCGGGAGAAGGAGGAGGTCCGGGAGGTGAGATACGAGGACGTAGGGACGTCGGTCATCCACCCCTACGCCATTTATATCCTCCTGCGTTTCCTTGAGCCACAGTGGCTGGCTCCGCCCATTGAGATGGAAGGAGAGAGGGAGAATGGGAGGGGGGACAACATAACATGTGGAGAGACAACATAACCTTCCCCAGGGTGATGTTTCAAGTATTTCTATTCACTACACACTCGCACACACGAAATCCGGGAGTTTACATGATTAATCTTGCAAGTTCCGTGGTAATCCATGACTCTGGGTTGAATTTCTCCCGCGGCATTCTTGTTCACACGCATTGACCCTCCGTTTATTTTCAATTTTGGAGGATGGGTGGAAATGCTAAGTGAAAGATGAGATTTGAAGGCTGATAAATAGATTTTTTAAGTGGAAATGCGCCTGAATTCTTCTCTCGTGGCTCTTTTTATAGGAGGCAGCGTTGATTCAAGGGAATAAAGAGATGTGAGTGGTGTTGACAACCTTGATTAGTTGCAGGCACACGAATCGATCATTCATTTGCATATTTTGTGCCGCAGTTCCAATAGTATAATTCATTTCCTCTCATATCATCACGAACCATCTAGAACACGTTTCAGCCAAGAAATATGACAATAAGCTCATTGAGCTACTATATTTCAGATACGATACATACACCAGCGCGGGCGTGAAACATTTCAACTTATATGACAAAAAATATATCCGAATATTCCAGCACGGTAAGCGGGTAGTTACATTATTCTACACTTATTAAAAACAGATTTTTAATCAGGAAAACCCATATCTACTAATGGTTTATGTAAATCACAGAAAGGGAAAAATAAAATGAGTAATACTACGAGAGATTCAGAGGTCAAGTTAAATTAAATGTTGAGGTGAACAGCAAAATGATTGTAATTTCTAGCTGATTGAATGAATTGCTCCCCTAGTCTTATTTGCTGGCCTACTCACGACCACCAATTTTGCCATGAATAATATTTAAGTATTTAAAAGTTTAGCTACATAGTTTAAGCTAAATATCTTTCAATCTTAAACACAGAGAAACTATTTTTGAGCTCTTCAAATGTAACTACATAAAAGTAGTCAGCTAAAAAAGAATGATGTGGACCGAACTGAATACGAATACCTTATCTTAATTAGCTTGGCTGTTATAAGATATATTACAAACAGCAAAGAAAGAATTCAATACTTGACGACATCAGGATGGGCCAATAAGATCTGTAAATCTTGAACAATTGTCTCATTTATATTATATTGCTCAGTGTTCTCCTTAAACCGAACATCATGAGCGTATAGAGCAAATATCATGCTTGAGGTTTTGTTTGGTTCATCCCGAGTCACTGCCTAACGAGAGCAGCAGATGGGTGGAGCCAAGACTCGTGGAAAGATGATAACGGGCAGTGTGGTGAAATGCTAAGTGAAACGCTTTCGTAATCACTCGAGAGCGAAGAAAGTCATGGCCAAGCGTAATGAACACCTAACGGACGTGTTAGGTTAGCGTTGACCGAAAAGATGGGGGTCGAAAGACAAGGTCATACGACGAATGGTGGTGGGATTCAAGCGCTGAGCGTAGATGGGTCAAGGTGATGTAAAAGTGGAGCGGGCAAGAATTTTAATATAGATGAAGGCGAAACACTGGATTCACAGTGATTGCTTTATTTTTGACATAACTGGAAATTATAAATTTCGACAAATTGATAAGAAAAATTAATATTAATTTTCATTGAATTATTTCTGCTTAATGTAACTCTTAGACCTTTGGATGAGTGCACTGCATTTGTTGTGACATTTCCTTATGTTATGGGGATCTGAATTAGTTCAAGCTGTCCGGGAATATAAACAATATGAGAACATAAGAGCAGGTATTAATTATATATACATAATAGATATTCTTGAGCATTTTGATTTCAGTTAACCCAATGTCACCAAATACTGGAATGCATTAAATGAATAGAAAATTTTAGCCATCGGATCATATCAAAAGATAACGATTCGACTGTCGATTTCGATAACCATATGGATGAATCGGGTAGAATCTTTCATCCTGAGCTAAGAGCGGTTTAGAAATCCCTCTAAAAGCACAGAAAAACCCTTGCCGAAAACACTGGCTATTTTATAGACTTTTTTCTCCGGATTTTCCCTTGCGTAAGGCAATGAAATCCGAAGATTATCACCCATTCACTCGCGCCCTCCACACTAAATGCCACCTTTGAACGAGTTTAAATGGCGTAAGTCTTTTGAATATCTTCGACACCATCATTACATCCCTTGGGAACTCATTATTGGTGGCATTCTTCATTTTCATTTCATATTCGATCGTAATTCGACAGCGTTGATGGTCCGAAAACTTGGAGGAAAAAAAGTTTCGATAGGTTACTCTATTCACAGTCTGCCTCGTAGACGGGAACAAAAAGTTATCCGCGCACAGGCAGTCGTCGCTTCCATGGAGATTTCGAGAGGGCGAAGCGGGTCGTGAGAAAACAGGGCGAGGATCATGGAGGTCACCGGGACCGGAGCTTTAGCCTCTTGGGGGCAGCGGGGGGGGGGGTTCTCTCTCTGTCTCACACACACACGCACACACGTCCCACTCCCGCCCATAACGCCAAACCTACACTCGCCCATCTCCCCTGGGGACCCTCCCCTCCTCGGGCTGAACGGCCGCGTTGGCCGTGAGTCACACACGGCGGGGCCCATGCCTGCAGCGGAGTTGGGGCGAATTATGGCGATGCGAATCGGAAATCCATCGACCGCGAGGCGAGGCGACGGCGTCGTCGGCGACCGTGGGTATGCTCGCGATGGCATTTTATCCCGGGAGATATGACCCCCTCCCCTCCCCCCGGCACCACATTACACCCTCCCCCCCATTTCACTGGATGGACCTTTTTTTTAAGGAGTTATTACCACCCTGCGGTCGGGGGATTGAGGGCCGGAGGGAATGTGGTGTGGCGGGAGATGAAGTGGCGAGGTTGAAGGTGATGTGGAATGAGGGTTGAGTCACTGTGTGGTGGGGTGGTGGTGATGTGAGGTAGGAACGCGTGACAATGTTAGAGAGGGAGAGGAGGGGTAGTTGACTTGGCACAGGTATGGGAGGAGAATGAACACGATTATGAAGCGACGTTGACAGATAACTAAACATATTTTTCGGGAAAAGATTTGGGAAAATTACTTTACCATTGTGTGTCAGTAGTTATTAACTTTATTTGGCATCATACATGCGAGTACATTTCCTCTCATTTTCATTACTTCCGTTAATCTTCCCAAATGGAGTCTAATTTTAACCAATATTATATTTAAGAGCGCTTTTATCTCATATGCAAAGTCAATTATGGTAAATGACTGCATATCATGCAGTTTTACGCTTTCCTCTCAATGGATTGCAATAACTTTCCCGATTAAATGTTAATTGTTAAGACTTCATGCAAAGAGAAAGGGATAGTTTGCCAAAAGCAATATTTATAACTTTCTAGCTTAATTTATATTTCAAGTAGATTAGCGAAAAACGAAAGGAGAGAAAAATGACCTTTTTGCTAGCAATAGAAGTAGCTGAATGGCAAAAAAGAAAATTAGTTTTCAGTGAATGGACATGGGGTAGCCGATCAATGTATTTTGCAGCCCATCCACTTCATATTATACCATAATCCTGTTTTACGTTCATATGCATATCATGGAGTGATTTTTAAATGAATAAAATTAACTGTTACGCCTAATATTCAGCAGTTAAAAAGATGATTATTTTTTCATGAAAATAAAGATATGTTACTATTCATTTTAACTTCCTACTGATATCGCTAATGAGATGTAATATAGCAACGATCGGAATTTAAAGCAGAGTGCACTTCGTGCATTATGTACATTACATAAGAAAGACCAATATCACTGTGATTGACATAATAACACTATATTATTCAAGAAATGAGTTAAAATAAAAATGATACTTAAATAGGAGCCGTCGAGGTTATACATTAAGATTATAATTATTCTATGTTCAGAATTATATGCACTACCATGGAATTCTTTAAAATGTGAAAGTCGTCTCCAAACGGGTGATTTTCTTTAAAAGTATTAATGCAAGAACGAAACTCAAGAAATATCAAACCTTTCTCGCCACAAAGTGTAGAAAATATTGCTACGAACAAATGCTCGAATGTTCAAACGAATACAGAACATTTTCTGATCTAGTTCACTCGAGTTAGTGTCGAATACCATAACAAATGTGAAGATACGTCTTTATTTAAAAGAATAACTATTATATTCAATTTTTCCCGGCTCAACCTTGTGGAAATTAATTTTAATTAAATGAAGAATACAACGTAACTTTCCACTGTCCTTTATTTGCGTACAACCGGTTTCAACGCTCAAGCGTCATCATCAGGTACAAATTAAACATCCACTCATATACTTGCGACTTGTTTAATTTGTACCTGATGATGACGCTTGAGCGTTGAAACCGGTTGTACGCAAATAAAGGGCAGTGGAAAGTTACATTGTATTCTTCATTTAATTAATAACTATTTTATCTACACTTTCTCTCATCAAACCCATTACGGCTAATACACCAACAGATTTTTTTTAGATAAGAAACAGTAAAATTTAAAAAAGCATTGTCCGTTTAATTTTATTTCACGCCAAGATATTGGGAAACACCTTATATAATATTTGCGTTGATGAAAAAAAATTATTTTCCTGGTTAGCACTTTATTGCTATTTTATTTATTTTACCCTAAATGCCATGAGGTTCAAGCCTGGCACTTACTGTGCCATTCACACATTAGGATGAAGGAAAAGCTGAATGTCCAAAGCAAAGCTAAGGGCAAAAACATTACGAGAGGTAACGGGAGAATATCAATTGCCGATATCAAATGAGGGGAGAAGAAGAACCTCACACGCAGACAACAAGAAATAGTATTTTCTCCAGGCTTACACATTTAAAAATTTTCGTTGAAGTTAGGCAAAATAATGTGACAGCATAAAATAGCGACGCCAAAACGGACAATGGCAATCAAATTGATTCGCAACACATTTAAAAGTATCAGGATTCATACAAACATAAACGAAGTTTTCATAGAGAATCATAAAATTGAGAATAAAGCAATATTAACCTTCGTCGAGAGAAAAAATACACGATTTTCAGATTTTTTATAAATATCCAAAATATAGCGTCATTCTTCGGTAGGAAATGCCGATACAAGATGAAGGATACTGTTTAATAATGACTTAAGTCTAACATTGATCTTCACCGTATTTTGACAGAAATTAGAAATGAAATACCCACTGTATCTCATTGGAAGTAGGCCATTGGTGGTTTACTTGGGCGCAACGGTCGCTAGAAAGTATAGTGTACATGTACCTGACGTTCCTTCCCGCCCCTCCTTAATTCCTACTTCCCTCCCTCTTTCCTTTCCCTGCCTCGATACTTCTTAACGGTGGAAATGAGGTCGTGATGATCGTTAGCTTTGATACATAACTATCAGTTGCACACTCAAGTAATTTAATCGCCCTTGCCTAATAAATGGGATGATTTCCTCGCCTGTCTAAATTTCACACCATAATACAGACGATTCTTCTTTAATCCGCTCCACGTTCACCAACCAATCTCTCCTACTTCCAGGCCGGTGTGAGTGATGTGATGGATATTGAATTTGACTTCTACACGTCCTGGAATGTAATTAATCCGACAGAGTAAGGATAAGGAACCGAGCTAATTGGGGGCGACCGAAGGATTAAAACTGCCCAGGGACGGATGGGGAGATAAATAACGAAACGATGAAGTTCCCAATTGACTCCCACCGCACGTCTTCGCTTTTCGGGATACATCCAATGAGTGGCATTCCGCAAATTCAGGATATCTTTAAAGGTGCGCAAACGGATTCTCCTCAAACGTTTCCCGACGGATACGATAACATCTCACTCCCTTTAATCCACGATCATTAAAAAAAAATATCATCGCTTCAAATTTAAAAGTTACGGCATTTCTGCTGGCGTTTAAAATTAAAGTTTATCGAAGGCTCGCAGGAAAAAAGTTTTAATGGCAAATTTATGAAATATACCAGTTTAATATCACACATATTTGTCAAGGGATGAAGACACGGTCTTTTCGTCTAAGCACATAAGAAAGCATATTAGAGATATTAAATCCACTTCCGCGAGAGTGTCGACATAAAAACTCGCTTTATTAAAGAAAATGTCGATCTGATGAGTTTGGAGTTAATTTCAATATTGCTTTCCCGACCAACTTTTTCAAGAAATTAACGGATCTGGACAACAAAAATGACGCACTAAACTATTATATGAGAAAATTTATTTCGGAAACCAACTCCAAGGAAATTAGGAATTGAATGACAGTGGAAACCAAGTTTCGGATTCAGTCCAGAGCTAGGAAGAGGAACTGGACGAAGTTGCACGTTCCGAGGGATATGAACGACGACAGGCAAAGAAGCGAGCGGATGCAGAGAGAGACGGAGAGATGTGACCGGGAAGGCGGATGGAAACCTAAAAGAGAATAGAAAAAAAGACTCACGTGCTTTTCCTGCGTAGTCTTACAAGGGGAAAAGGAAGGCACCGCCGCGACGGTAAAGGCATGTCCGGGAAAAATCTAGTGAATGGACTAGCGCTGACAAACTAGGACACGAGCTCCGTTGCGGCGGAAAAAATTCGCCAAAAAAAGAGAGAAAAAAATATTCGCCGTAAACCACGTTGCTGTGTAGACCAGAGAAGCGGGACATAAAACGCCTGATAAGGTGACGGTGATGATAAAATGAATACGGTATTGGGGCTCATGCACCTAAGCAGGGTTCATTCCAGGGGGAGGGGGTGAGGGTGAATGTCGCTCCTGTAAACCTTCCGCACTTCGCACCCGATAATGATTCGGAAGCATTCAGGTATCAACCAACTTTTCGAAGAATCTATCACCATCATTTTAAAATTAACTACGGCAATCCTTGACAGAAACCAGATTAGACATTGGGGGACTGAAATATAGGGGGGGAAAATAGGTTTGGCTTGAGGGGCGGCGGTGCACCTCCTCAACTTTCTCCTGGCTGCACATCTGATGCAAACAAGGTCGAAGGATTGGATTCGGGCGACGTGCGAATGAAAAATGCGAAATAGGAGTAAGCATGCGCGTGTGGCAAAAACATGAGCAGGACGGAACACCCGCGATGCTCGGATATCTCGCGCGAGAAAGTGCGAAATAAGAGTTAAAGGGTTGAGCGAAGGGGGGGGGAGTAGATTGGCAGGGCTGGGAGGGGGAAGCAGCAGGGAGGCGGGGTGGGACTGCCGGGGCAAACCAGCCCTTGCGCCCCGGAGAAGGGGGTGGTAGGAGATTAGTTTGGGATTCTAAATCAAGGACTTAAAGATGCGTCCTCCAGAGGAGGGAAGAAGAAGAAGGCGTGATGCGCTAAAGACGCCTGGTTGGGGGTGGGTGGATGGGCGGGGATGGTGGGACGAAGGGCGAGGGGACGAGAGAGGGAGGGATGGGGGGGGGAACACGGGTCGACTGGCCGTGCCAGGTTACCTGTGCGAATAAGCAAAAATACCCGGCCGAGACTCCCCACCCTCTTAGCCTCGAAAAACTTGCCAGACTGTTTCGGTCTGGCTCTGGCCGGGGTCTTTTTTTAGCACACCCGACTCGACCGGTGGTGGAGAAGGAAAATATTTTCGAAAAAAAATACATATATGTATATAAAAGGCTCCTCCTCAACCGAGGAGTACGTACATGCAACACAAAACTCCCTCCACAAGTTACTCCTTGAAAGGAGGGCAGAGTGAGGAGCGTTGCCCTTCGCATGCGTCCGAGTTGATAGAATTTTGTTCGCGAAGATGAGATTTGTTTTTGAGATTGAACTTTTTTCCCTCTCCTTCTGCTATCCATACGATTTCCTCCCCCTACCCATCCCCTCTCATCTACCCGCTTCTTGTGTTCAAAGTGAGTAGGTGGCGGACGACCACGGTACGTGACTGAACCGTTAACCTTTATGACCGCAGGCTCGATTCTCGATCAGTAAAAGACTCTCGCGCAGTTAAATAAATTAATAACTCAAAAGTGCCTTCTTTTAGTTACCAAAATGATGCTAGATAGCGCGTGATCAAACCCTACCGTGGGGATACATAAAACCAACAGCTAAAATTTATGATTGCTCCGGTGAAATTGTGTCATTGGGCAAACATATATAAATAATGAGAAGGTAGAAAAATAAATACTAGTAATTTTAGAGTATACAATTATACTTATATATGAGTCAAAACAAAATTACGATCACCATCGTATTCGCTAAGGAGCGTTTGTAAAATATCATGCCGTTGACAACAAGGCCCTAGCTACAGACAGACTTTACAGGCGAAATGCGGCGTGATTCCCTCTTGCGGCAACCACAAAAGCTACATCTGCGCCCCATTTGTTCCATTGCTGTCTAATAAGATTGAAAAGTACGAAGCTTCTACTCCCCTTTGAATATATCAGCGAACTTTCTTAAATAAAAACGACTAAATATTGAAATTAAAAAAAAAATTCAGAGCACATGTTCAAATGAAATTGATGTACCTAAATTCTAACCATCAATAGTCTGTAAAAAGTATTTCACATGAGCACGTGCTTCATGCTATTGATTAGAAATATTAATCTGTTAATCTTTGCATACAATTCATGAGCATGAGCTGCAAGTAATATTGTTAATCTTTAAGAACTCGTGCGTAGCGTCGACAGGCTACGCCTGACGAAACATTAATGCACCACATAGGGTATAATATTGAAAATAATAAAAGAAATAAAAAAGGTTAGCCAAAATATCTCATGCTAATGCAGTTTCCTTAAGATAAGTTAGCAAAAAATAATGCATATATAAATTAAACAAATGCATAACAAACAAAATGACAATAAATACATAATAATAATTTAAAATATTGGCATAATTAACAGAAAACAAACATAAAAATAAAAAGTTGACGTGTTCACAAAGTAATATTACAATATTGCTGCATTTTACGAGGGAGAAAAACAAAGTTCTACTGTTGTAAAAGACCTATCCTGGACGAGATTGTTTTCTTCAGTAAAGACAGGACTCATTTAAGCCGTTCGAAAGGAACATTAGGTGGGCCAGTTCTTTTTCCGTGCGGCCAGTGCGATTTCCAAAAACTCGGTTGCACGGCGGAATACTCAGCATGTGTATAGCCGAGGTTTTTGCCGGCATAACCAGTCAGAGACCCTTACGAGGTGACCCTCGTAGGTCAGGTGTCAAACCCTCTAGCCACGAAGCTGGACCGCGTGACTGGTTGAACGGCAGTATCATTCCAGCAAAGTACACGAAACTGGATCACTTAACACGACAAAATTTTTAGTAAAAAGATTTTTAGGAAAAGTCGTGAGACTGATTTATCAAGCCAATACACAGGGTGTCACGCGGGAGAAAAAAATACTTGATATTTCGGACGTGAGACAAGTTGAAAGCTAATAGATTTACGAGAAGGAATGAGTACACACGCAGAAGAGTAGGGGGACCACTAGAAGCGAGCGTACATCTCCCCTTAGACATAAATTTTTGCGTGGCTGCAACTATTCCACCTCACCAACACTTAGTTCCACCACACACCAATGGGAACGCGCGCGCGAGCGCAAATAAATTGTCACCGGGCGACGAACGCGCTGGTCCGGTCCGATTCGACCGGATGAAACAATTTGTCCCATGCAAAATACACGATGCCGCCGGAAATTAGGACACGCTACGCACACCAGATTTCGGGAAACTTTTTTTCAAATCCCCGTTCGATCCGATGACAGTAAATGGGATGGGTTGGGTGGAATAAATGGGGGAGGGGAAAGGAGGAACCCTGTGGGAGAGGAACGGATGCACAGCACCGCAACGACCCTCGCCGCCCTATAAGCACTGGACGGATGGACGACGTGTATGTGCAGATCTATGGGAAGTACGAAATAATTTTTTTTTGCAGGAATCCGACCGAACAATAGCGGTAGTGAGACCGAAAATCATCGGAAATGAATCTTTCGCCACGGTAGTTGTACTCGTCCCACTGTTCCAATCCACCCTTCACACCACACCCAATTCCTGCGGTCATTGGCACAGTCCTCTGTTTACAACACACAAATCGTACCGACGCCCTCCAATTTCTTCTGCGTTCCGAAACTTTCCACAACCTAGGCGGACGGTGCTCCGGTGTATACTTCGTTTATTTATTTTTTCCCTCGGTGGCGTTCCCAGGGGGGGAATTCATCCAATTCGAAATGCTTGGAGGCAAATCCAATGCGTGGCTAAGGCGTCACTCGACACAAACCGCGACATGAGAGATTGGAACGCTTTGTTCAAATCACGAATTAGGTGGAAACGCGGAGTCAAAAAGGGGTGCGACAAATGCGTATCACAGAAAGCTAAACAAACAGCAGAAGTGAATTTTCAAAGTCGCCAACAGGGGATGTTCGAGACAGGACCGATTTTTTTCTAGCAGGGTAGAAGGTACATGAAAAACAAATATCAATCAATTAAAAATTCAAATTACACGTAAAATGGTCGATTATTTAGCAATTACTCAAATAGCCATTATTTAGACAACTAAGATCATCTCATTAACAACCATTATTCACATCATTCCTGAACAGAGTTTGGTCTGCAATCATGTTTCATTTCTACTTAGGTTTTGAAATTTGAATTGGATCAGCAAATTGTAGTTATTCACCAGTATCGCGTATTTAAGATTATCAAAAATCTTCTTTTTCATTTATTTTTAAGATTAGACGAGTCATGCGTAAATCGACCTCTTCTTAGTACTTAATAGAGTTTTCCTTACATGCAAGCATACACGCACACACACACACAGAAATACGTACATAAGATATATAATTACTTCTTATATAACCAGATGCTGTAATATCTTCCCTTAAATTCAATATGTGATTTTGTTCGCGCACAAGCAGCAAAGAGAGAGAAAAGACGGGCTACGATAGATGATAATCTTGACGCTTCCGCGGTTGCTACGGAAGGTTTTGAACGCTTCTCGGAAAGCATGCATTTTGAGAAACGAGAAAAGGTGGGACACGGTGACGAGTCGAGGGTTTTGGGGGCAGGCGTCAAGAGGGGCGGAGGGAACGAGAGCAACGGCGGGGAAGAGTTTTCGAGGGGAGTAATGAGGAGCGGGGCGAAACTTCTGGTCGCGAGCGAGATGGGCGCGATGGAATTAAATTGGTTATTAAAGGGAGCGTATTAAAGGGATGGATGTCGGTGGAGAAGGGAAGGCGAGAGGTGGGGGAGAGGTCGGTTCGGGATCACCATCCCATCCACACTCAGGTTGGAGGAAATAACGACGTAAAAAATCACTTAATGAAGAGAGGAAGAGGGAGGTGAGCAGGAGATTTCCCTAAGGCGATTAAATTCCATTTCGTTTTTCCAAGAGTTTATGAGAAACTCAAGTGTGAAGAAGAAAACTTCGGGCGCATAGCATCCGAGCGTTTGGAGATTTTTTTCTTTTTATCGAGTCACTCCTCCGAGTCTTTGTGGGACCAAGCGGGAAAGATCTTACCCATCTAAAAATTCGTTCCAAAATATTTTTTGGCTACCCTGATAATAAAAATGACTTCATTTCACCACTAGCTCTCGGCCCGTTTGTTATACAATCAAACCCCGCAGGGAGATTAAAGAATTATCCTTGGAATTATGAAAGGTGAACCGATTTTCATTATAATTATCCTAAAACATAAATAACGATGGCGTAGAAAAATGGATTAGAATTCTGTCTTAAGGAATCTGAATAGTTAAAAAAATAACTTTTCATTATTATTTCAAATTAACGAAATCAAGGCGATAATCCAAGGGCAAGGAATAAAAAAGGTGACACATGAACACACGGAGATATCTATGCTGCGATTTGCGTACGACATATCCGCAATTGTAGAGAAGAAATAATAATGGCAAGGATGCCAACCATTATATATAGAGGGGGGAGAAAATCATAAACTCTAGATAAACAAGATTAACGATAAGGTAACGGTCTGCAGTAGAGGAAATAATTTATAAGTAAATCTAGGAAAATACGTACTGGAACACACTGGAAATGGGACAACCGGGCTAAAAATAAAAAAATGCTGTTTTTTTTATCACCCAGAAAAACATAAAACTTGGGTTTAAATATTTTTTTAATTTGTCACTTTGAGTCAATCAAATCAAGTGCCAAGTTGTCAAGCTATATGCTTCTTTATATATCAAAGGATATAATAAACTCTGGCAAAGATTAAAATTTCGCGAAGGAAGTATTCCACCTAGAATTACGCGTTCATGCCATGCGTCAAGAGCTGAATAGAATGAACTACCGATATGCTCCGAGTAGGAGCCCGACATCATTAATATCTGACATTTTTCACCAAAAACAAGTATCGAGAAGAATATTTAATCAAACTATATGAATAAGCTGCGGTAAATTATGAGGTCAGTTTCAGAGAGCTTCAGAAAGAAACCTTTTCTGAGATAGATATTTTCATTATTTGGAGGCTACTCATCATTAAAAATAGGAGAATAGAAGATCCATACTCGGCTCAGAGGCAAGGACGTTAGCAGGGCAGCACTGAGCTAACTAGATAACTTCTAACAGCTTCGGCTTATAAGTAGCCTGGATGGAGGCTGCATCAAAATTCATGAAGAACGAGCACATCTGGTTTCTCCTCTCATACGAGTTTGGATGGATATGGGAAGGAGAAAGAAAGGTTAAGAGGATCGCCCTTACTTACTTACGCCATCAGCCGGTGTGCGTAATCTACAAGATAAAAGTGCCTTCCAGAAACTGAGCTAGGCTCTGGAACTTATGAGTTCAGTCAGAAACATTCGTAAAATCTCGATATAATGCGAGGCGCACATTCGCAGAGATATTAATGGAATAAGAGACTTAATTAATGTCAACAGTCCATAAATGTAGGGTGAAGGCAATTTTCTCCTAATCTAATAGGATATATCCCCATTAGTTTCTTTTGCTAATTAATCCACTGGCGACTCCTCAAAGGTTAATAATATTTTTATCAAAGGCATTTCACCGAGATTCATCAAGAAGCAGTAGCCCGACTCTTTTTAACTTCTCAATAATAATGGGGTCATTTGGGAAAATTATGATATATCTGAGATAGTTTGTAACATACGGATAGTCAGGAAATATATCCTCGTCAGTGGCGGACAGCTAGGAAATATGGAGGGTAGCAGGATACCCCAAAGAAGCATTCCATGATTCATTTCTTTTATTCGCCTCAGCAAGTAGTTCCAAATTACCGTGGCCCAAAAAAACGAATGAATTTAACTTTAACAAAATTATCTTAATTGACTCCAGTCTTCTCATCCCCCCCCCCTCAAAAGTAGAGTGTTTTGTGTCGCTTGTTCATGTGATGGTGGAGTTTCACATTCTTGCTTGTTGTGTCCTGGCTTGCGTGTTGTTGGATGGCTTTCGTGCTGCATCCTGGGGTGCAGTTGTTTGTTGGTTTGCGGTATATGTGTTTGCATGGGCGTTGGATGAAGGGATATTTGCATGAGTGTGTGCGCTGCTGTGGGTGTAATTTTCCATGTTGTTATTTTGCAAGTGGTATTGTTCCTTTTTACGGTTGGTGACCTAACACCCCTCGCCACATGCCCTTGCGGTGGCTTGCGGGGTATTATGTAGATGTAGAAAATTGTGATCAGGTCGCTGATATCGCAGAAAGTTGACTTTGGGCTCGACCCTGTTCTTAGCAGAAATTTAAGAAAGGAGAGATACCTGGGGTCGGATTTCGTACTCTGAACAGCGTCAAAAATCCTTATGCTTTAACCATCCGACGAACAGAGTATCGTGCATAAGTGTGGGCACGATGTTCAAGTAGAGATCAGTCGACGTTTGCAAACCAAGATCCCTGGCTTAGCGTCCATAGAAACCATCCATCGCATCGATACGACCGACCGCTATTCCAGAATTGCGATATTTACGTTTTAAAGATCAATTCCTGTCCATAAACAGCCAAATCGGGATGAACTAATGGAAAAACGCAGCGCGAAGCGGCCCTGGAAACCGTAAGAGAGATCGTGACCGGGAAGGAGGGGGGGGGGGGATGTGGAATGGCGGAGGGAGGGATGGGCGATGAGCGACTTGTTTATGCCGAAAAGAGGAGGATGGAAGGGAATGGGGTGGAGGGAGAGGGCCGGGTCATTCATCAGGAACCATTCATTCGAGTACCAGATGTGCAACGAGAGGGGCGAGGCGGGGCACGAGCAGAAAAAAATAAAGACGTTGCTGTATAAGTAGACCGTGCACTCGAGGGGGTGGAGGAGGGGGGGATGTTGAGAGCGGGAAGGACGACTCACGGCGGCGACGCATGTGGACACCTGAAGGAAGGAAACGGCAGTGGGGAGGAGAGGGCGCTCGGGTGGAAACCGCGAAGGAGGGCGATATATTTTCGAGTCGTTCGTTCGGTGGGGAGGAGTGGGAAAACCTCCTCCCTTCGCCGCTGTCGTCCTCTCCGCTATCCCCCCCCCGGTGGGCGTGGAAAGGTGCCAGCCACGGGGTGGAGGGTGGTCCTGCCCACCCGCCGCCGACTTACTTCTCTCGCGGCGGGGGGTGGGCGGGGGTGGGGACTTCCAACTGAACACCCTCGCGTTCGGGTCTTCGCAGCCACGTCGTCCGCTTGATTCTCACGGGTATGTAAGCACGCTATCCACACCATTGTACGACACCACGAAACCCTCGAGTAGACGGTGTTTTACTATCGGAATTGAAAGAATATTTTTTTTTGTTTCCCATAACACTTTTATCATTGATCACAAAGAGGGTTTCACCCGGACATCAATACGCGGTGTGTTGTTTCGCAGAAAGCTACGCCCCTTTTTTTATGAAATATTTCTAAAATATGACACAAGAAATCGATGCGTCTGTTTTAATACTCCTAGAGGTAAATGCAGCAAATGATTAACCCCAATCCTTTGCTGAAATCCATTACAAAGAAACTGAAAACTGTTTTGCAACATTAATGAGAGAATGTATTTGTTGGCAAGATTGCCTAAGATACTGTATTTTACCCCTATCTGCTACCAAGTCATAGTAAATACGTAAGTTTATATCTATTGTAAACGTTAAATAAGTCCTCAGTATTTTTCATCCTTTTATTTATTTATTTTAGTACCCTGCAAGCCACCGCTAGGGTGTATGGTTGGGAGTGAATACGAAACAGACTAATTTTCACCCGAATATGGCCCTACCTTCTTCATTTGAACATACTCTTATCAAATGAATTTGCTATTATTCCTACCTGACTAATGTCACACGGTTATATGAAATTCCTAACTAAACCAGAGATATGAATTAATTTAAAAGCAGATCAGAGACTAATGAGAGACTATGATTATGTTACACGGAACAGGAGACTCAACTGGGTCCACTGAGTAATGACTGGAAGAATGCCATGTTTTCATTAATTACACCTAGTCATTTGTGTTTCATTGATATGCGCCGCAAGAACTGACTGCGAGGCTGATTGAAAGTATTAAGTTTTTCAACAAAAGACGACATTTCTTACATGGCTCTCCTCTTAGTACCAAGCCATCGTTTAAGAAATTTCACCAGATCTAGCATTTAACAAATACTGCATATTATTTTATAGTTTATTTACTCTTTTAAGTGTTATGGAGGAGGATGGGCATCGCAGTAGGGGCATTAAAAGGAGGCTTGCATTAATTAAAGAAGCGTTTACACCATAGAGGCGGGAGTTGATAACAGGTAACTTTATATGCCCAGATAAGGCTAAGTAAAACTTTAATCAAGGGCATAGTTTTGTTTAGCTTGGATAATTGGTCGTTGAGGCAAGATAATGAGATTGGAGTCTTTCGAGGAGTGGATAAAAATGAAGAAAACAAAATGGACAGAAAGGAAATCAAAAGATTAATTACTAGGCAGAAAAGGGGAAAAGATACGACTGTCGGGAGACATTCGAAGAAGGAAGTGCAAGTAGAGTTTAACAGATACTGAGATCCAATGGGGTGCTAAAGACATTAGTAGAGTGGAAAGGGATGGGAAAGAGAGTAGAGGGAGGAACAGTCAATAGGCATTTTGGATGGAATTAAGGGAGGCAGACAGCTCGCAGAGCCGAAGAATGAGTATTTTATTATGTAGTATGACGTTTAAGGATCTTTTATATTTGGTTAGGAGTACAGAAATATGTAGTGCCACGGTCTACCCTAAGAGTGAGCCTGTAGACTACTGCTTAAAATAGCTAATAATAAATCGGAGTTCTATAAAATATATGCCACATTTTTTATTTGGAATACTCTCCATAAGACAACTATTAAATGTAAATTAATTCAAATTTGTTTTTTGGAGTATTTCCCGTCACTTTAAAGAGAACTTTTCTATATATTGTATACATGTCACAAGAGATCTTTGTATATTTGTTTAATGATGTTTATAATTGCTTATTTTCGAACTAATATTCTTATAATTTTGTCGAAATTTGTATTATTGATGGAGATATTCGTAAAAGTAAGCTTTCTCCGCCAAATTAACTACCTTGAATTGATCTATAATTTTCTTCTAAAATTTAAATGCTATTCGTGACCAAAAATGTAGTTTAAAACTGTTAATAATGGCTTTATTTTTAGGTGTCTCACAAGAAAAAAACGGAGAATAATCCCTATTTTATTAATTAAGATGTTAAACAAGCATACAAATCCGTTGATTATCATGAAGCAATTCCACCAAGTGACACTTGATTCCATTAATCATTACTAGATGGCTAGATTTCTAATTTAGTATCAACAACAAAAATAATTTATTGCAAGCCATCAACAATAAAGACAAAACTCAATTATATGTTTACTAACCAAGAAAAAAGACATATATCACACCAAAAAATCTTGTATTTAGATTATTATAATACATAACGTAGGTTATCGCTTTAATCGCAAATGAAAATGAAATACCACAGTGAAAAGAGATAGAGGTTTTAGTTTTGTTAATTATTCCTATTTTGCGAGACCTATTTAAGTCTTCCGGCAACAAAATAAGTTATTATAGCATGATGCACTCAAATATTATGCTTTAAAGAAATAAAGACGCAAACAAATATTTAAAAAAAGTTTATCACTTGGAAGATGTGACTGTAAATGGGGAAACTTTTAACCATTTACATTATCTTTCTTCAGCATAGACAAAGTACGAATGACGCTCTGAAGTGAAGGCCACATAATAGAAGAAATCAACTACCATTCAGAGAGAATTAATCTAGCCATCTTGAAGTTTAAGACAGTCAAATCCCGAGGCACTTCCAACAAGGCTGCACCAGTTCTTAACAAAGAAACGCTGTTGTGTCCAAGTGCGAAGAGCTACCATAAAGCAAGAAGTGGCAGTAACCTTTTATTGCACTCTACTACAACACCTTACTGGAGGAGGCGGTTTTCGCGCAACATAAAACTCCATCATGATCGTATGAAATGAGTAGTTGCATGCCTCAGACAAAGAGATTATCCGAAAATGTAAAATTATGATGGAAGGGTAGGGATGCCCGTTCGCCGAATTGCATCTGCCTCCGACACTTTTCAACTCTTCTAGAGAGCATCAAAATCACTTAAATGCCACAGACAATAGCTTCTGACAGAGCGCAGGGGTTACGGGTTGGAAACTAGGGTCTGCGTATCTCTTTCAATGGCGTTTTTAAGTCGGCGCGAGAACACTCACAGTTCATATAACGGCTGGGTAATAGTGGCGCTCCGTGGGGTGAAACGTCTTTGTTATGTAACGGGTGCAGTAAACCTACGCTCCCAATGCTCTCGGGGAGGGGGATTCATGGAAGGTAATTTCTGACGCCCGAGGGGAAAAATGATGAAACCTACACGGAGGCGAGCCTAAGACCACCGTTTCAACATTTTTTAACATTTGCTCCATGGGGAAAAAGTCTCTAATGCCGTTCTAGTATTGAGAAGTCATAGATACCATCTTCGTTCAAGAGTCGTCTCTAGAATTGGGAACTTTTGGGTCCGCGGATTTTTCCGAGGACTTTATTCCCCCCACCAAAATAAAATTCGAAAACTACTGAAGAAAATAGACACCTTTTGCTACGGACCACGAGAGAATTATGGAGGCGAAATAACAAGTGAGTCCAGTTCAACGCAAATTATCGACGGAATTAAGAATGCTATTCCCAACCGGCAATGACGACATTTCTCAAACCGGAACAAAAAGAATGGTGAATAACCGCTCGGACTCGTGGATTTTACTACCCCCCTTTTGGTGAGTGAATGGCGAGGAAAACTTAGCTCATTAAATAAAAAAAAACAAAGGAATAATGGTCCGGGATACGGAGAACAAAAAGAAGTATCGAAGAAAAAGAGAACCGAAATCTTTCGGAGGAATACGGATAGTTTTGTAAGGGTCGGGGGATGGAGTTATATCCTCTTTTTTTCCTCATCTGTACCACCCCCGCTTGCTCGACCCTTCGAAGAGAAAGAGAAGTTTCACGATGACCAGACATCAGAAAGCGTGAATTCGAAAATAAAATAATGAAATGATTAAATGAACCGTTGGTTCTTTTTTTTGCTTGTTTCCTTTGACGTCTCAGACTCGGCACAAACAGTGGAAAACTTCCCGACTTCCCCGGATGGGAGGAGGAGGGGGAAGAAGAAAAACGGCGGACGGATGCTGGGTGGAGCGTAAAGAGAACAAATAAAGTAACGAAATGGTGTACGGGATTTCATTCGTTTGAAGACTCGAAACATTTTCGCTGACGCCTCCATCTCTCTCTACTGAGGACGCCGGATCTCAGAGAGAAAAATACGCTCGCCCGGAGAGAAACATTAACGAATGGGCTGAGGCTTCGCAAGTACTTGGAACCTACCCGAAGTGAAGTGCGGGTGTAACATTTTAACAGTCCCCAGCCCCCCGCGTTGCGCTGGGATTGAGAATTCTATAGACAATGCTCTGCGGTCCAGTGGAATTCTCACTTTATAAAATTCTCCTACGATTATCATTATAGAAGTAAAATCAACTGCTGAAAATTATTTGTGTTTTTATCGATAAGATTAGCTCCATTATGTTAGAATGAAAAGAAAGGAATATCAGATTTATTGCGTACGTATTCGTAATAATAAGAACAAAGAAAAAACCTTTTCCATTTGTGCTGTACATGTCAGACCGAATCATGGAAAATCTTAGAAAGATTTTTGCTGCTCATTATTGTCAAAATGGCATCCTAAAATTACAATCATATCATCTACATGATAGTTTGCTTTTCTAAATTTTTTTATGGTAACCTATTGCCGAAATTACGAAATTTCCAAGAAAAAATATTTCTCAATATAAATTAGCTCGTAATTTTCAACTTTAAACACGTAAGTGAAATTGTTCCTTCCAAAAACGATGGTCAAGTAGAATGTTTTCACCTCAGATTATTATGAAAATGTACGATCATTTAAGGTACATTCAAAAATAAAAATTTTAAAATCGTAGGCAAGCTCAAGATGCATAAGTGATTCAGTCAGTTGTTGCAACGAGTCTGAGATTACATTTTTCTAAACATCAGCAGATTTTTTGGTCCATTAGAAATAATATCCCCAAGCTCATTAGAAGATAAAGGGCCGATGGGTGTGTGAAGCACTGATGTAGCGGAAGGCGCTTTCGGAAAGCGAAAGTCTTTTTCTTCAAATCCAATCACACTTCCGATGCTTATTACCACGCCGCTTAGAGTTGTGCTCTCATCAAAGAGGCGCTGCTCATTCAATTTTGCATGAATAATTCCATCATTTCATACTGGAACACTATCGAAATCTTTGATTACACATTCGAATATTTTGCATTAAAGAATACAATACATGATTTATCTGGTCTGATCTAAAATGTCAAGGGGATCTTGATATTGAAGGGATTTGTCGTGACTTATATCAGCGTTAACACTTTGAAATTTCAGCTTCACATTTTTTGGTGCACAATTTTGCACTATAGCTGGTAATTTTGTAGGTTTCCAATGCATAATGTCATAGTTTTGGCCGCGAATATTTTTTCCAGGGAGTTTGAAAGGTAATTCCATTAAACTTGCGCTGACTATTCCGCGCTTCCGTTCGCAGTTTTATCTTCGTCCCGTTTTCTCCTTCTCATCACTCCTCCCCGCCAGATGGTATCAACCCAATGCAACCGTTTTAGATTTCCCTCTCGAATAGATCAACTGGAGATTCCAAACTCACTTTCACGAGACGCTGCAGGTGACTGTACTAGTACCAAAAGGCAAAACTTGTCGAACTTAGTGCATAGGATCCATTACTTGTATATTTATGCCTCGATTGTTGTATACACACATTGCTGGTTTGCACAGTACTTGAATGTTTCGTCAAATGATCTACACTCACATTGAATGTATTAAAATCGTCGTGGTTCTGGTTTTGGCGTTAATCTTAATGGGTGATCTTGGGTATTTTTGTAGCGGTCCCAACTGTATCCACTCTAGTTGTCGCACTGCAGTGCTCCAATAGCTTCTGCATTTTAGCCATTTATCGCACGTTAGTTGACCCGAGGCTTATCGCACAGTACGCAATTTGGCTATGATTGTGCATCGTATTTGTATACGCTCGTGATTGCGTATCGATCGTGTATACACTCGATACAAAATAAAACCTAAGGGCCCCCAAATTTTTTATTCAAAAACAATTGTGAAATATCTTATCGAGTACCCTCGTAAAAGATGTAGCTAGGCATGAAAATTTGTAAGTGAACATGAGTTTATTTAGTATATGTGAAACTACGTATATATTCATATTTATCATTCGTATATCAATCGTATTTTAGTTCTACAAGAATATGGGTCACACGTTATAAACATTAAAAACAAGCACAAAACTAGGTGTATATTTATCAGCGACCTGTTTGAAGTTGTTTTACACAAACTTTTTATGAACGCCATGAAAGAAGAAATGAAGAAATATGATTGAAATAACCATTATCACCTTTTGAGATGATAGGATTTATTATGATCAAAATACTTCCCATTACTTCAATTGCTCCAAACAAGCGGTAAGGATGAAAAAATAAATTAATTCATTAATAGATGTCTAGTCGAAGGAAAACATTTTCTTTTCCTTTTCTATTGATCAAATATATTGTCAGATCAAAACTGGCGGGTAGAACTTAGGCCACGGAATAATCCTTATTAATTGGTTAATTAATTTCCTTCTGGCTCTGAAAATTTTGCCAACTCATCATTAGCTTAATTATAACCCAGAGAAACGGCGCATTCATAATTATTTTTTGTACCCCTCTCACGCCTGATATGAAATTATATTATATTTTTAGTTCTACAGATTCAAAATGTTTCATGCGTTTGATCTGGGGCACTATAATTAGTATACATCAAAGGGAAATTTTAAAAAATTATATTTATTTTAAAAATGTTATACTGGTCATTTCCATGGACCTTCTAAGTAAACATTACATTATGAGGTTCATCCATTGAAAAATGATTGGGTAAAAAATCCTTATCATTTATTACGCAACCAGTTAAAGACTTAGGAACGACTCTACGTGAATTAAACATTAAAGATGGTTTAAATATATCAAGCCGCTGCTGAGAAATGAGTAACACCACTGAATGAGAGTAATGCGGCCAGAAAAATTTAAAAATAGAGCAAGGAACGAGAATTAGCAACATTATCGTAAAAATATTATTCAATTATCGAGATAAAAAAGAATTAGACCACTAATATAAGTTCTTTTTAGTACTTTTAAAGTAGGGTTTAAAATGAGAGTTTGAGAACGAGTAAATCATTTTAGTTTTCTTCTCCCCATGGGAGTCTGCATAGGGAAAAAATTGGAGCACATGTAGTTCCGCTTTGAAGAAGTTTGTGTTTGCCAAAAGCTTAGTAGGAACGTATACTAACAAAATCAAGTAAGCGTGCTACTTCCCACTGATTAAGACTTAACACTGAAAAACACCCAGAAGTTACGTGAGATCCATCGCAAAAACTTTTGATTCAATAGATGAAAAAATAACTCCAAAGGAAAGCTGTCATGACTCTTATAAAATAAATCTACGATTTCGAAAAGGAAACTGAAATAATATGAGGAAATTTATTTCATTTGAGGGCCGATTTAATCACACACCCTCGGGGATATTATGACGTGCTTCCAAAATATCAATTGTCTTAATTTCTTTTCGATATTGAGGGAGTAAGTCCAGTATTGCATTCTATTGGTGGATTGAGAAATGAAACAACTGCCGAATGATCAATAATAGGAAATATTAACTTCTTACAAAATTGAAGGACATCACATAAGTATAAAACAATTATAATTTTGCTCTTACTCTCCTTTTACACCATTTTTCCCACATCCCCGTTTTCGTTCCTTGTCTCACCCGACCTCCATTAACACAGTTCTTAAGAAAGGTAGTTGGTTAGTTGATTGGTGTAAGAGAGAAAACTTCACCAAAATAGATCCATATACAATACTTCAACAAAGTACTATTTAATTTAAAATTATCCGGCTAAGCTCAGTGGAGTTCGGAAAATGGCACATACAGGTATATTCCACGAAGTAAAAGTATAACCAATTTATTGATTCTATGATACCTTAGGCACAGACGGGTGACTCAGTGACATCGGTTGTGTATTGACCCGAGAGTTCGAATATTGCTTAGGGCATGGATTTTGTGAGGCCATGTTATGATTTCATACGAATTAGGTTTAATACGGTGTTCGAGCCCTTTGAAAATCCATTGATATCAATATAAGTTGAAGGGGATATAACAAAAATTGTTCAGCGGTTGCAAAGACTCGACTGTTATTACTTCAGGATATTTCATGAGAACCATCAATAATATTCTACAATTAAATAGAAGTTTTACCCTCTGTATATTCGTACATTGAAGGTAATATTCTCGAGGAGCTGGAAGATGGTTACGCTACAACTGGAGGACATTCTTATGGGTAGTGGTGAGTTTTTTTAAAGTACTAATGCATGCCTACAATTTTTCTTCCACCTTTTACACCGTGGCCTGAGTGCATATCAGTGCCAATGAAGAGAAAAAAAAGCAAATCCCCCCGTAGTCTGCTTCACAATCAACCACAATAAATCCCAATTATACCCCGAGCTTATGAATCGCGAGAACGCTTTTATTTCTTTCATAATTAGGTATTCGTGGTAGGAGCACTCACTCCATATGCCAAACTCTTGAAGAGGCGATGGTATACGCTTCATGGCACCCATCAAGTTGATCTAACGAGCTCACGCCATGACAAATAAAGTAAATATTTTAAACCCTACCTCCCTCTGGAAGCCGTCTCCCAAGGCCTTATTTATCACTTCACATCTACATTCCCGACTTGCAAAACTTCAAGACCTGGCGGTACTTGAAAAGTTACGAGAAACTTCTGAGCTTCCATCCGCTTACTTAAAAGAGAGCTTTGTCATTTCTTACGTCGAGACAGCGTCTTTCTCGCTGCCAGCCGTCAACTGCGACCTATTTCACGGCTTCTCTAACTGTCCTCCCACTAAATCTTCCGCATTTTATTCCCCTGCAAACTGAGCTTATTGCACTTTTTTCCCGGCCCGCCGAATCCAGCGGGGGATTACTTTTGTCTTCGAGGAGGTTGAAGGTATATCCTAAATTTTTCCCACTGAGCCCATTCATTTATTGGCTGGGGTCATGAAGGCAGGCTCCTTCCGGAAGTAGTCGCGGTGCCCATCTCTCAAAGCCACCGTGACAAATAGGCCCTCAAGGGTATTCAGCGATGCGAAATCCCCTTAGAGAAAAGGCCTTTGCGAATTGGCGATTCTCCTACAGCTGCAAATGATGCACTTCAGGATTCTTCGACATTTTGATTTCTGGAAACGTTCGTTAGGTTTTCTTTTCAATCTAATTCGCTTCACTTAGCTCCTAATCTTTCATTTCAGTGGATGCCTTTAAATGGAGTGAACTAACTCAGGTCATTTCTCGCCATAATTCAGAAATGATTAATGGTTTGATCTGAAAGTGTTATTGAACTGAAAACTTTCCGCCCCAGATTCCGGATATCTCTTAATTTTATCATAGCCGTTCGTTTTAATGGCTTCGTAATTAGCTTTTCGACTCGTCTTTCATTGGCTTTTACCAGCAACTCTCTCCTCCATTCAGCCAACTCAGGCCGTGTGCTTCCTATGCGCTTGTATTAAAAATAACACAAAATATACACACAGTCAAGTGCTGATTTTTATACAAACATCATTTAAACTTCTTTTGCATCTGAAGATACCTCCTCCAATTTTCAATCAGTTGTTCTACGAACAAACGAGAGCGAGCAACAAGCTGGAAAGTGACTCAAGATGCGTACCACCAGTGTCAATATCCTATCCCTCAATATGGATCATTCGGTGAATCAGATGACCATCAATAGGGTGTGATAAATACGCAGCGGGCTTGATAAGGAAAAAAGGCTCAGCCGCTGAAATGTGAAATAAAGTGTTCTCTATGAGGGAGAAGGAGGAGGAGGATGGAATGGATGAGTTAGTCAAAAGAGGTGAGTGTAGCGTTCGAGAGTGGGACGTTAGCACATGAAACAACTCCTGTGAATATCAGAGAATGTATTACTCACGTGAACATTTGCATGGATATGAAATATTTTCAGTCCGAGCAAAAATATTACAAATAGATACACGGAACGGCAGTGGGATACTGTATATCATACATCCTTGCCGTCGCCTCTTTGATCGATTGCAACAGTTTCGGAAACGAATCCAGAAAAACTTCGACGGCTTTCCCAAAACATGGTTTAGAAACGTAGGAGGCATATTTGCCATTTTTGACATAAGTAAATGTTAAACGACTTCATGACAAAATGGAAATATGGTTGCCTCACGCCACACACGCATCACCAAGAAGAGGTTGGTTTTAATTCACGAAACTAAAACTTCACCTCTTTAATAATACCTTCCAAAGTTACCCTTCTTGCTTACTTCTCTCGCCTTCGTCATATGCATTCACTGCTTCACACAGGCTCGTCTGTCCAACATAAATTTCAATATTCCTTTCCTTGACGGTCTCTCCGATCACATTTTCCCATGAGTTTCTCATCCTAACCTTTATCTCAAACAATTTACCCTTCTTCTACGTATCTATTTGGTGGTTTGATTCTCATACATTCTCCCAACACGGCCCAACTGGTGCAGCGTACTTCTTTCACAGTTACGTTTAAACTGCCCAATCCATCCGCAACCTTTTCTTCGCCCACTCATTCCTCACACAATATGTCTTACACATACCAAAACATTTTCTCAAGCACCCATACTCAAATGCAATTAGAATACATTTATACTTAAAATAGTATAACAAAGTTTAGCTTCCATACAGTAATGGAGGTATACTTCTAATGCCACTTATTTTTTGACTTAGAAACATTCCTTAAATGAAACAATTAATCACAGAAAAATAGAGATGAAATTTACTTATGGTAATAAAGAATATTAGTCCCTGCGGATATAAACATATGCGATTTCATCTAGATGATAAATAACTTCAGTACTTCATTTTTCAGGCAATTGAAGGGTGGGTACATCAACAAATTCACTTAAGTCGATTCATATCACTTCTATATAAAAATTACAATCTGGCACATGGCGATTATAATATTCCATTACAAAGAACACCATATTAACGGAGTGAATGGCACAATTTCAGAGCGTAAAAATCATTCGCCTTGACCGCAATTTTCAGAGGTTTCAGATTTTCAGTTTTTCATTTTCAGAAAAATTTCAGAGTTTAAGAGGACGCCTCGATAGCTTCACTGGCTAAAGCACTCGACCGGACATCCCGGTCAAGGCGAATGATTTTTACTCTCTGAAATTGTTGCATTGAAATGCAAATTAACGGATGACTCCGTAAAAAGTTACTGTTGCGGCATCTCCCGCAGTTTCTTTGGAGTAAATGGCATTAAACATAGCCGCAATCAACAGATACACATTCTAAATCATAAATAGAGACGTAATTAACAAAAAAACCGGATACGTCAATGGATACTAAAGACTCATTTCAAAATATGATGACCTTGAACAAATTCATTTCGACGCCGTTGAATCCTCAGCTAGCCAAAGATTTCAACAGAGTATTTAAACAAGGGAACCAAACGTCAGGTACTCACTTCACATCCTGAACAACGCATTAAGAAAAATTGCCTTTTATAAAATAAAATGCAGCACATGTCCACTCTTAGACTACATAAAAAAAACTGTCGTTGAATTCAAAGAAATGTTAATGCACTTCATGAACGGCCTATTTGGATTAATGGATGTAAAAAAATTATAAAATATCCGCACCGCTTAACTTAAAAATTATAAAATATAAGCCTCACCGCTTAACAAGATGTAACATCTACAACTACCTTTATGATCTTAAAACAACAAGCCTGTGCAGAATAGTTAGTACATTATTTAACTAGGTTTCAAAGCTAAAGAAAACACAAAAGTCATTTTTAAAATACCAACCGACTTCTCTCGTTTCCTATCAACTTCTTCCTCACTCCTTCACCCGCCTCCAACACAAACTCGCTCACCCCTACCCTCGTATCACCCATCCAACTTGAGCACGCACTTGACGGCGGAGAGTGGCTCTCTGCACTGACCTCTTACCGGGCCAAGCCCTCTAAACACGTTTCTCATCCCGAAGACAGTGACGTGGTTAACCAAAATACTGGAGAATTCCGTCCTCTGGTATTCTGCCAGTTAAATGTAGCCACCTTCCCTTAAATCGAAATGTTCCGACTAGCTCGTCAAGTAAGAGCCAAAAATAAGCTAACTGCGGTAATTCAATCACGACTGTAAGAATGAACCAATAAGTACTCCCAAGTGTAGTATTCCTGATCGACCCATTCGAATGTATGAGCTCATGTATTCATTCAAGAAATTACATTTGGCAATAAGACATCACTATTCACTGGCTTAAGCAAGACCACCCGCCTTACCCTATCGACTTTGAACACTGCATAGACTATTTTGTATATTTATATTCTTTCGCAGTTTTATTACAGGCAATGCAGTTAATTGTATTTCCCGTCAATATATATCGATATAAATATGTTTGCGTATGAGCTGCCATGGTAGCGTTTCTCGAAGTATTAATTCAGATGCAATTGGTTATGATATACGTCGAAGTGGGTTACTAAAACAGCCAAAGGCATATTAATAAATAATTATAATTATATATATATATATATATATATATATATATATATATATATCAGTAGATTAATAGGATATTAGGTACTCTCAAGAATTTTTTATTTTTAAAATAACTCTATGTTGAACTCGTAAGTTTAGGTAAACTTGATAATTTATTGAAATGTAATGAAATAATTGACTTTGCCTGAGACAAAAAACTTGACAATATTAGATAGTTTCAATATACAACAAAAACCAGATTTAATAATAAGACTTGTCAGGTGAAAGATACATTTGTGCACGCGTGCATTTTCTGCTTCAAAATACTTGCAAATAATTATTTTATCCAATCAATGAACTCCTTCCGGTTAATTTATTTGCAATTAATATATGTCATTCGCTTCATTACACCAAGTGCATTAGTGATATTATGTCGACTAGGAATCAATAAATCTAACCGGGTTCCAGTTGACATTCACCACAGAGTTGTGGGAAGTGAACCATCAAATAGCAATATAAATAGTAGTTTCAATTAAATAAACTATAAGTACTGTCGGAAAATATGCCAGGCACTTTACCATCGCTATTTCTCTGTACGCCAAGGCTGCGCACAAATGTTTCCGAACTCAAAATGTAGAACAGGAAATTCGATTGAAAATCTAGGTGAAAGAATTAGTGCGGTGGCTGGTGGTCTGAGCATTCGGACACTGACCGGGGGTTCAAATCAGGGCGATGCCTCTTGGATACCCCGGGTCAACTCCAAGCTGTGTGATTCCATGCAAGCCAGGAGCCTAGGAAAACCGCAGACGTCCAAGGGAGGAACTGCCTCCCATTCACTGAATGTGTAAATTTGGCACAAGAACGTGGCTTTCCAATGGTACTCACTTTAACTATTTTGGGTCAAATGCAAAACACCTTTTGTCGCGCAGAAAACGAACAATAGTCGCGAAAGCCTCTCGGCAATGGCAAGCTCGGCCATCGCAATTTCACTCTTGAGACGAGGCCGGTAAAGGATTCCTCGCTACGAATAGCACGCGGTGAAGTCACTTGTCGTTGACTCGCTATTGGAGATGGTGGGAGAGCACTCACTCATTAACGGTAACTGTGGGGAATCGACGGGAGGTCTATCGTGGATGGGCTAAGATTTGTGTCGAATGGTCCTCAGGGAACAATCGAAGGCAAGTAAACTATTTTTGTTGAAAAATAAATAACTCTTTGAAGGAAAAATGTGCTGCTTAATGAAAGATACTGTAGAAATTTCTATATAATAACGATAGTATAGAGAAAGATAATTCTGAATGGATTGCGAACACTACTATGCACGAAATCCCATGGAAAGGAAATGTGATTTGATACCAAACTACTCTTGGATACCAAAATACTCAACATTTACGTGAAAAAAAGCAAAATCAAAATGAAGGACACTACTTTTACATGGTAAAGAGAAACTATCAATTAAATTCTTATCAAAAATTCAGAAATCATTAAAGATAGTTAAAGAAACCGAGCAGAAAATAATAGGTATGCTTGTTGTGATTTAGATAAATTTGTCGTATTTGCAACCAAAGTACTTCAAAATACCTTCTCTTCCCTTTTATATGCTAATCACAATGTTAATCGCATTTAAATGTACCAACGTGGAAATTTATTTTCAACTTATTACTCTGGATAACGCGACGTTGCATCATTTTTCTTCTCTCTTGTAGTTATCTTCATTGCAAGAGCCTATCGATCCATCCAAATCGGTCGGATTTTTCGCCAGTTTGGGGATATGTACTTCTCTCGAAGCTTCACAGCGATTTCTTCGGACAGGGAATGCGGCATCCTCCTTCACCTTCCACTCCCCAAATCGCAGCTCCGATATGGAGGTCTAAAAACTACGTATATTAATTTAGTAATTTTACGCGACCGAAAAATTTGCAGCCATGTAGAACGTAAATCGCCACCGCAGGAATTGCTTGCCAACCTCTCAACTTGCACCGCAGCCTATGACGGAGTGGATAAGCCGACGCTCACAGTCTGAAAATTGCTCATATCTCCTCACTTCCAAACACAAAAGGATAATATGACTAGAGCATATTATCCTTTTGTACTCGAACCTATTGTATGCATCCTCAGAGTCTCTTCTCACGTCGGCAGGAGGCGCGAATCACAACGACAAATCGGATGCATGAGAACATGAGCTTGAAGCCACCAAGGCAGTAAACCCCAGGATCATCCTCCATATCGGGACGAAAAAAAAAGCGGAGACGGTAGAGTTCCGAACTCAATGATGACGACGCGACTTGAGTGGGTGGCGGTCGTAGTTGGGGCGCTGTGAGGTGTGGGAGGCGACGTTACGGTGCGATGAACGATAATAGGGCCGAGATGAGAGAGGCTGCAATGCCCGAGTCTACGGGTTAAGATCCCTGGTGAGATTTTACATAGACGTGGATGTGTAAGGGGATACATCCAGGTCCTGACGCCATCTCTCGAAGTATAACGGATTTTAAGCCACTGGACTTCCACCCGATAATTATACGCTTCACAATGACTACTAACTCGGTCCGGGTGCTCGCTTCAAAGTTCGACTTGGGTTTGCATTCGGGAGGGGGATATCACTGCCGCAATGAAAAACTTCGAACCAAGTTGGAAATACGAGAAATGGCTTATTCGATGGAAGTGCACAGAATCCCGGAACCTAGTTTTTGAGGACGTAAAATAATTTCATTCAAAAGATGGTTCATTTTTTAGGTATGTTAATCAATTGTTTCGTAATGTAAAAGGGAGCAAAAGGACGAATGGAATATATTTTTAACTAATTTCTACCGGTAATGTAATTAAACGAAAAAAATCAATGCATGATTCTTTTGAGATTAAATTGAGGAGGATTCACGATATTTATTTTCAAATTTAACATTTTCATGGAAGTAACATATCGCTCCACTTCCCTAACAGGAGTCATGATAAGCCGGACTGCACTTGAATAGCCTACAACCAGAATTCGAAAAAAATACGCTAAGAAAGAATAAAATCAAAAGATAATAAACATAACACCCGCATTAAACGACTAAAATTCAAACGGTTGGTTGGTTTTACACAAGTAGGTAGGGCCCACCCCAGGTCGTAATTATTCCACTAAGATGAAGAAAATTCCCTTCCTTTTGTCATCTACAGTTACCTCCAAGTGTATAAATACAAAATTAATACCAAATATTAATATAAATACAAAATTAGGTAATCTACCGGTTAAGCTAGGTTTATGGATGGACAAAACTACCAAATAAATACTTTTGTGACTCCTTACAAAACACAAAATTCAGCAACCTACTCTACATTAGGTCCCTCTTCATCTCTGAGTACTTCCTTCCTTTCTTCATCCCGTCCAACATGCCTATTCTGTTCCTGTCCTTTCCTCATTTGCCCAACATTATCCCCTATATTACTGTCTTCAACATCCTACTACTGATCAATATGCCCTTCACCCATTTTTTCTGCCTGCATAGGATTTCTCCCAACAAACCCCTCACTTCGCCCACCATATCAAGTACTCCCTCATTTGTTTTATTCTCGGTCCATTTCACCTTCTTCATTCTTCTCCAAACTCACATTTCAAAAGCCTCCAATCTACGTCTATCCTCCTGCTTCAATGTCCACGTTTCCTCGCCGTACATAGCTACGCTCCATATCAAAGTTTTGACGAGTCTTTTCTTAATATCCTTACTAAACGTCCCTGTCATCAACCCCCTGCGAAACGCTGCTGCTAATTTGCTCCAAGGGTTTTAACTGGAGACGAATCATGGATTTATGCTTATGACGTGAAAAAAGCTCAACCATTCCAATGGAACCTGCAGCACGAGCCAAGACCGAAAAAAGCGCGCCAAGGTCGGTCGAATGTGAAAGTTTTGCTTACAATTTGCTGCGATTGCAGGGGCGTGGTTCATCATGAGTTCTTGCCACAGGGTAGAACGGTAAATAAGGAATATTACCCACAAGCTATGCGCAATTTGCGAGAAGCAAACGCCCGAATTTCTGGAAGAACAAAAATTGGCTTTTGCACCATGACAACGCCCCTGCTCAGACATCGTTACTTGTGCGCGAATTTTTGGCCGAAAACAACACACTAATGATGCCGCAGCCAACGCATTCCCCAGATCTGGCCCCCATTGACTTTTTCTTGTTCCCGAAACTGAAGAGGCCTATGAAAGGACGACGCTACACTACGATTGACAAGATAAAGACTGCTCTGAGGAAAGGAAGGAGGATCTGAACAAGATCACAAAAAATTATTTTTTGAAGTGCTTCGAGGATTGTAAAAAACGTTGGCACGAGTGTATAATATCTAATGGGGATTACTTTGAAGGGGACAAAATAGATATTCATGAATAAACATATAATTTAAAAAAAAATGCAAAAGTCGCAATATTTTTTAGGACAGCCCTGGTACATACATTCTCGTATGAGTACATACGTACCTGTATTTACATACACACGATGTGTATATGTATTACTCAATTTCATTCATGATACGTATTATGTACATAATTTACCGTGAGTAATGATTCATTTTAAAATGGGTTACATAATCATCGACATTCATTGAAATTAATTTTATGCAGGTGAATTTTTATCTACTAAGTATCAAGCAAATTCACAATCAATACCGGTGTTTGAGTTTTTCAATCAATATCTTATAGAAGCCGGGGTTGATAATAGAAAAATAAACGATAATTCAGTGTCGGGAAGTTAAGACGATATGTGCAAATAAACGAGGAGATAAAAAAAGGGTGAGATGAAGGTTCCTCGCTTTACTCCAAATTAGAAGTAATTTGCAAGGAAAAATACAAATTTATATTTTTTAGATGAAATTGTGATACTCGCTTATTTTTCCAATATTTCATCACATATTTTTCGGCCGAATGAAAAGAGATGGAAGATAAGTCATTCTGCTAGTTAAAGAAGAATTTTGGAATATTATCAGAAAATTCATAAATATTCCTTGTCTCTGTCATGTAACCTCATAAAGTAAACTAATTAATACCTACTACTTCTTCCCAGGTTATGGCGTCAAGTGTCAAGGTAAACTACACATAAATGCATATCTCCAATGCCGGAGAAATAATTTGATTGTTAAGACACAATCTGGATGTAATAGTTTCTTATTTACTGTCTTTTTATATCCAACATTAATGAGAAAATTAAATAATTCGAAAAGTTTTAAAAATTTACCTCGATATAATTGCATTGCTTAATGGATGATATGTATTTAAAAATTAAATGTTTCAGAAGTAGCCAAAGGCGTGGTTTTCAGGGACCGTAAAAAAACTAAATTCTAGCCAGCATTAGACAGACGCATATACTGCGGTCACACATACTTGAGGGAAATGACCTCAACCATCAAAGCTTCACAAACACTTAAAGACACATTGCGTCTGGGGCGGTGTCTAAAACTCGTAGAGAGAGATACAGAGTTCGTGATGTGACATTTTTCCGTTGTTCTTAAGCGTTGCCTATAAAAAACGGCGTCTGTTCCTTACATTGCTGAAACGTATTATTTCGGTGTTTTACAATCCCATTGATGACTCCCTTCACATTGAAAGCTTGGATATGGGTCTGGTAGATGAGGTGAAACAAATTAAAATAGTGAAATTTCATTAGTGTTTCATAAATGTCAATTAATCACCGATGCAACCTAAGTTTTTGTAAATAAAAGTTGGATGCAAGTGTGTTTCATATTTTTCAATCATAAATTGCTTTAAGAGCCTCGTTGAAATCGGGAAAAGTCACTTTACTAACGTGGAGCAAAGCTGAAAATTCACAACGCCAGTACACTAATACGATAAGATAATGAAAATATTACCCACTGGCACATCTCTAAGGTTTGAGTGATGGATTGTTGACCCAATCACGAGCAATCGAAAAGCAGGTTTGATTGACCAATCACCATTTGCTCAGGAAGCTAATTCGTTCGCCCGAAGGAATGTTCAAAGTAACCAAAGGCAAGAGGCCGAGACCAAATTTGACCAATGACGCAAACCTTTGAGGGTTGATACAATTCCGAGGAATCGAACACAGAATTCGATGAGATAATTTTTTATTTGACGGGCTATATCGTGCTCGCGGCCGACTCCGCGGGTTTTATCGAGTACGTCTCGAGACGCGGCGGCGGTTCTCGCTCGTCTCCGGAGGGAACATGCACACGGCCACTTTCTAATCTATCGCTCGGCAAACATTTACAAGTTCAAGTTGGAGAGTAAGAGGCAGCGTGGGTAATCTCTCTCTCTCTCCCCCCCTCGCCTACGCCAGCGTGGTGTATTGCTCGTGGGGAACGGAAGGACAGGACGGACGAGGCGAGGCTTAAGGAGCTCCTTGAACGCAAGACGCGGCACGTTCCGGCGTATACTCCAATTTATTGCGCCGTTAAACTTCGGAATGACGCCACTGCATTTGCAAAGATACGCCGTACCCTGACCGCCAGAAAGTTCCCGCACGCGGTGCGGGATGATACCGCCGCTTCGGAAACTTCAAACCACCGCCAGGATAGCGTTCTTTTTTTTTTCTCTCTCTCTCTCTCTTCGCTTCGCGTACTCGACCGATACGGTGGGAAATAATAATCAAAGGAAGATCTGTCTGCACGGCCATTTCTGAAATTTTTTTCTCAAGATTTTTATTTCCTCGTCCCCTCGAAGCGAGATCGCATTTCCACTGTTATCTGTGCGGTGTGACAAGAAGACTAGCCGCGGCTGTGTTTGCTAAGCTTTCGCTCCTTGCTTAACAATATTCGACGAGTTACGACACGTTGGTTTGAAGTTCTTTCCACCAATCCCAACGGAACGCTTTGGTAGCGTGTGAAAGTGTGTTGTGAAGGAATTTATATTATCAGTGCATTATATTTTCTCACCGCCAAATTCTTGAAACAGAAATTTATGATAAAGTCAAGGCATATACTAATTTAAAAAATTAAATTTAGTACCCTGCAAGCCACCGCTAGGGTATATGGCAGAGGGTGAATACACACCAGAATAATTTTACCCGAACGTGACCTTACCGTGGTCGAGCAATGTTATTATGATCCCCTATTGCTCGTGGAAACAATGACATCTTACATATATCTCTACATTACATATAGTTCTTACATATAGTTCTACATTTATTCTATATTTCTAATTTTATTAGTATGATCTTTCCTATCGTAGTACGAAACATCACTGCTAAAGAGACATCCCTCCAATTTATGCAAGAGATTTAATCTGTATTTTAACCTTCGCTCCGTGAGTGTTTCCCAGCCTGGCTGCGCAAATATTTTTAGATACGCTACTAAGTTTATCATAACAAGGTTCCACAAATCTAGCTCATCTGCATTGCACGAGATCTAATTCGGAAATCAATTCAGCTTCGTGAGGATACCATATACTTCCAGCATATTCTAAATGAGGTCTAACTAGCGAAAGATAACATTTCTCTTTGACCATTTCATCACATTTACCCAGTACTCTTCAAATAAATCCAATATTTTGTAAGCTTTTCCTTCAGTAATTTCAACATTTATTTGCTTTTTTAGCTTCGTTAGATTGTCCTTACGTAACAGCAGCTTCAGTAAGTACGGGAGATGGAGCCAGGACTTCAAATACAATTTAATATAAATCCAGATTTATACATGTTATTTTCAAGAACGAGGAAGTATCGTTTTTCGGATAAAGTATAGACAATGGAAAAATGAATAATTTCCAAAATTCAGAGAATAATGAAGAAGTGCCATCCGGGCACACAGTATTTCTTTTTGGGAAGCCGAAAAGCCATTTGCGGCGGCGTGATGTGATATCGTACCCGTGTGCCCTCTCGATATTTCGACAACTCCAAGGAGGAGGTAATGAATTAATGGGGTCCTGGCCGAGGCGATAAGACAACGACCTCCGGCGACGTCTCTCGATGGTCTATACGTTTTTTTGCGCGTGGAGGAGTTCGCGAAATTAAGTGCCTTCCTCAATCGATTTGGAGCATCCCATATAAATGGTCACGTTCACGTCCGACCCATTTTCCGAGCGTTTTTTCACAGGACGGTGCAATGATATATGATTAATAGTCGTGCAACTAAGCAAGACTGGACCGGACGGAGGAAGGTCCTGGAATACAAACGCCTGTGGAGTTCGAAGCAATAACCTTTCATGAAATATGGACTGAAATAGGAGCGGAGCATGCTGCGCTTAAAAAAAATGACCCAACTCGAAAAAAATATTCTAAAAGTAATTTCCTGGATACAACGGAGGGAAATTATCAAACAGAGAGGAATATTGTGAATAAAGAAAAAAATCGCGTGCGATGGAGCTTTTAGAGCAACATTACACATGCTCGAATGAATGAATATATACATGAAGTGGCAAAATATTGTTCAACGGGATGTTGGGGATAAATTAATTGGTACCTATCGTGGGAGAAGTATAGAATAGATCATAGATATGTATATGCAGTGTATCGCGTAACAAAATATCTTATATTTAAGCTATGACTATGACTTGCGCATGATTATTGGTAGTCAAAACTAAGATTTAGAAGTTACTTCTAATTGGAAAAATCCTTTTAAGTATCAGTTAGCCGAGATATTTTATCATAATTACAGAATTATAAACTTATTTACATCGTTACACGAGTAGATATAAAACAGGCTTTCCTTTCCACCCTCTCAACAGCATCTCACTTGCCCAGTCCCTTATGTTGAGTCCAATCATTGGTAAAAAGGTGTAAAAAGATGTCATTACAACGCCGATGCCTTTCTTGGCCGAGTCCATTCATTCAAATAACATAGCATACACTTGAACACAATATTTATAAATAAGCTGTTAATGCGAAAATACTACTGCAACTGAGCTGGTTCATTGCTTAATATTCGTATTGGAATTAATTACTTCGAACCACTTAGTTGGAATCAATTAATTGAAATTAAGCTTAAAAAAGTGAATGTTGTTGAATTTTTGGAAAAAAGCATTTCCCTCCCGAATGCCTACTACATTGGAAAAACATAAATGGATTGAGTAGACTCGATTAAATACTTAGGCATCACCCTCACTCACGACCTCTCCTGGATGAAACATACAGGGAATATGTGGACAGGCTACAAAAAGTTAGGGCTTCTTAGAATAGCACTGGGTAGATGTGATGAAAAGATCAAAAAGAAATGTTATCTTTCGCTGGTTAGGCCTCATTTAGAATATGCTTCTAGTATATGGGATCCTCAAGTTGAAATGTTGCGGAATTGGATCGCGTGAAGCAAAGAGGAGCTAGATTTGTGGAACGTTGTTTTCATAAACTTAGCAGTGTATCCAAAATATTAGAGCAGCCAGGTTGGGAAACACGGATCGAAGGTTAAAATACAAATTCAATCTCTTGCATAAATTGAAAGGATGTCTATTTCGCAGTGATGTTGATGTATTATTACCCCCATCGTACTACGGCAGGAGAGATCGTGCTAATAAAATTAGAGAGATTAGGTGTAGAACAGATAGATTTAAGATGTCATTTTTTCCACGAACGATAAGTGACCAGAGTAACATTGTCCGCCCGCGTTAGGGATAAATATTTTCTGGTCAAAATTAGTCTGATGTGTATTTACTCCCCGCCACACACCCTTGCGGTGGCTTATAGGGTGCAAGAACGTCAAATACTCTACTTGCCCTCCTTCACAAAGACACACTCTGTAAAGCGAAAACGTGTCTTACATGTGGGAGGAGGAATTATCCGAGAACCGTGACGCAAGGCACTGACGAACATTAAGCGTAATCATAATAGCTGCACGTTCTTAAGAATTGCCTTGTCTTTCTTCCTCAGGAATTACTGGTCATAACATTTCCTAAGTGAATCCACAATTCTCCCCTTATCGCCGTGGCTGGGAAATTCTGTGTGGGATTATGTTACGAAAGGATGTAATGATAATGATGTCAAAACTGTTTATCTGTCACTTAATAGGAATTACATTACCTACGGCGAAGCAATTATCGTTAAGAAAACATATCTCCAATGTTTAAGGTGGATAGTGTTATGCATGATACTTGTACATATGTAGAACCTGCTTCAACGACGCAACGGATAAGTATCTGATTTCCGCGTAACTTCCATGTCTTGGAATCCCTTTCCCAGTATGATATCACTGTGGATAATATCTAAATAGGACGCCCAAAAAAATATTTATAGTTTATTGTGACTGACTGGATGAATATGCATTGCACTGATTTTTGTCGTCCAAAATTGTTAGGAGATGGAAACGATATCTCTCAAAACTACCGCTTCCGACATTCTCGACGGAAAAATAAATAATTCAGATTCAATCAGATTGGAAAAAATCCCATATAGCTTTAGCTTCATCAACCATAGCGAGACATACGACCTTGGGAAAGATATTAGGTGGCGCCGGCCCTTCTACTAATTTAAACGAATTCTGGACCCCCGTTCCCCTCCTCTCCTCGCACAAACTAATCCATAAAGAATCACATCCCACCGATAAAAAAGATTAAAAATCGTTTTCACACTTTCTTTTGTTTCTTGTGCGGGGTTTTGCGTGGAATCGCCAAAAAAATGTAGATCGAGCTCGGGTTGCGTTGAGCTTCGAAATTCTTCCTTCATTTTTCGCTTCTGCGGATGACCAAAAAATAAAAACGCAATCTCCTTAGGGCGGCAACGCTGGTGGAACAATGATGGCTGCGACAGGCCGCCGCATCGGACCACGGTTGAATTAATACGGCGCCGCGGCGATCGGGGTAGGTAACCGTTCCGTGACGGGGGGTGGGGGAGGATGGGCGAAAGAGTCTGACAAATGTAAAACGTTAAGAGGGGCGACATAGATTCCCTTCCTCCCCCCTCCATCGCCCCTTTTGCCGCTGCCATTCGTGTGACGGATGGCGAAACTAGAGGTTAGGAAGGGAGGTTCTTCCTCGTTTTCGGGGCGACCATTCGTTTTGATTTCCGGCCGAATTACCGCGTGTCACGTGAGCCGGGTTGTCCTGTATCGGGGTGGGAAGTATCCCTCTCCCGCGAAGGCCCTTAACTCCGCCGAAAAATCTCCTAGGGGAGGGGTCCCTTGCCACGCAGGGGGTTAAGGGGGTGGACCCGTTCCCTTTTCACACCCGCACTCATCATATAGCACTTATCAGAGAACTTGTCAAATTCGCGTTTTTCCGTCTCGGGATTTATGGCGCGTGCGTGGTATGGAGTTTCATTCGACGAGTCGCCGGGCACACAAGAAATGAAACGCGGAGCCCCTGAGAAAAGTTGCGGTCTTGGGGGGATTATTTTCTCGCCGTGAAAGTCCCACATAGATCACGTTTTCAGGCGCATACTTTTGACATGTATCGCAAATATTTCACCGTTTCCACGACCGAATCATTTAATAATACTAAAATGCCACAGCGATGCGGAAACCATAAAAAGGAAACACAAAAAACTGTTTTGATTGAGGGAAAAATCGCAAAAGGGAAACGGCACCGAGGATAGATGTGAATATAGCTAAGTGAACGTGTGTTATTCCTCTGTATTTAAACAGGAATTCTTTGAATATATAATTTATTCATTTTATATTTTCATGTGTAAACATTTTAGAAATACAAGAATGGGGTACGGAATAACCACTCATAAATTTTGACGTAGATATTGTACAAATTTGAATAAAAAGAGAGATTGAGGTTTTTTTGTAAGCTAAATGTACGGGAACAAGTTCCTTTTCTAATACCTTCCCATGCTACCAGTAATATCAACAGTATACATGCTGCAAATAAAGAATTCAAGATGTGTTTATCACAAAAAGGAGAATGTAGTCAAGAGCATTTCGTGGGAAAAAGGTGATAACTTAGTTGAATCACGTGAAAATCCCAGTGGACGCATCGCACGAAAGATTAGATACCTTAGAAACGACACGACATAAAGGGAAGTGAACAGGCAAGTCTGGAATCGAGAGAATGAGCACAATTATTTTCTGATCTTGAAAGTATGAAATACGTACGTGGTACCTAAAGGAAGTTTTAAGTTGGTTAAAAAAATTATATCAGAATTATTTGGTTGCCTGTTCATAATCCGGCGAGCTATTCCTCTATTATAATATCAATATGATTACATATCGTGATATTTAGCATTCCTAATCCGTCCTGTGGAATAATAAGATTGATTTTATCTCTCTGCATCCTTGATATAGAGCTATAATATTTTTATTTCGATCTCCTAATAGAAAAATAAAATGGAAGACATCTAGAGAATGAGGAACTAGATAAACAAATGTATTCGTTTGACTCATCATTTTTATGTTTCTAGTCTCAAAATTTTGTTGGCCAATGGTTAGACCATTGGAAGAGCAGGTTCCATTCTGGGTGGCACCTCTGGGCACCCTCAACTTCACCTAAGTTGTACAACTTGCCGGACACTAGATCTCCCTCAAAGAACTAAGACTTATAATGCACAAATTTCGCATGCAGTAGGACTTAGAAAGATAGATAAACGTCTTTATTCGGCCGAATTTGAGACTATAAGGTCCTCTCTTCCATTTAACCCTTAGTAGCAGTAGATTTAGGGCAGGCGATCGACAGCTGAGGTCATTTGCGCCATTAGGGATGGATGGGGCAGGAAGAAGGATGGAGAGAAACCCGGCGTCTCCATTAGCCTACTCTTAACGAAAAGCGCCAAGAGGTTCGCCGCTTATCGTCCCAGCCGACGGACGGCGTACTCACTTAAAGTCGCATCGAAAGTAGGGATCGGGATACCACTGAAAAAGATCTGCCGTATCTAGGATTCGAATCTGGGCCCTCTTTGTGGGTAGTCAGTACGCTAGCCACTAGCCCCGATTCCAACCTTTTAGTTGATTAATGTAGTTTTATGCTATCAACACTCTTTATTTAGGATGTAGACATAGCTTTAACCTCAAATAAAATAAATATTCACTGAAAAATGAAATAATTATGCCATTTTGATATTAAAATGTAATGAAATAATTATCCTTTTCATTAGCCAAAAATTGTCTTCTTTTCACATATTTCCGCTTATTGATAAGTAATACACTTTTAATAGAGGCGTCTTCGTGTCGGAGATCAGAGGAAAAATTGCTGTCGCGAAAAACAACACGACTCAAGTCCTGTCGGTACGTTTAAAATTTAAACAGCTACAATAATAATTTAAGTGATTTGGATGCGTTCCAAGTGCAAAATGACATTCCAAATCGCAATTAAGTAAAGTCAATCTCAAGGAAATCACTGAAACCTATATGCATTCATCCTTATAGGCAGATGCACACGCTGCTCGTGGAAATCTGCGCTGAAACGTAAGTAGCTTATAATTCACTTCACCGCAGGGATGAGCACACAAAGGGCGCATCCTTCCGCTTACCTCGTGCAGGAAGTCTCTGAGGTGATGTGAAAACATAAAATTGCTTGCTTTCAGTAGAATTTTATCTAACGTGGAAGAGGATATTTACGTAATGCCGTGATGTGGGCGCGACCGGAATCAAAGAATAGGGGAATAATTGAAAACAATTCTGTTGGCGTTTAGGCGGGATTGTGCAATACCAGTTGTTGTCATGCGTAAACATTTTCTATCTTCGGAGTACATTTTCCAAGAGTCATCGTTCAGATGAATGATTTAATATCACGAGAAGACTTAACGTTTTAGGGTACCTTGCGAACGCTGAAGAAAGTAGTATCTGTCAAAATCTTAATAGACTTCTTTGCCGCCCGCGTTGTGAAACTTCCTCATTCTATCTATCCTTCCCCTCGTAGATTCACTCTCGGCTAAATTAAACGGTGTGTGAAATTAAGTACATGTACAGGCAAATCGAAAAAGTCGAAATTTTAGAATTACGTTGCGGATAAAGTAACACTTTGATTATTTTTTTCACCAAGAAATTAGTGATCGCCCTTTCAGTTAGAAAGCAAGAATCAAAACTAATGCGAATATGACAATTTTGTGGAATCTTTAGATTTAGTTTCCGGTCCGAGAAAGAGAATGCATTCAGGGTCACTAAAAAAACGTTCAAATTGTGCAAATCAATGGAAGAGATATTGATGCAGCAGGAATTATGGTATTAATTTTTGTCGCTTCAACCTTGCAACAGGCCTATTTTCGTATTTCTAATGGATTTAGGCTAAATTTCATGCTACTCAGGATTCATGACACAATTCAAATCTATGTTCTAAGCACACTTCCATGTGGAGGGATAGGGAATTACAAGTACTTTCAGCTACGTTCAACAGATTCAGGCGAGATGTAGTGGAAGTTCATCATTATGAGAACAAACAAATTTGCATTTATCTACAGTCTTATTGGTAACGTGAACCGAAACGCGTTGTACGTCACCAATAAACCTGTGTGAAAGTGCAAATTTGTTTTTTCTCATAATACTTTCAACTCTTCTTCCGAGTTTAGTGCGACTCCGCATTTTCATTTTGAATCCTTTATTCTTGAATATTTTCTTGCACCGCTTACGTGGTGAGTTATTTAAACATCGATTTCTGATAATCATACACGAATCATTTCCCATATATTTTGTTGATAGCTCAATTTTCAACGGGCCATTTTGATATGAATACATTTTCTAAGGACGTCTTTTTAATTGGATCTCGATTCTAACATTCTTCCGAAATGTGTTCATCTACTTCTACATATTACTCCACAAGCTGCGGCAAGGGCGTGTGGCGGGGGGTGTTAGGTCAACACCCATAAAAAGGAACAATGCAACACGCAAAATTAATACATACATGCTAAACTATACCCATTCATGCAAACATTCCTTCATCCCAAACGCATGCAAACCCATACACTATTATCCAACAAATAATTGGTTTCCTGAAATTAATTTTGCAAAAAAATAATGCATGGCCATTGTGACATAATTAGATTCAACATAAAGCTGCAGATTGGAAGCCCTATAAATCCTACAGTTTTATCTGCGGACCAAATCTGTTCACCCAATTCAAAATTAAAATAATTTTGAAAGGCAAATGTAGACTTTTCCGATCTTATAAATATCCTGCGACTAAGGACGCTGCATACGACATGAGCACGGAAAGCTATATTTAAGGTGAAATTCTAGCTCAGAAAAAGAAAGAAAATATTTTTTTCAGGTGAAAGGTGAAAGTGGAGAAGCTAACCTTTCGGACGTGATCGCGTGGACTGAAACATCGTCCATCAAACTCAAGGTTTCCATTTCGGGACGAAATGCTGAGAGGACCGACTCGCCACAATCGCGCGCACTCCAGAAAATAAACACAATTCTCACGCTACTCCACATCTGGGTTCATAAGTTATCTAGGTCGTGCACTAGAAAAGGACGGAAGTCTAGTGATAACACCTAGAACACAAAGTTTACCATTTCCGCTAATTTCACGGAAGATAAAACTTAGTCATTGCCGCTTCCTCCGCCTTTATAGTTTACAATTCTATTTCCTCTTCCCTTATTTTCCTTCCCGGGAGCCGCATTACATTCATGATCACATGCATTTAGCCAGAGTAAATTTTAAAAGAATGTACATGCAGACAGCAGACGCGAACAGAAATCTCAACTCCGCCGGCATTGCGCCAGACACGTGGTGTCGATGTTTTGAGATGTACAGAGGAAAGAAATTCTCAGAATAAATCATAATTTATACTGTAATTATAGCCAGTGAAGTCGATATCTAAACGCAAGATAAACAACCTCCAAATAATTTGAATATCCTAATAGTTCATATAGATGTATATGTCGCCGAATGTCAAAGACCCCTAGCTCTTTTGCCTTTGTTATTCGAACAGAATGAAAACGTGTGTAAGAGTGACCTGATCCGAAGGAAGATCTACATTGATTTCAATCCTCACAATCCGCCGTTAAGGATGTGTGAACATCAATATTCGGATGAAAGCGAAAGAAAAGGTGGAGAAGGACATCTGTAAAAGGGATATGTTTTTTTATATAGTACTCTTTCTTTCTAGACTTGTCATGTTCCTGATTTTTGCAATGGAATAATGAGTCATTGGGTCCATCCAGGAGTTATCTGCCTCATGTTGCTGTTTATGTCTGACTATGCGGTATATGTTTAGTGTATTACCGTGGATTTCTAAGAAAGATAGCACGACTGACACACCCCTACACTGATTCCATGATTTCAGGCTCCACTGTGTGAAAGTTCATGCTCGTGCAAATAAGGAACAGACTGAATTCAGCCATTAAATTTCATCAGGTAAAACTAATTTCAACGCTTCGGCGCCATCACCAGGTACTGGATATCGGATAACATCAGGGACTGGTACAGGGTACAGTATCTGATGATGACGTTGAATTGTAAAATGGTTTTTTTCTGGATATAAGTCAGTGGACGAATACAATGTGTTCCTTATTTTCATGACCTCTGCATTAAGTCAAATCTGCCATCGATCTTCATACCCCTGCAAAATCCCAAATGAGATTTTGCAGTGAGGCCTTAATTTCTTCCAGAGCAGTTTGCTGTGGGTTGGCTGAATTCCTAATTCAATTGCTGAAATAGCACCCAATTTCTCGCAATATATTCTTAGGCCTATTCCAAAATCCATGCTGAATCGGCCTAAGAAATCAGAATTTTTCCTTTACTTTGCCAAAACAACGTTCTCCGCTTATGTGATTTACGTATTTTTTTTGCCAAGAACGCCTAAAACACTCCCGGAGGGATGTGACATTCGTGTATTTCACGCGTTCACCAGCTCGCTGGAACGTCTGTGAGAGTTCAAATATTGAACTGTTTGACGGCTTTATTAGAACTATATTGCTACACAATGCTTAGATGAACTCTTCGATTATGAGAGTTTAATGGATGTGACATTTATAATTAAACTACGTAACATTTTGGTTAAGAAACGAATTTTGGTCTTCGACCCGGGAGTTCCGTCTATGCACTTGTTAATGGGAAGTAATGGAAGTAGAGCGAGGCTAAATATCGCGTGCAGAACACTGGGGCGTGCACCATATGTGTAAAATGCAAATGGTTTGGCTTATGAAACACTTTCTACATGTAATCGAGGAGGAGGAGCCGAACACATTGTTGATATCAAGTGATGGATGGAGACCGTGCATTTAATTGATATTCATAGGCGATTTAATTGTGGCCAGTTTCGGGAAGACTTTCGTTGCAGTTAAATTTAGATTTCCTGCGACTGTCACGTGCAGTTTATCTATTGACACGCGAGGTGAAACTCCTGGTCCCTTTTGCACACATGTGCAGGGCAAGGCAAAAACAGGGGAGGGGTAGTGACGAATATTAGACAGGAGAGGGGGAAGGCAACTGCACCGCCGAAATGAAACACCCATTCAGGGCACGAAAGCCGTTGACTAGAATTGATTTTAAGTCTATGGGGTTATTTATCATCATTTGCCATAGTAAATATGTATTTTTTACTCCTGAAAAGCTAACATGTAAGACAAAGGTTCAAATGGAGGAGGGAATGAACATGGAAATGGGCAAAAGTGTAATAAATACTAGTTGCTAGTTAAGTATAATTCATAACAAAATGAGAACAATTTTACATGATATTATGAAAAGTATCGTGAAATATACACCACACGCGTCATTAATGACCTGAAGGACTTTCACGACCGATTGATTTTTGAAAAGTGAGTAAATGCATTTTACAAATAATACAAATTTATATTAATTTCATTTTAATTACACATTACCCCAAATGTCACCTCTAGGTTGTCTGGCGGGTGTGGTTACACACCAGAATACTTTTGAACCAAAATACTTTTCCTCCTAGTGCGGTCGGACAACGTTATTCTGATACCTTTACGTTCGTGGGAAAAATGACATCTTAAACCTATCAGTTCTACACTTAATTCCTCTAATTTTGTTGACATAATAACCCCTACCGTAGTGTGGGAGCTAGGAGCTAATGGGAAGGTGGTGCCTCTCGATTTCATGAGGCAATTGGAATGATTCCAAGGTTAGGGAGGGGGACAAGGTATGGTAAATGAAGGGGGAAGTTAGGGAGGTTGGAGAAGGTGGCAAAAGAGAAGTGTAAGTCGACTGCGTTAGCAAAGGGAAAAGAGGCAAGATGTAATGGGTCCTTGGTCGCTATTCATGATATTTGTATTGTTCTTTTTAATGTGGATGCATTCAAAATAGTCTAGCAGGTAGTCTGGGGCATTTTTAGTCTTAAAATGGGGTTAGTAATAAATTTTCAGCATCATTGCTAAAGATACATCCTTCCAATTCACGCAAGAGATTTAATCTGTAATTTAACCTTCGCTCCGTGGGTGATACCCAGCCTAGCTCCTTTAATAACCTTGGTACGCTACTCAGTTTGTCATAACAGCGTTTTGCAAATCTAGCTCCCGTACGAACGGAACTACTTTTTAAAATTCTTTATGAGGTCATTTACTTATGAACTGTTGATGCAAACTGCATTGATGAATCTTCATATCTGTTCAAACTGAGTTGTCATTTTATTGAAACTATTGAGCAATATTTTTATAGAATATTTTCATATTTATGTCTTTTTGCATGCATATTAAGACAAAGAGGGTCTATCGTATAGAATTTACCTATAAGATGAAAAGGAAAGAATACATAAATCAAGATTGGTCAAATCAATTGAACTAAATAGCCTGATGGTGCTAATGGTGCTAACTGAAAAGGCACACGTAGGCATGATGTGAAAACATAACACTAGAGAATAGCCAACAAGTGCTACAACCATACATAATGTATGCATGATGTATAATCACGCAACTGCAGCGAAAAAAATGGCTTGTAATAAACACTTATTTGTGTTGCACTTCCATCCTCTGTAATAGATGGCCAACTTTAAAGTCGATACTGTTGTAGGGATTTCGAGTTAGGCTTCAGGAGATGTCCAAAATCAACAAATTTCTTATAAAAATTTTATGATCGACGTTTATTCGCGGTTAACGCAAGAATCGTATTCACAATTATCCAACTTTAGATGTATCACTCAATCTCTCAGAAATAATAATTTTTCGTGGGAAATTCGATCTTACCATGACGGATGAGAAAAACTAAAAAGGAAAATCGATGATGAAACACGAAATACGGGTTTGAATTCCAGTCACTGATGACGTCAATGAAAGAACATGTGGGAAATGGAGAAACAAATAGAGGAGAGATTAATGTGAACAGGGGCAATAAACAAATCAAGCAATTAATTTGATTGGCTTACCCAAGAAATTTGTGAGGGATCAAGATTTCAGTCTATAAGTAGACAACCTGTAATTTGATGAAACCATATTTATGATTTGTGTGATGCCTTATTGATAAAACCGTTGATTTCCAACATCAGATGTAGGCGAGAATAACTGCATCAATTCTCTCAGTAACATTGAGAAAGTTTTAACATCGATAAAAGCAACCGACTCCCTGAAAGGTTTCTTTTGATGAATCTTCTGTACTACAGGCATTTAAAAAATGTTAATTCTGTCACAAAAATGTCAAATACTTACGATGAAATCGAACGCGAGAGCTTTAAAATATGATTAGATGCGTACAAAATATAGAGTATTAATTTTGATTAAAGCACTGGATATGAAAAGTCATAACTCGCTCAAAGTTATAGCCAAAAACCTCATGTTTCCTTACGATCCGGTTTATTTTTATCATTGGACAATTTCCGCGCATCATTAACCAACATGAAAATCATCAAATGTTCCTATTTTCGCCGCACTGTGACCATGCTTCAATTCAAAAGGTATGGGCACCCAGGTCTAACGAATTCCGATCACGGCACCTCCCGGCTTTTATTTCGTCGATTGTCGACTTTCCCCAAGCCACCCCAAAGAAAACCTTCCGCGGACAGAAAGAACCTCTGGTCGGGGCAGCGAGGCACATGTGGATGACAGCGCGGGATTTTATGCCCGCCAGCTCAATCAGCGACCGGATCCCTCCCAAGCACAACCACCCTTCGCCCTCCCCTCCCCCTCGGGCACTTAAAGGCCAGCTCACCCTTCGCCACGTGCCGCATCGGACCCTGTGGGCCGAGGGGGGTGGGTGAGAATGCCCGAGGGGGGAACGTAGGAAATGGAAAGGCGGAATCGTAAATTCTTCTCCTGAGGGCGCCATCTTTCTCGATTAATGCCACCACTCCACAGATTTCCCTCGTTTTTTTTTAGAGTTGGAGGGAGGCGGTTGATTTGGGAATGAAGGAAGGAGAGGCAACTTCGGTGGTGAGGACGAGTGTCGCTGAATTTCTCCGTGAGAGCCCCAGTCATCAATCTCTCCTCCTCGCTCTTCAACACTCCACACTTTTCCTCCCGCCTCCCCTCACTCACCATCCCTTCTTGCCACCCCCTTCCCACCCACGCCCCCCCCCAAACCAACGCGGACACCAATCCCGAAGAGCATTCGTCGTTCTTCCGAATGTTTACGGAGTGACGTCCTTCCTCCCTCTTTCAAACAATTTTGAGATGGGGAAGAGAAGACATAGCGAGAGAGAGAGAGAGAGAAAATGGGGATGGGGTAACAATGGCCCTAACCCACGTCCCCACAAATCCTCACGTGACCCTTAACGTGACGTCACTCATCCTTCCCAACCCCTCCCTCCAACAGCGAAAAACCCTTTCGGTTTGTTCCGTGGCATGCAGAACATCAGCGCCCTCTAAACAGAGCTATGGGGGCGGCGGTCTACGCAAATAAATATAAAAGGCATCGCGCGCGTCACTACAGGGGTATTGGGGGGGAGGGGGCGGACGGAGTGGTTTGAAGCTCCGGGGGCTTAAATCAGACGTTGACCGGTCGAAGGGGTAGAAGGGGAGGGGCGACGGGAGGAACAGGGGTCGAGGAAAGGGCACGTTGAACGAAAGGGAGAATTTCCCGGAGAGACCAGGCTCGGAAGAGGGAGCGGAGGGATTTGTGGGTAACTGTTATCCCGTCAGGCCGAATCGCCGCAGTGAAAGTCAAGGAATGTTTCGACGCACGCTCCCGACGCAGATCATGGAGTAGAAGAAACAGAACGGTTGATCTCATAGATCAAACGAAATCTTTGATGTGATTAAAATTTGATGATTAAAAAAGATTTGGGTAAAATGATTTGACTTTGTTTTTTATATGCGATAGGATATAGGAAGACACTAGAGAAAGTACGAGCAACTGCTGATTGGTTGTTGGCAGTACGTAGTGTCTGTTTATAAAAATGAAATTTAAGAATGAACACTTCCCAAAGTTATTTTATGGAAGTGAAACTTGAGTATGAAGATGGGGGGATGTTTGGCGGTTGGTTCACTGATGGAAGGGAAAAAGAGGGTGGGAGCTGGGAGGTAATGGGAAGGTGGTGGCTCTCTATTTCAAAAGGCAATTGGAAGGATTCCAAGGTTGGGGTTGGGTTTACAAGGTATGGTAAATGAAGGGGGAAGTTAGGGAAGTTGGAGAAGGTGGAAAAAGAGAATGGTGTGAGTTAACTGCGTTAGCAAAGGGAAAATAGGCAAGATGTAACGAGTCCTTGGTCCCTGTTCATTCTATTTGTATTGTTCTTTTTAATTTTGATGCATTCATAATAGTCTAGCATGTAGTATGGGGCATTTTTAAAAGTTTAATGTCGTCAATTGTGATGTCCTTCGGAGATCACATGTTGGGCAACAGAGGATTTGTGAAAATTCCCTCGTCTGAAACCAGAGGCATGTTCTTTAAAACAGGTGACGAGGTTTCTTCGGCTCTGTCCGATGTATGAAGAATTACATTGTGGACATGAAATTTGTTATAAACCAGATTTGAGAAGGGGTTCTATGGGATCTTTAGGGTTTCCAAGTAAATGTTTGAGTTTGTTATTGGATGAGAAAGAGGGTTCGTAGTTGTGTTTCTTGAAAATGGTTTCTAACCCTTTGGTAGGTTGTGGGTGGAATGGAAGTCTTACGCATTTCTTTTCATTGGGCTGGGATAGTGTGGAGCTGGTTCGGATTAGTCTTTTTGTTTATTTGTTTTGAGTATTTTGTCGATAAGTTGTTCATTATAGCCGTTAGATATGGCGGTCTGTTTGATGAAGTTACGTTCTTTTTGAGAGCCTGCTTTTCTCAAGAGTACATCTAGAAGACGGTTGTGGGTGTGGTGATCGAAGGAAGACTGATGAATGCAATTATTAGTGTGGCTTGGTTTCCGGTCAATATTGAATGAAAGCTGACTATTATTTCTAGTAACCAGAAGGCCAAAAAAGGGGAGTGACTTGAGATTCTAAACTTCGTATGTGAATTTAATGGATGGTTATTGGTTATTAAGGTCCTTGAGGAAGTTATCAACTGAGCAGGTATTTGTGTCAAAAATTGCGAAACGTCATGGATGTACCTGTACCAGGTGATGGGAAAATATTTAAATTTGCTTCAGCTCTGTTGCTCGAAATTGGACATAAATAAATTGGCTAGGAAGGGGGAGAGAGAGTTGCCCATGGTAGTGCCAAAATTTTGTTTGTGGAAATGATTGTTGAAGTAAAAGAAATTTTGATTCATGATTAGGTTCGTTAAATGAACATATTCATTTAAGGTTTCTTTCGAGATTTGTATTTCTGTGTGATTGACGGGTCCCTGACATAGATGGAATCCTTGCAAACCCTGGACGAGTGAGTACTTGTGAATCGCAAAGGTCCCTGCTTCAGAACACACCCGAGTGATTGAATGAATGAGCGAAAGCGTGCATGCATCCTCTTCATAATTTTGTACTCATCTGTGTGATTAACGCGTCACTGGCATAGGAGAAATCCTTGTAAACCCTGAACGAGTGAGTGAGTGCGATTCACAAAGGTCTAACACACCCGAGTCATTGAATGATTGAGTGGTCGCAAACATGAACTTGAGCCTGTTTCTTTTTAATATTTATTTCAATTGCTTTTCATTCCTGAGTGAGTACAGCCAGACACTGGCATAGGAGATATACTTGCAGACCCTGAGTGTGTGAGTGAATGCGATTCACAAGAGTGACTATTATTCCCTAACACACCTTAGTGATCGAGTGGTTGTAAATATGTTTTGTTATTTATTAGTTTTGCTTTTTTTGTATGATTGAGGTATTCGTGGGCCACTGTTTTTCAAACACACCCAAGTAACCTAGTGTGTGCTCCCTATCTTTCCCCTTACTTTTAACTTCGTTTTTACCTCCCCCCTTTACAAATCTAGTGCCAATCAAGTTTACGGTCTCGGCTATTTCATTTTTTATTGCTTCACGACTGTGGGCACGTTCATTTTATATTTACATCGATTAAGTGAGCCAAAATTTCCTAGCTTTCGCGCAAGATTGGCAAAGTACATGACGATTCGCGAAAAAATAAACCTACCCATCCTTTTTTGAGAGAAACACTTGAGTAACTCATTTTTAATTCGAAATGCAACGGAGGAAAGGTTTCCATGTAATGTGATCCCAATGCGTGATACATTCCTCTTTGGATAACTTTCAGCAACCAGTTCCTACAACCACATCTGAAATGGGGGGAAAATATTGAACGACAAAAGGTCACATGGTTAAACCGATCATCAGAATGGACGAAGGGGCCAATGCTCCACAAAGAATCCCCACTAGTACGTTCCGGGAAATCCTGCATGAATTGTCTTTTCTACGATTTTGTTTTAGCCAATGTTTTGGATTCAATACATCTACCCACAAAGGGTTTACCTAGTTGTTTTTTACCAAGGATTTCCTTTCTTCAAGAAACATAAAAATGCTTTATTCCTCACACAATTGAACCATTGGAAATTGCTTTTCATCGAGAAATTTTATGTAAAGGCTTCAAATTTTTACATAAACATGAAAAAGCCAACGTTGCAAAAATATAATATAAATAATCCGCAAATAAAAAATGTACAAACCCTAGGGTAGCATACTGATTATTTGAAATTTCCAGATTATTTAGTGATTATTTTCAGACAGTTAAGTATCGCAAAATGTTACTCAGGGACTTATGTTTTGTTTTGAAGTCAACTATTGGTTGAGGTTTCAAGCCAAGACTGACCTAAAAATAAGTCAGGCGAGTTTATTTCAACGAATAACACTTTTTCCCGTTCATTTGTAGTTCAACATGATGACAATTATGGTTGATAAAGAAAAGAAAATTCACGGAAGATATCTTGCCTTCAAATGTCAGTAGATAAATTCAGGACAGTCAATCTCTGTTCAAAAAAATCTCTTAGAAAACAAATTCTTCTCCTCAGTCTACTTATCAATTACACGTGCAAGTGAAATGAGTTACTGAGCTGAAAGGATGAGTAATGTACCAAATAAGTCACATACTAATTTTTTATTATATTACTGCCATTTGATCACAAGGATTCCTACCGAAATGAATTCAATTACCTTTTAACACAAATCACCAGATAAATAAAAAGCAATGAATCGGGGTAAAAGAAAATTACCTAAACCTTTTAGCATCAGCTGGCCAACCAGCCATGACCGAGTTTTAGCCAACGTTTTAGCTCTCTTGGTGCAAGATATTCACTCACCAACTAATATCGGGTTGAATGTGTCTACAAACTAAACAGAAAATAAAATATTCTATACGCTATGGATCAGCTGAAGAACTGTGAGAAAGTGATAAAATTGATTCTCTACGTGAAAAATTATCGAAATGGAGGATGAAATAGGGCAATACATAATGCTAACAGAACAAATTTCGGAATATTCGGAACAAATAAATAATGGAGAACACCGAGTAAAAATGATATAAATGAATTAGCTGGCAATATCGAGAAAATTAGATTTAGAGTTACAATTGTTCGAGGCTTAGTTGAGTTCCAGGCATTAAAGATGCTTAGATACCATATTAAACGTTCCTTAGCTCTATTTCTGATACCTAAGAGCACACTTTGTAAGGTTTCACGATAAGAGAACACAACTTTCATCAAATGTTTCTTTACTATTCACTTAGGGTGAATTTCTATCGCAGCGTTCAAATGTGAACGAATATTATTAAAATTCAATTACGAACGACTATTTATAAACTTAAGTTCTCATTAGTCCGGTATAATTTACTCTCAGCGTGTCTTTAGGTTGGCGAATCGCATTTCCCATTTCACATGCTTGCTTTGTTTCACTTTTTCTTCCTGCTGCGGAAAGACGGGGAACTTGGTCAATTTTTTATTCCCCCGACTTGATATGCATAACATCTTTCGCAATGCAATCTACATTGTCAATTTATTTTATGTGATGACCGACATTTAACTTTACCAAAAATTTACTGTAATTAAAATTTGATCTCCGTAATAAGTATACCATTACCAACACTCTCTCGAATAATTAATTTTACATCAAATATGTGCATGCACATGTTCTCAGACCCAAACTCTCTCAAATCTCAAAAAATAATTGGAAACATTTCAACTCCTGTAGAGCATCGACAGGTTGAAGCTTGACTATCTTAAAAATAAACTGACCCAGCAGTCACAACGCGTCCAATCCTCACCCTAGCACCGCCGTCTAAAATCATTCCTGCATTGCTATCCTTTCGTCGGTATTCTCTTTCACATTTGGCCCCAGCCCTCACTCGCATACACCGCGCCCAAGTCCTTTCTCTTTAAAGTTGAGAGTGTCAATTCCCTCCTATTTTCAATGAATCCGCGAAAGTTTCCGCCTTTTCCTCATTGCAAAAATGAACTCTTTTTCAACTTTCGGGTATCTTCTGCCGGAGATATTCGTCTAGTCGTTTCTTAGCGGTACTCCTGTGAACTCCTAACTTGGCATTGCACCAACTTAAGCACTGAGCGCCGGAATGAACGATCTCTGTGAGCAAGTAATTTCATGAAAAAGGTTTGTTAACTTTTGGGAAACTCCATGAAAATGAACTTATCCCGAGTTCAGCAACTTTTTTTCTCTTAGGTATTACAGCCACAGCCGAGTAGCTGCTGGTCAAACAAAACTTCGCCTATTTCTCGTCCCTCTAATGCCTTTCCTTCATGACCTTTTCCCTAGTTCGTTGGCACAAAATTACAACAGGGTTCCTACTTGAACATATTTTGCCAGTAGACCGAGATAAACCAGTCTTCCCTGCGTTGATTCAAACGATAAATAGGTGCTTCTTATTTATTCAATTTAAGGGACACTACTTGAGGATCCTAACAGAATTATAGGCGTCAAAATATGTATTCTACGCGTTGAAACACAACACTATTTTAGTTAAGAAAAATTTTCAAAGAACCTCATCACTATATGTGATAAAATGCGGAAGGTCGAAATTTACCGCAGTCATGGAATTGAATTTTCAACAATTTTCTAAAACTTAATATAAAAATTGGGTTTAGAATAACTGAGGTATTTTTCAAAGCGCAGGGAAATGTTTTCTGAAAAATAATTGATGTTAACTAAGACTTCCCTGTAGGGAAACTGGTGTCATTACACCAAAAATTTCCTTTGATAGCACACATGCTTTTGGCTAGCTTACGAGGCAATGTTTGTTCAAGGTTTGTGAGCAGGCAAGTCTGAGTGCCATCTCTCGCGCCTTATTAATCAATTATCGTCTTCTGGCTAATCGAAATCCCTTTATTTCTGAGGATTTACCATCAAGTTAAAGGAAATAGACAACGAGGTGGGAAGTTTGAAGACCTAAAACAATTTTTTACTGTGAACAGTGGCTGGTGAAAAAGAGAATTCAGTATGATGTGAATTATAGCTTAGAATTAGAGCTGTCTTATTTCCTATAGAGAACCACGATATTTTGTAATGGTTTTTTGGGACCGTCGAAAATAAACCTCGTTGTTCCGCAGTCGTTCCGCAGAAAAAATACACAATTGAGATATATTTATTACCCGTTACATTCAAAACGCAAAAAGGTAAGTAAAACCAAAAACGCAAATAGGAAAAGAGTGTTTAGGGAATGCTAAACGATAGGCCCAATGCTCGTTAAAAAGGTGTGAACATAGGAAATGAGGAAGGATAGGTAACGAAGCCACAATAAAATTGGTAAATTTTAATCTGAGAAAGGAATTAAAAGTGCAGAATATTTAAATAATCCTTTATTGTTTCATTTGCTCACTTCCGATAAATACTTATGGGTGGGAAAACATTTTAATTTGTTGCTGCAACGTTGTGGGCACACTTAATACTGAAGGTTCCATCACCACCGACCTAGGAATGTGTGTATTTTACGCGTATTTACTAAACAGAAAAAGGTCGGAATCGAATGCTTGCTCAAAAGATGTTAGTTTATACGCAACACAGTCCGGACACGAAACCCTTTTCAGCGTTGATTAAAAAAAAGTTTGACCTCACGTCCAACGTCATGAATCAAATCAAGGAATTTGAGATATAAACGATGGGCTTCTCGTGTAGGGAATATATTTTAATCGGGAGACCCAGTTGCGTAGAGGGAGAGGCAGGGACTGATTGGTATTTGACATCCAGAGGGGAAATGAGGTAGGAGTGGGCAGGCTGAGATGGGGAAGGAGACTTGAAGGAGATTCGAGCGTGGAGGAAGTATTGGTTTACTGCAGAAAGGGAGTGGGGGAAATTAAGGAAGATAATTGAGACCAAGCAAAATAGAGGAATTAGCAATATTGGGAGATTCAAAGGTTTTCATTGGGCGGACACATGAGTGAATTTACTGAACTACTTTTTAAAAAATGATCCCACCATTATTTTGACGACATGGGTCACTAGCGTATAATTGCACGCACACATATACACATCCAGACGTGTCCGTCATAAACTTCTTATGTGGGGGTGTGCATATTAATATATATATATATACTATATATGTATATATTTATTTATTTATTTATATACATATGCTGCCCAAATGTTCGACGCACATCCTTATATATAGACGAAAATATTTTAGAAAAGGTTAAAAAAGTTGAAAATAACTCACTTTAATACTTCGGCAGTCACCCAGCCACCTTCATATATATGTATAAACTTGGACATCAACAAACAATATAAGAACACTCACATTAAAAGAACACTCACACGTTATTTATTTATAATATCGACGGAAGTTAGCTCCGAAATTATAAAGTAATTACGTGTCATTGTTCTTTTTATGTGTTCTTATACTGTTTTTTGCTGTCCAAGTTTTTTATTCAACACTTCCGTGTTACTTCGAATAAATAATATATATATAGAAATATATATAAATTATTTGATATATACATATATTATATATGTATATATATACATATATATACATATATATATATATATATATATATATATATATATATATACATATATGTGTCCTTTCTATGTGTTTCTATCTTTAAAAATCTACATCAGTGTTTTTACATATATGCATATGCATATATATATATATATATATATATATATATATATATATATATATATATACAGATATATATACATACTATATACACACACCCACCCAAGCAGTTTATGACGGAAATGGCTATGGATAAAAAGTTTAAAATTTCATATATTATTTTTAGATCCTGTTTTATACCTCATGCTTTGGCGTTTGGAAACCGTTCCTTCACTATAATAGTTTTAGAAAACTGCATGGCCACATGCCTCCTTGCCCAAAATAGTACTCGAATACCACTGGTACGTTTTCTCTCACGTTTTCTCGTCGTAATGGTCGAAATTTTCGCAGAATGTTCCGAGCGACAGGTACCGACTCCATCTCTGCTCAGTTTTAATTATGTTTGGTGACACATTTCCAATTTTAACAATGGCAATAAGTTCACTTTAAAACTAAATCACGCATTTTATAGCATTTTCTACAACATTGTCGGTGATGTCATCCACAAAAGCCACGATAAGATTCCCACGGATAGCACTACAGGATGCACATGAATTCACCAAATACTTACCTTAAAGCGCCGTAATACAATGTGTTTCATAAGGGACCACCAGTTATCTCCTCCATCTGCACCCTTGAAAACCCACCCGACCGATAAAGCCTATTGTTCGACGTCGTCATGTCCCCCATCCGTTCGAAATACTCATCTCGTGATGAAATTTCGCTGCTTTCCGGCGCATCACCTCTTCGTTCCCGGAGCCTTAATTACTGACCCAAAAATTTCTCCTCGCAATATCAGACCGCTGCTGGCCCTGTAATCTCCTTTCTTCCTCGACCATCTTTTCACTTGCGCGCGCCCTTCACCCAATCCGAAACCTAATCCCACTCCCCATGTATTAAGTCCCAAATTTCTCCCCATAGCGAAGGGACCATCTCTTTTTCCCCCTGATTCCCTTATACCCTATCAGAGTGAACCTTGACCCCTTTCTTTTCTTGTTTCTTCGAAAACCTTTCTGCCCACCGCCTTTCTCTAACGTCAGGCCCGATATCGCTTTATATTTACCACACACATTTTTCTCCGGCGGAAAGAGATTATCAGGTATCCGCTAAGTGATTTCATCCCGTCTTCATTGATATGGCTATTCTGAAGCCACTTGACAGGCGGTTAGAAGTGTGTTATGGGTATATACGTAGTGTACCTATCGAGTCTAGTTACCAGGATGATAGGATAAACGCAGATGATAGGGTAAACATCGATATAATAAAAAATGTTAAGCTTTGAGAATGGCAAATGTTGCCGAGATCATGGTGAATCAATTTTTAAAACAGTGTGTGATTTTTACGGATCATCAATTTCCATAATTTGTTGACAATATAAAGTAATTCACAGCTATGTTTATAAGATTAAAAATAAATACCACTATCGTGAAATCTTAAAATGGAAAAATAAGGACGTTTTGAATATGTTTACGTTTTTTTCAAACAAATATCCTTACTGAAACTATATATATATATATATATCTAGCGAACAGGGGAAGCCGCGGGAGGGAGAACTTATTCCCCGCCGAAAAAATTCAAACCGCAACCTTGGAAAACCCATCCATACCCCCCACGCTAAACCTAAGTTGGCACATCAATAACAAAAGAACCTAATAAGCCCCAAGGGCTTGTCAGCAGGGGCTCATATCTTACTTGGTGTTCGTCGCGAAAATCGCTTAAGTCTACAATCGATAACTATTATAGCCCACAGTTCTAGTACATATAGTATTTGCTTATTGTACATGTACTTACAAATGAATACAACTTTTAGAAATAACAAGTGACAGAGTAAAAAAATATCACAAGCAAAAACGCAAACACCAGCATTTGTGTCTTCATACACTCGATTGTACATCTATATGAAGATGTGTGCATATTTCATAATTATTATTTACTGCTTAACATTTAGAACCATAACACAGTCACAAATAACATTCTTAATCACTTTAAATGACTCTTACATCAATCTGAAGCAATCATGAACACATTATTTTTATTCGGAATTTATTTAGTAGATTCCTTTGTATTATGGATTGGAAAATATAGACACAAAATATTTCCCCTATTATTTTATTTTCACTGCCCGACTTTAGTCTCTTAGAATCATCTTGAGGGGATGGCCTGAAGATTATTAAAGGAGATGAATGGCTTGTAGTAAAGATAAAATATTATTGGACTCTACTTAATTATTGTTTCTTTCAGTTCGTTTTCCAACACTGAAAGTTTTAATAAAACTAATCCCGCGACCGCACGATTTGCCATTATGCGGATATTAGATATCAAAGTCACGTCAGAGGTAGTATCTTAAATATTTGTCTTTTTAAACTTCTCCTTGAAATGTGATCGTTTATTGGTGTACCTGGTAATTAGGGGATTTAGTGTTCTAATTTCGATCATGTTAAATGTTTTTTGCGATGGATTGACGGTATGAATATATCGAAGATTTAGTAAAATAATAGAGCTTAATACATATTATTTCAAAATAAACCTATTAAACAATTACACAGGCCCTTATCCGTACTTTTTCTCTGTAAATGTTGATACACACATAATATAAACAAATTATCACAATAGAAACCAGAAATAAGGCTCGTTAATGCATACTGAAAATAGTATAAAACACATAGCTATGCGCGTAGCTAGTAACAGATTTTTTTTCTTCCAACTTTCCTTGCTAATATATCATCATATCAATCTATTAACAGAGTCCGACAGAATTCTGTCCGAAGAGGATTTTTTACAAGACATATTTTAAACATGAATATGTCTGTCGCAAACGCTTTCACTTAGGCATAAGTAAGAGACTACATGATCAACGTTCGGAACGTGTTTCTGTTTCTCTCGAGCAACAACTTATTTGGAAAATTAAAATAATATTATATAGATGCCCAGTGGACAAGATTGACGGATCATTTCTCCTTATATGGTACATCCTTTGAGAGTTTCCCCGAAAACCAAACAATTCAGGTTTCGTATCGCGCTGTAGTGTTCAGGACCTGATATGTGAAATTAAGGGAATCCCAACACATTAACCCAGATTCTGGAATATTTCAAAGGGGCGATCGATAATATGAACTCAAATTTCAGCTTCCGTATTCCCTAACGGGGAGGGTAAGGAAATAGTGAAAGGGAAAGGACGGCTGGAGTGTGGGGGAGAGGGGAAAGGCGACTGTGGGATCGGCAGGGGAGGACTGGAGGGGAAAAGAGGGCGTGATAAGGAGATGGGGAAGGAGGATGGTGTGGGGTTTGCAATCCAGCATACTTGCGGTCACTCCTCTTCCGACCTCCGCACCCCTACCACCCACCCACCGAGCCGCAATTACTCGTGTGCCATCGAGAAGGAGGAGGAAGTTCACGCGGGTTACGGGAAAGGGGTGTAGTATAGGAGAGGGTGTGGGGTATTAGCGGAGAGCGGGCTCATTCTAGAGGGTGGGGGACTTGGAGGAGAAGGATGATGCGAATCTCACGGGAGGAAGGATGAGAGTGAAAGCACGTGGGAGTGTAAAGCGGGAGGGGTTCTTCTCCCATTCGGAGAGGAGAGAGGCCGGGTGAGTAGGGTGAATGGGGAAGGGTGAATGAGGAGCCGCTTTAAGTCGATTCGGGGCGCGGCGGCGGCGGTGGGTAGTCAGGCACTATTGAGACCGCCTCTTGTATTGACTTTGGAGGACCCCTCCTCGACTCATTAAGGCTCTCGCGTGGTTGGATGCAATCCGGAGGACTTAAAAAGAGGGGCGAAGGGGCGCCAGGGGGAGGAATCCAGGGGCTCGGGAGTGGAAGGAGTGAGCGTGAAGGGCAAAGGGGAAACGTTGAGAAAGGAAATAGTCGGAGGCCGAAGCAAACGGGAAGACGGAGAAAAGAAATCACCTAAACAGAGAGAGAGAGAGAGCGTCTTAAATGGTTCCTCCGGATTAAAATGGCCCAAAACGTTTAGTTTAAGCCTGAATTTTTGTTTTCGGAAAGGAAAAAAAACCTATCCTCCACGGCCGAATGGACGATCAAAGCCACCCATCAAAGAACCCCTTCTTTGCGTAGGGATCAAGAGGAAGTGACCCGAAATCTGTTGCTGTAGAAATTGAAAGTCTTCGAAATCATGGTTACGATCGGTCCGACGCTCTGAAAACTAACTAGCGTGCATAGCCCTCGTCTATCTCTGACGTCGGACGAATGCTATCTTTGGCTGAGATTAGTCTCAAGTTCGTGAAGCACTCCTTTTGAATTTAGAGTTCGTGTTTTGTTTTTTTCGTCATTTGCCAGTCGGAAATTACCGGTCGTCCCTGCCACAACTGATTGGAATAGTAAACTTCCGTTCATTTATATTTCATGTACCTGAGAGTGACGCCACCGGGGGCCCGTATAACAAAGACACAAGTCAGATTCAAAGAAATGGGGAAATGCCATGCAGTTATATTTACATGTATTTACTTATTATTTGCTCAAACGGAAGGGCGCAGATGTTAAGTAGGTAATCATCTTCCATATTCATTATGCGAATTTTAAAGTGGTATATATAAGAGCATCATCGTAGCATCAGCTTTCAGAAGACTTTTATGCCGACTGATTGACTTTGAGAAACGGATCCCGGGCGGATGCCTATTACTGATATTTCCTGCGATAGATATCGTGTAAATGACGTCTATTGCCGCATTTCTGTATCAAGACGTATTACTCCACCCGATTCAATGACAGAAAACAGTTGACAACAGTGAACTTCTTTTCAGCCAACAGGTATCAAACAATCCGAGTATCTGTGCACCTGAGTATCTGAGCATATGCATTAAATTATATACAAACACACATTTGCAAAGACATGGTTAGTTAGACCACAGAGAACAAATCCTTGGGCTAAATTTTTCTACCACTACCATGAATATTTTCGAGATATTTCTTTGATCTGTGCATATCAAAGCAGTGGATAGAGGGGCTGTATAATTTTGACATGGTCCCTATGATTAAGCACCAGGCGTATTACAACCCATATCGCTATCACTATAATGGACATTCAAATGCATTTGGTCTTGAAACCTCTTCGCCCAGATTTCTTCTTTTTTCTCTTTCCCTCTACAACTTGACTTGTCAACAATATTTATTGACTCTTTCTTTGAAGTACCATGCGTGACACTCAGCATGAAGTTTCTAACGTGATGATCTTGAAGCCATTACTTTTCCTTGAGGAAAAAATTCAAACGTAAACGTATCTAAGGTTTTTAACGCAATTAAATGTTCAAGATAACTAATAAATAATTCATTAATGATACAGTAGTAATTGTACTTAAGAATGTCTCATTTTACAGTTCCATACTGTAGATATTTCTAAACATCCATCATGTAATGAACTAATTTAGCGTTTTATAAAAAATAATTTACACTAAGATGCATAGTCATGGTATGTACACAGATAATTTAATGATATTCTCACAACAAACGCAAGTAAATCGGTAGGCTTCGGTTTACAGAAACTCTTGTAATAGTTAATCTCGCTCAATGAAAAACCGATGACAAGGCAGCAGAGCAAAATTGAAAGTCACTGAGCACATGCACACTTCATAATTAAAACACATCCTTTTGCAAAAGAGCACACTCCCCCGTTGTTTCCACGAGCACGCCCCGGACGTGAGCAGGAAAGATTAGTCGGGAACACATGGTCCGCGGACGTTTCCAGGAATCCCCCTCGTCCGACAGAACGCTAAAGTCTGCAAGGAAATGAGGAAACGCAAGTGGAGGAAACGAGTTTTAACGATGCGTTATGTAGGAGACGAAAGATTTCCACGTGTGCGGGAGGAGGGAGGCAGCGAAGGAGGGAGCGATGAGTGTGGGGAAGGGGTGGGGTGATGCCGCACGACCCTGAGAGAAGGACGGCGGCACGACGTGGGGGAGAGGGTAGAGGAGAAAGCGAGAAAGGAGGACTTTCAAGCAAGGGGGACATGCGCCACCTGCGAAATGGAGCCGAAAGGATGAAAGATCCCCACTCGGAGAAAGGAAGTATGACACGACGAAGGGAAAATAGAGAAAATTTTATTCCGGGGTACCTATCTATATCCTGAATTTCCAATAGATAGACGATGACTAACACGGCGTTAAATGACGGAAATATATTTGTTGGTTCTGGTTCGGAATGAGATAATTGACAATATTACGAGTAAATCATCACATAATATTTGATATTTTCTTTTTAATTCGGTGTAATAGGCATTTGAATAGTTCCTGGGATCAATGAAAGTCAACTGTCACAAATAATAAAACCATTATCATTGTTAATGAATATTCTCAAAATGGTTTCCAGTGTCCTCCTTGCATGGTTCTCAGCTGATGGCAAGCCTTATTATAAAATAATTGTAGTATTTGACAGTAATTTTCAATTTTGAGTAATGCGGAAGGGAGAACAACTTTTGTTCACGAATTAACGTTTTGTTGTTACAATATAGGCAAACGGGAAGGAAAAACCAAGCACGTTTTCTTGTTTGTTGGTGGTGGTCAGAGGAAACGATAACGGGCACTTCTCGGGCAAGATCCTGAGTGACGAAGCATGATAACGCCATCTCGAGCTGATTTGTTCACTGTCGGAGGGATGAGCAGCAAAAAAGAGAATGGAAGGAGTTTGATTCCAAAAGGGTGAACTTCGAAGACTGCCAACAACGGCTGACAAAAGAAGAGAGCTGGGGGGGGGGGGGGTTGCTCTTGGAGAGGAAATCAGGGAAACAGCGAGCACGTTGGGTGGAGAATGAGTGACGGGAGAAGTGAGAGAGGGAAGAGGAACATCAGTTTGGAGAGATAGAGGTGGAAGGAGGGCGACGGAGGTGCACTCCCTGCGAGTGTCACTCCCTCACTCTCTTTCCCACTTACTTTTCCATTTGATCTCAAATTACTCCTCATTCACGTATATTTTCGGAAGGAAATGCACCATTTTCAAAAACATAATTGATTTGGCAATGCTCCATTCAGACTTGTTTTTCAATTATGAAGAAAAGAGGCGTCGTGCCTTGACGTGAAACTAACTCGAAATGTTTCGCGGCACTTCTAACATCATTCGGGCAAAGATTTCGGTAGCGACAGACTGTTTCGCCTATTTATAATTCTGCGGGTTCCATTTATTTTTACCGGACGAACAACCAAAGCGGTGCTCAGTTTGAGGGATCTTTGGTGGGAACCGGCAACATTTCCGGGCAGCATTAATATCTACGCCAGCATCCAAATTATTGAAGTGGATGGCAAGAGATAGTCAATGATGATAAGCCCTAGAATTTTGTCCTTTAAGTGCATAAAACTGGCAGAGACATAAATTATAACTTTAAAATAAAGCATTACAATGATATCGCTCGTATTAATGCCGCTAAATTAAACAATGTCGAAGAAAAATAATATTTACGTCTCATAAAAAACCCCCTTATAACAAAGTACACTGTAATATAAAATATATGCCACGATTGGATAAAAACTGCATATTTCCTACCTTTAAACCATATATTTGATATTCGATATCGTATTTTATACTCGTAGCTATAGCCTCAATCGGAGTTCGCTAGTGATTTTCGGTGAGAGTGAAGGCAGACAAGTTTGTGCAGCAAAATAATATTCTGAAATAACAATAACATTAACTATATATTTCACGATAATCATTTTAAATGGGAAGTTACCACTCCCACCGCTAAGTTTTAGCTTTACCTGGCGAATTTTAAGAGTATTTCGGCAATGTAGGACATTTTTGATTTTGATGGAATTCGGCAATCTCCAAAGAGGTGAATTTTCCTCCCTGAGGACACAAAAAGTTGGAATAAAAGTTTTAACTCTTTTATACGCATTCCTTAACTGACCAAATTTTCTGAGCTACAAGGAATATAAAAACCCATGAATCCCCGACACACCAGAGACTTCCTTGAGGAACATCAGTCTGTATTAGCACAGCGGCTGAGGGAGGTCTGCAATAGGTTTCTGTGGCGGAAATACCTCAAGTTTGGCGGAAGAGCACCAGCAATCGGTAGGGATGTTCAACCCTGCATCCTCAAGGCTCTATGAGGTGAGCCGCCGTAAAATCGACAATTTTAGCTTTCCTCCGCAACTTTTACCCCTACATATTTACTTCCTTTTCAAATGTCTCCTCTCTCCTATCATTTGGGACATAAAAATGTTCTCCGCTGCCCAAGGTTTTCCAATAAAGACGGGCAGCAGTTCTACAAGAAAAGATTTTTACGCTGCATACAAGGCCCTAAACAGTTCACTCGCAGCCTGAGCGATGTCTACAGTATTTGGAGTGGGGGCAGACATTAGGCAGGTTTGGAAGAATCAAATATGCCGGCTGTCAATGAAGGAACGAATGGGCAAACATTCATGTGGTAAAACAACTGGTATTATTCTAAAGACTCTTGTGAAGAATTGAAATTCTGGGAAAGGATGATATTTGACAAAAACACACACTGTAACTTTTACGTGGACCTTTATCCGATTACCTTTACAAAATAAATTGAACGGGCACAACTGTCTAGACGGTATTAACGAAAGTTGATTGCTGTTGGGTGAAGAACTGTGAAGAACTCTTGGTTTTCGGCGTCATCTTACCAACGCGTTATTGAATACAAGATGGGAACCCTTAACCCTTCGCCGTTAGCAGTAGACAGACTAGCGGTTTATGTTAAGCATGATGAGATCCACACAATCACTGCACTCTACTGTTCTCGTAAACCTTGCTAAACCTAAACTCTCCTACCTACACCTACACTTGGATCTATGAATCTCGGTCGAACCTAGAAAACGTACTGACAAAAAATAAATGTTATGGAACTAAATTGGATATCCCAGAATCTGAATTTTAAAGAGTGATATCAAGTCAATACTTTGACACTGCTGAATTTTAAAAATGAAAATTTTACTTTCCTCCATGTTTCAGCCTTGATTTAAAAGTAAAGTTACAGAGGCCATTGAAATTGATAACACGAGTCGAAATTCACTTTTTACATGAATTTTCTATGAGCTGTTCAAAGAAAACATTAGATGAGATTTTATCACTTTCGTGGAAACCTTTAAAATTGGAAGCCACGTATTTACTTCGTCAATAATACGGCACATAAGAACTACCGTGATGAGCGCCCTATGAGAGAAATTACCCAGAGAATCGGTTTTCAAATAACCGCGAAGGTAAAAACCTTTTACGAGCTGACATACATCTACACCACCACAAGCGCGTGTGATAGTCGGATTTCAGAGCAAATATATCAAACCTTAAGACAATGAGCATTTCGAATTTCCTATAAATTTTCCGTCTAATTGTTTTCCATAAAATTAATATCGTATTAACGCAAATATGAGCCGATTCATTTAATTTCAATGGCTAGATTTCACAGACTTCATGAAAATTATTTTACCAGGGAAATGATCGTATAAGAACCTACTTAGGTACGTCATTGAATCGCCTAAAAAACAGGAAAACGGGATTCCAGGAGTATTGTGAATACACAAAGTTAACGCTCGGCCAGCTCCTTTAATAACATCTAATGAGGCTGATCTTTCAATGCTATGAGATTATTTCTTTCTAATAGCATGACGTACATACGTGCACCACTTGATTAGCTTAATGCTGTTATGAACGGCGCCCTTACGTCCGGCCCTTACGTGGCCTCCGGTGTATATACAGAAAACGTTAAATAGATTTAGAAAGGGTCGGATGGGGAGGGCCTGGGAGGAATGCGCTGAAGTGCTGAAAGGAGAAACGAGGAAACGAAAGGCAAAAAGATTTCGATTGCTGGTGAGTGTTCGCGCGTGGGAGAGTGTAAGAGTTTCGAGGATGGGTTGGGTGAGGGAAGTGAGCGGGGGGTGGTGGGGGACGCGGTACAATTGAGAGAAGAAGTTGGGAGCTGGAAAAGAGAATGGCTTCGATCGGATAGGATAAGGAGAAAGGAAAAAGAATAAATTCCCTAAGCCAGGCTGAGAACGATAAGGCGTTCCTTTAAACGATGGACGCCAGTGTTTTGTGCGCCCAACTGTGAAAACCGAAAATGCTACGGTGCATCGAAGATGAGCGGTTAAAAAAATATACATATGTATGTTTGTAATTATATGTATGTACACACACAAAAATACATATGTACATTATGTACGTATAATTTAATTTATAATATAATCAATAATAAAAATATAATATAATTATTAATATATATTTATATACATATAATTCATAATTATAATTTATCGTAGAGGAACTTACTGTGGTGTCGAGTTCCAGGTTTTGTTTTGTGAGGAGATGCAGGTAAATGTATCGATGTATCGCTGCACTATTGCGTAGGCTGTGTCCATCCAAACCCAACTAAAGCGGTAGAATACCAAAAATATGAATATATATACATATATATATATATATATATATATATATATATATATATATATATATATATATATTTTTTATATGTGTGTGCGTGTGTGTGTGTTTGTGTGTGTGTGTGTATGTTTGTGCGTGTGGGTGTATATATACAACATTTATAAATTTAATCCTTTATTTATACACATTTTCATAAAAGGTAGGCCAAAAAAGTTAGTGGTGGCTACAAGATAAAACCTATGGGAAGGAGTGGTAGAATTATTTGAATTTATTATGAAAATAAATATGGAATTCAATTTTTATCAGCCGGGAGAACGTTCATAAAATATTTTTTTTCTTTTTTCTTTTTTCTTGTTTCTTGATTTCAAAGTTCACATGTAACTTCCAGAATAAAGTTAATTATATTTTATTATAGGTATAGGTTATTGGTATTTTCTGAAAATATTTTGATGTAGTATGCCTACATTAATTTTCCGCGCAAAAATGCTTACTATAGCATTTAAAGTTGTGCTTGTATGACCAACCGCACTTGATTTTAGTGTTTTACCCGGATGTTTAGTTTAAAAAAAAACATGCACCAAGGCCTATTTTTAATGCTTGGTCAGTGAAAATATCATTAATTTTTAGGAATTATTAAACAAGGTTCTTTCCAGGTGTTTTACTTCGTAATCCCATTTCAAGATCTCAATACTTCAATATAATAACTATGGGGATCATACTGAATTATGAGTTCTACCAGTTCCCACCTAACTACCAACAATTGCTCTTTAGTTTTCATAAATGAAGGGACTGAACAAAGTAAAACGTAGAGTCTTGACTTTAATATCAAAAGTAAAAAAGGTGAAAACTACATAGCAATATTCTTATGGCTCGCAATTCATGTACCGCCGTAAAGCTAAAGTAATTTGCACAATGGTGGTGATATTCTCAGCAAATTCTCTTTCTGTTCCAGTTAGATTTGCAATATACGTATGAGTAGTACATATATTTCAAGGGAAATAGGCAACACTGGGTAATTTGGAAGCGACGAAAGCCATTGTTCCTTTTGCATTAAGATGTCTGCCGTGAAATGGTGGTGTTTACGCATATCTTGGCCATCATGGCGTTTTTTTTTCGCCGTAACTTACAAACGAGGACAGCGTAATCAAATGAAAGGACCTATCAAAAGGGCCGTTACTAAATATTTTGGCTCACTTTCGTCTCTTACTGCGGAGAAAGCAAACGATCAGAGGGCGAGGAGTCGACGCTCTCTGACGTGCCAAGCGATTTGCTTTTGCGAGCCTCGGGCCCGCCATCAGTGCCCCCCCTTCCCCCGCCAGGAGGGCGACGGGCAAAAGGGGACGGGAGACGGGGATTCGCGGAGAAATTTTCGCAGTAAATCGGTCGCAACGACCGAACTGCCTCCCACCGCCAAACGTCGAAATAACGCCATTTCCTGAACGCATTTCGCACAATCGAACAAAGAATAGACGATAGAGGGAGGGCTTAGAGGGCGCTAAGGGGGAATGAATGGGGGAGATAGAGAGGGAAAACAAGACGGATAGATACGGAAGAGGGTGTAATAGAATGAGACGCTGAGTGCGAATGAACTAAAGGAACGAGATGAAGGACGATCCGGAGGGGAGAGAGGTGGTGGGGACGGGGTGAGACGGGGAAGGTTGGGGGGTCTCACTCAAGACTGCGTTCCACCTCTTTATCGGAGTCATGAGACCCATAGCTCAAGGTGTTATGACCCGTCGCCTTGCATCGGAAACGCTCTCGCCGCACAATGGCCGATGGATAATGGGCATCACTATATGCCACCAAACGGATGGGACGTCGTCCCATCGAAAGGAAAAGGAAGTAGCAGTAGCAAATGTGGCGGCTTTGTGGGTGTGACATGGCTGCAGAAGCCATTTCTGTCAGATATTTAGTGGATGTGGGTAATTACTGGAATGCAGGAGGAGTGGGGAGGAGAGGGAGGAATCACGTTGGCCTAAACGGAAGATTTTTCCTCCCCGTCCCCCCCCCCCCCGGCGTTGAAGTAGGGGCCTTTACATGCTACGGAATCGAACATTGATCCTCTGGATGGAAAATCAAGACCCACGCTAACGGGTTGAAAGGGAAGGTATACTGAGCCGAAGGCTCAACAAAATATATTTAAGACGATAGTGTGGAAAATATATAAGAAAAGGTACACTGCTTACATATACTCTTGCCATTCATGGCTCCTCCTTCCGCTTAACCAGTCCGTAATGGGTTCTCAGTTTTCAGAAAATTAAAGGTATAAATCCGTATATGTAGTAAAATTGTGCGCAGAAAGAACCCACAATTGATCTAACTGGAGTATAAATAACATGCGTACTACCGTGTATGAACTGGCGAAGAAAAATACGAATTCCTACGAAAATAAATAAAATTCTAAAATAACGAACGAAGTCGGGTAAAAAAGCTTCCATGGCAGGTTAATTGTTTTACTCCCCATATTTAGTTTATCTTCATCTTTTTTGAAGTCCTTTATTTACCTAGCGATTAGAAAGAGCTCTCACCAAAAAACCTTGTAATAGCACCCACTTAATACATCCTCTTAAAATCGTCTGGCTTTAGATTCACTGAGCAGACATGTCACCAGCCGAACACATAATATAAGTTTGAATCAATTTTCGGTGATGTGTCTTTGTGGAATTTACCCATGATGATTGAAAAAGCCCTTGGTAATTTTTCGAATTATTTCTTCAGTATATATTTAATAATCTAGACAAAAGTGATATGCATTTATTGATATGTAAAACTGCAATTTTATAACTATTTTGCTATTGGCCATGCTGACAGGAAGTTTTAAATTCGGACTTGGAGATCTTTTAATGTTTTCAAAAACACAGTCATAATTCTGTGTATGCTCAACTTTTGAAGGCAAAAATGTGGATTATACAAACCTGTATGAGGCTTTTAACCATGATTTGAATGTTTAAATACAAATACATAAATGAAATTGTTTCGTCAACTCATCACCACTTTTTTATTCTCCGTTCTTCCCCTCCCCTTAACTTAAATGAACCCTGAGAGTTGGCCTTCATTTTACCCAATGCCTTATCCACGTTTTCTAATATCTGAAGTTGAAAGGCATAAACTCAAATGTTACAGGTCATATTTAAGTGAAATTCATCTAAACATTGTTTTTATAAATTGAGACATGATTGACTTATTATTTTTTAGCGAATTCAAGAGGAAAAGAAAGGATTTGTCTGACGGAATATGCAGTCATTCATTTGCCAGTGGTTAGGTATTCCGATATGGGCTTCATTCCAAATATAGGTATCGTTTCACAACGAATTAAAAGAATTTAATTAGACAATAAAAGAATCAGTCAAAAACAGTAGCATCACGACTTATGTAAGCAACGAGTCAAAAAATAGTAGCATATTAATGTTTTGCATAAACTAAACATTACGATACTACGGGGATCGAGATGGTGCGGGGGCTAACGTACTGGCTTCCCACCCTGAGGGCGCGGGTTCAAATCCCGGCGGTGTTGAATATTTTGCAGAGGTATCTCGATCCCTACTTGAGGTGATTTGTGGAGGGCACTTTGAGTGAGTACGCCGTCCGTCGGATGGGACGTTAAACTGCGGACCCCTTGGCGCCTTTCGTAAAGAGTAGGCTAATGCCGACGCCGGGTTTCTCCCCACCCTTCATCCTTTCCTGTCCATCCCCTATGGCGCAAATGACCTTAGCTGTCGGTCGCCTCCCCTCAAAACTACTACTACTACGATACTACTATTTGCTCCTTAAAGTGCTACTATCTTGCAGACGCAAAACATTGTGATGCTACTCATGCATATATATGTTGATTTATCGTATTTGTATTTTTAAATGTTTTGGTTAAATATAATTCTCTTGCCTTGTAAAATTCTATCTTAATAAGTTATAAATAAAATTTAAAAAACAAATTATAAAATAAGTTACCTTAAATTTGATTCTGTTCCAAGAAACTATTCAGAATATGATTCAAATATTGTTCCCTATCGGAAGGCCGAGAATGAGTTTTTACATTTAGTGTAAAAAACCTAAATACTCTTTACCGTGTCCAGCTAAAGCGAATGTTATGTCTCTCATTACGAAAAGGTTTAATTTTCTTAAAAAGTATCTAACTTACGATTACTCGTATTTAAAACATTCCGGAAGAAATTTCAATAAAGGTTTGAAGAAAAGAAATATGTTTAATGTAATGGAAGAAAAGTTACCGGCTTTTATCGGTTATCCAATAAATTGAGTGATAAAATAAAATAACACAAAATCATAAAATGGGGCTGGCATATTGTCCAGCAAACATCCCTAGGGTGTCATTCGAATTGCCACCACTCGAGACGATTTTCCTCTTCGACATATTCGGTTAGTGCCCACGGCAGAAACCAATTCACACAAAGCCCTGGGCGCGGTGGATAATTTCGTCACTGAGAAACATCGAAAACAGAGCGTGACCGGTTGACTGTGTGTAATGCTGGGGGACGATTGTCTTCTGTTTTATTTTCAGTGCATGCAACGATTTCACACGATGACACTGCAGTGCCTCAACAGTTTCCACGTTACGGGCACGGAGAGTACGAAAGTGATCGAAAAATATAATTCGTCGAGGGACAGATCCTTAACGCGTGCGAATGAAAGACAGCACGCAATTCTGTGTTCAGGAGTCATCCATGAAATAAAATTAAAAGTTACGTACGCGAGGCAAATCCCCAGCCGAAAAGTTCGACGATGCTGACACTCTTTCACGACTGCAAAATTTATTGAATCTGTTGCTCTAAATATTTAGGTTATTCCGTCTCAAAATTCGCTAACTAATAATTTTTATGAGGACACAAAAAATTCTAAAATTTATTTACAGGATGGTACAATCACTGCATTTTCATTTGCTCATGGACGTAGGAAAATCAGAGGTCAAAGAGAGTTCGCACTCGGTATCGTGGCTTTTATCGGCGTATTATCCCGTTTTTTGCGTCAAAAATTCGCAATTTATTTCAGCGGAAAAAACCAGAACAGAATATCTTTATGGAACCGTGTTAAAAACTAGTTGGGGAAAAAGCTCCTTTTTATGTACATGTTGAAGTCCACCAAATATTCTGGGCAAATATTTACATAGCGGATGGTTAGAGGGAACTAATATGCGAACAAATTTGCCCCTTCTTCTGTAATTGTTAAAGCTTTGGGAGAATTTAACCTTAACTAATTTGTTCCTGAAATTGTATTTTATTCAGTTAAAATATCTTGTCAGATATTAAACCTAACTCAGTGTACGTTTTTCATGTTTATGCTAAATAAATGGGTCCCATTTATTTTTACATCGGAGTATTTTTTATCTTATTAATTGAGGACATTAAGCATTTTTATTAAAGCTTTTTATTTTAAAAAGATACCGAATAGAAATTAAGAGTCGTACGCAATTCTAAAATTTTTGGAATAATATAAAAATAAACCATGTATACCCTCTTCCTGGGGAACCATAGAAACTCAGGAAAACATACTAGGAATCCAAATCACAATTTATAGGAGCATGGAAATTATATCCGATGATTAAACTCACCAGGTCATCAACTGCTGGGACGAAGGAGATAGATGGTCATTGCAGGTGATACATCAACCCATAAAGTCACCAGTACTAATATTTACAACAATGAACATGCGAGGTTATTTTTTTCTCTAATTTTTACAATGACCCGGTTTTCTCGTGCACGCCGGCCCGTTCTGAGGTCGTGGTTAGAGTTTCTTCCACCTCGGGCACGTACGATAATGGATTTTCATGTGTTGAAACTGCGGTGCCGTAACTCGACTACTCCAATATTTTTTACTCTTCTTTCAAAGAGTCCCCGCGCGAAAAGCGGAGAGGAAAAGGTGGGCGGACCCACGCACGACTCGTTCACGTCTGCGCCCTCCTCCGTGATGGGAGTCCCTCGTTGAGACGTGATCCATCTTCCCCACGTCTTGCGTCGTATCCTCATCCCATTCCCCACCTCAATTCATTCCCCCACCCCAGCCCCCACAAACCACCCCTCAGGTGGTACGCCACGACAACGAACGAGAATCGGCCGAAGGGTGCGCGAATTGAAAAATACATCTACTCCAGGATTTTCGCGATGGAGAGCGATGGCTTAGTGGGCTCACTCGAGGGCACTGATGGGTTGTGGGGTGGGGAGGGGGGAACAGACAAATGGGCGCGGTCGGGACCCCTTGGGGACGAGGGAGGACGGAGGGGAGGGGATTGAGCAGGTTCGGCGGCATCGGGGAGGTAGTCGGGGGATGATGAACAAAAGGGGGACGACCCCGGGAGGGTTGGAGGTAGGGACGACGAGCGTGTCGATTTTTCTGAGCTTTTTATCTTCGGTCTGGAGAGCGGTGTTCCGCCCGGGACCGATAACGTCCTTCGGCATCAAAAGCCCGTGAAGTTAAGTCGGTATTGATAACGGCAATGAAATCTGTCTTCCGCGACTTCCGCACGAAATAAAAGGCCTCCCCAGCGTGCACTCGGTCGGAGGGAATTGATGACCGGGAGAAATATATTGCATCGGCTAACTTTGGTGTGTTCAATTTAGGAGTGGTTGTAGTAATTTTGCGTGTTCATGGTGTTCCAAAGGTTGAGAGGTCATATATGAATGACATCTAAATTCTTTAAAAAATATTACTGACAAAACGAGGCACCACTCCGGTGAGGGTGATGTATTGAGAACGGAAAACCAATGCCCGAGTTTCAGGGTCATCGAGCCTGCCGATTTAAGATTTTCCGGCAAACACATTACCCAACGGATCCCTTTTAGGATTGTTTTTTTTTCATTATGACAACACTACAATGCATCGCATATGACTATTCGGAAAATAGAATTGTGACACAAGAACCATATCCGGAGAATGCTACGTGCCTGCACTTATGGGTTACCTCGCACTCAACGAACGTCCCGGGGCAACTGATGACCGGGTCCCAGGGCAGATATGCATGCAAAAGCTCATTTAAAATCAGGTATGTGGAATTCATCGTTGTACGGTCTGGACACATGAGCCGAAAGGAAGGAGGATGCCTCATTCCAGATGGCGGCTTAGTGGAGGATGGAAAAAGTGAGTTATGGGCTAAAAAGCGTATGAGGGAGTATTTTATTTCGATCGAGCGGAAGGTATCTGAATTGTAAAGGCGGAATATTAAAAAAATATGAACGGGACTAAGAGTATGATACAACGCAAGTAGAGTGATGGAAAGGAAAATATTTCGTGAGTTAAAATTATAACAGGTAATAGTATGGCGAGAAACGAGAATCGAATATGTCAGGTGACATAACAGAAAGCATCATAGTCCATTGATGAATTTTCGTCCAAGGCGATTTTTAATACAACAGTGACTTGGAAGATTAAAAAGAATTATTGGAATTTATTTGGAAATCTGAAGGGTAGAAAATATAAAATTATATAAGGCGGCATGAAATTCAGTTTTAACATAGAATCCAATACACTACTCGCAAAGAAAAATTATCTGTCATACGTAAATGATTCAACATGAACTGCAGTCACGGGTATAATTAAAAATCTAAGTTTTATCCACTAAATGATTTACTATTACCCATTACTAATGTACTATATGTTACTATAATTACATGTACTACTTTTATACTTAAATATTTACCAAATAAGTGGATTTGACTAAGTTTTTTCATCGTCTTTATGATGGTAAACTGCCGCAAAATAAGGCCAGAAATAGCATCATCCGTTAAGACGAACTATAGTGTTTAAGTCATTACCTTTCGATAATTGAGCATAATTTATATAAAATCTATTTCTAACTACGTTGATACAGGTACACAGAAATGTGCCTACTTCACTTAGGTTTTAAGTGTGTAACTTTAATTTTGTAATACCAATTTTCCATTTATTAAGGACCAAATCGACCAACATCAATTGCAACGATTTATCGAATTTTGATGCCTTGCTTGACCACTCGTAGTCATCCGTAAATGAAAATCTTCTCGCTTCATTTATCACTCAAGATGATAGTTAAAATGCTCTTGAAACGAGAATCAATCAATAATATCCTCTCGGACTTTAAGTTTGATCACCTTTTTATTGAGAATATCATGTCGAACATCATTAATTAGTGTTTGATGATCAAAGCTCTTTAATCACCGAGAGCATTTTGGAATCAGTCCTACGTCATGCGACGAAAAAAATGTTACTAAGTCACGACTGCGAGATGACTGACGGGTAAAGTCACACATCTCCACTCTCCACACTTCATTTAAACCACTTCAGACGCCTTTTTCATCGCAGTGTTATTTCCTCTCATCATAGTTTTCTAAATTTGAGAGATACAGGGGTGGAAATTGAGGACGAGGCGCGACTGCGAAAATTCAGAAGTGACAGGTAGGAGGAAGACGGCGACGGCATACGGAAAGGAAGGAGCTTATAAATCTACATAAGGCCCTGAAAGCCAGCTCAGGGATGCGGGGGGAATGTTAGGTCGCAATTCTAATTCTACGGAGGAATGAAGGGAAGAGCTTCAGGGAGATAGAATGGAAAACGCCAAGGAAGCAATGCGAACTAAACAGAGATGAATCACCATCTTGGAGAGCGGCGAGAGATGTGGGGGATATAAATACCTACAGATACGTCGGAATATTCCGACTTTGAACAACGAAAGCAGATCTTCGATTCCGATGGAAGAACTTTCTATTTGTGGTTCCAGTATGCATGCAATTCAAAATAATTGGCCAGAAAAATCTTTTTGTAATTATGAAGCCGAACCGCCGTAATTTCAACCAGAAATTACGATTGATTTTCTCGTAGGTTGACAAGTGATGGCTCCTTCATTATCAAATTATTGTCATAAATTTTATAAAAATAATAGAACCAGTATACAAGTATATTGGGGTAACGTGAAAATTAGCCTCATAGTTAACAATGAAGCGTACTTCAGGACTATTAGAGTGTATTAGATATTATCAGAATTATTACCGTATTTCGGTAACGCTCTATTCCATTAGCAGGAATTAAATCAGCATATTTCATAAATTTTTTACTTTTTGATAAACTCATAAAGTATGTATTGGGAACAATGAACTGGTAAATATCCATCAAGTAATACGATATTTATATGTTTTGCCCATCGGTGATAATCCAAATTTCTCGAGAAACAACTGTGCTTCACAAAAAAGGCTCATTGAAATTAAAAACTGAATAAATTTATTCTTAAAAAGTATAGGAAGCTCAGAATATTTCTTCCGCCGACTCGGTATGCCCTTATTACATTTGAAACCTAATTTTTTCTGCCCGGTGCGAGGAATTTAAACCTCGTGTGCAGTATATTGGCAGAAGGGAAGCAGTAAAAATGAAAAAATATACCTCCCACAATTACAAGCTGAAGGGACTCCGTTTTATTTCGTACAGTTTAATACTTCGAATCAAATTCTGAAGAAAAAGGAAAAAATTCGTATCGCCGAATGTACAAATCGATGGCCTTCCGAGGGTATATTTTATGCACAAACTTTTTTCCCATATTCAGCAGGCGATAGCTACGCTCATCGCCCGCCTCGGGTAACATAACCGACATTTATTCACGAATGATAGGAAGGAGGGGCATGTTAAACGCAAACGGTAGGAAACCAAATCAGGGCAGCGGACATAAAATCGCGGGGGAGGCGACGGTGCAGTTTCATTCCGGCGTCGACGGAACGACACGGAGAATTCAAAGCAGGAGAGCGTTGAATCACAATTACTGCACTTCCCCTTCCATAGCCGTGCCGAAAAGTTACGCGGGGAAAACAGCCGAAGCACAAAGGCTGCGGCGTGGAACGCGGCCAACATCCGTTCGGTTCAGGCGTCTCGCGCGGACGCTGAAGACGGAATCCACCCGAGCCAACACTCCGAGGGGATCTCCGTGGATCTTCCTCTCGGCTTTCAGCACACCACGTGGACCACCCGACCTTCGCGGAGTCTCCCGTCTCCTTTTCTTCTCCTTGCAACAAGGGCGAGGACGTGGAACCACCTCCTATTCCTATTCCAGTCTCGCATCTCACGAAGAAGAAAGAGGGGAGAATACGATATGGGATGGAAGGCGAGAGATCGCGTTAGGAAGGGACTTTTCGAGAGATTGGTTTGTTTATGGAGGAGAAAGGGGGTGGTGGACCTTCCCTCCCGCCCGACTATGTAGGGGAGGGAGAGGGTGAAAGGGAGTCTGCCAGGGGCTTGGAGGCAGGGTAGAGAGCCTGACTGAAGGGGTCGACGCGAACTACATGAAGATTCTGTTGGAAACGGGTGAGTTGCAATAGAGTGTCGGGAGAGGTGCGATAAAAGGTGCGAGGAATATTGAAGAGAGTCGGAGGGAGCGGAAGTGGTTTGAAAGAAAGGGAGAAAAAGCGAGAAAGGGAGGGGTTAGGGGGGAATTTAGAGTGACGAGGATTGCGATAAAAGAGAAGGAAATGCGTTGAAGGAAGAGAAGGGTAGACGCAGTGAGAGTGGGAATGAGAATCAGGCGGGGAAGGATTGATTGAGTTGAAGAAAACACATGTGGAACTCGCCACCGCTACGTGGAATATGAATATAATGGGGAAGGTAGAGAGCCTTGTCGTTGAAATATTATGTTCCCGAAGGAGTCACTCGGTAGCTATATTTCTCCCACATCGCTTTGTCCTGACAAGGTGACACGGTGGTATTGGAAAAAGAAAAGACAAGTTCTTGGTTTCAGAACCAATATTTTTGCCTGACACGGTCTCCGAGAGGCGTGACCCAAGAGTTGACAAGATATTAGGGAATTTTTCTATGCATCCTTATTTTTCGTTCCAGTATGTTATTCTTTTTAAAGAAAGTACCAATTCGAAAAAAAATGAAAATCAAATTACCTTAAAATTTACAACTTCTGAAATTTTCCATGGAAGTTTTTAATATCCATATAAAAAAGAAAATCGTATGACGCATAAAAAAATGTGATATTTGTGACACATTTTCTGCGAAATAGTGGGATTGTTCTTTTTCAGTGGATCAGGATATTTTATATTGGCGTTATGCTATGCTCAATATTGAACTTTACAATACTGGATTTTATGCAAATTCTCTCGGGATATTGCTGAAGGCAAATAAAGTTCAAATAAGAGAGGAAGAAGAATTGTGAAAGACTCAGTGCAAGTAGTGCGTCTTGCAGCCCTTAAAATACAGGCATACATGTGCGTATGCCCGAATGTACGTAATGGCGATTGAAACTGTACACCAATTCGTGATTTCTTCGAATGAATTGACTAGTAGACTTCCCCTTGACAAGCTTCTTTCACTATATTATAATGAACGATAATCTCTATCATAGTGATTCTATAAGTAGATTTTATAATAACTTTTAGAAAAATCAAGTGTATTTTAAAAGCTTCAGCAAACTGATTCAGATTCATGCAGAGATTACGATCTCCAAAGTAGATTTGAGAAAACATTTAGCAAATAAAATTTACAAATGAGAGTCAATGTATCTAATGTACAATTATTACGCATCCAAAGGCAAAAATATATTCCGTCAACAATGGAGAAATATTCCAGGGAGAGAATAATTCCATTCCAATTTGAAACATATTCGAGATAAATTCTATTCAACCTTACAATGAAGGTAATTTCATCAAGATGTAGTAAACACATATAGTATACGTGTGACGTTAGCAGAAATATCTTTGATGAGTAAATTATCTTAACTACCCCCGAGTTGAAGCAAAAGCTCCCTGTGTTGATGCTGCTATTGGTTTGTTTCGAGGGAAAACGTAAACTTCATGAATTGAAAGCGTAAAAATGAAAAAAATACATTAAAAATTATCTTCGTGAGAAGAAGTACTACAGACGCTAGAAAATGGTTTATTGAAACCATGAGAGGAGCTGAATCTTCCTACTGTAGCATGATCAGTGAGACCGTAATTATTTAAAGCTTAACACTAAAGTTCGAAATACAATAGTAAATTCATTTCCTTTAGGCTGGAATAGGATTATATAGATTACTCAGCGTGTACAGAGAACAAACCTCCCATTCTCACTCAACATACATCGTTTTTTAAGCAAATAGCAACCTATGTTGCATTCTCTAGATTTCTAACTTGAGCCGTGATATACAGGTATATACATATACTTCTTTTATTAAATCTAAAGGGTGAGGTTTGGATTCAATTTTTTACGTTCTCTGGCTGTAAAATATGAACTTTGATAGGGCATTTGTTAAGGTGTATTGACTTTTTACGCTAGTAACTTTTGTCAAGTTACATTTCTCTCGTTAAGGATTATACATCTACGTGATAGTCGTTAGAAAAAAAATCCATGCGGCCATTGCGCAACAGATGACATGGTACAGCCTGCATTTATTATTCATATTCATTTATTGCATGAGTATTTCCATTTAAATAATGAGTAATGGGTTTTGGCCAATACGATTAATTAAAAATATCTCAGGAACGTTCAAAGCAACGAATCGAAGGAAAAGTTTCATGGAGTAATTTTAACCAACGTATATTATAAGGTACTTTCCCAGCATTATTTAAAGATGGGAGTTTAACCATGATAAGTCATCTTGATAATGGATTGAGCCTGAAGAAAACTGTGTAAAAATATCATTATTTTTAATTGAATGACTATCAAAAAATGATCCTGAAACCACGCCTATTTCAGAGGAAGCTCTTCAAGAGCTTGCATTGAGATTTCAAGAATATGCCATTTCGATTAAATTTCTTTTATTTGTAGTCCAAGGTGAACTCTAAAACAGCCGTAACGTCATAGTTTCAAATATTTGCGCCTCAAACCAGTCGAAAACAATTTTTAGGTCACATTTTACAAATTAATAAGAACCTCATAGTGCTTAAAAACTGTCAGTTCCTCCATCCATATTAAAAGAAGCACGCACGAATGGGCGTTGCATTAATTTCATCTCTCATTATCACGACATGGACTAAGGTGACACATTAACTCTTGCAATCACGATAGAACCTCCTAAAGAAAATTATACACACCTACACTTACGGAATTTATAACGAATTTCACGCGATATAATGCTGCGTAAAAGGCACCACTACGAACCACTGTGGATCATTAAAAAAAATAAAGGCCTCTTACTTACGATAATAAATTTCACTGAGACATTACTAGTCAGCCGGAATGACAAAAAAAAAGTACTGGTAATTGATGCACTCACATTAGCCTGGTTTACTTCTGCCGTGCGTGGTTCACCAGTTCATGGATCTCGTATTGCACAGAAGACACGAGCAGAGGCGGAGTGCAGTGATCTTTCGAATCGTATCACACTGTGACTCTGACCAAAGCTTAGTTAACGGGGGAATTGCGTGACGTTTCGTTTCGCCGTGCTAATCCCACAGAGACAGAAAAAGAGTGCCTAGATACCACTAATGGTTAAATTCCATTGTCTCGCCGATATATCGTTTGTTTAATGAGCCCAACTTTTACTCCCTTTTCCATTTAGACGTGTTTGCGTGGGGGGAAAAAATGAGAACATCACATGCTAATCTCTCAGCGGATGAGGACAACAGAAAAGAAAAGAGGATAGAATTTTTACTTTCCGCAAATGGGATAACACGAGATCACTTTACATATCCATCCCTAACACGCCATTAACCCTCAGCACTATGAGCATTACTTCTCTTTAAATAACCCCTATTCAAGCGTAAGATGATCGCTCCCACAGGCACCATATGGATCCACTAGAGATTTACACCGTCCGTAGAAAATTATCCTCTATAACTAAAATCTTTTAAAGATGAAGTTCTTTGCCTATAAAATCTCCTTATAATAGAGTTTATACTCTACCCTACTTCATGCAAATAATTTTTCACTTACTTCAAGATAATACGGATTGGAAGAAAACATTCTTTAGAACAAATAAGCACCCAGTCTAAGTCTGCCATCAATTTCTTTCTCTGTTTATCCCGAGTTCTTGACTTTTCTCCTTTGTCCATGATCTGAAGAAAGAACCAGAGGAAAACCAGAGTTTTATGGGAAAAGCAAGCATGGCGGATAAACGCAACTTTACGTCCCTCGAGGTCTGGGGATTCCAATTGAGAATACTTCCTTAGGGTTCGTAATCTTACGTAAGCTTTTCTCGATTTAGCCACTTAAAGCTGTCTGAGCTCCCTCAGCTCAAGTTCACTGGAAGGTGAAAGGGAAAGCGTTTTCTTATACTTCACGATGTCCTTTATGACCCACCGAATTTTCATTACCACTATTTTTGATTAGGAGTACCTGGCTTTGAGCCACGGGGATCATTAAAGCTCGACGGAACGTTCTATCAGGCCATGAGCTAATGAAAAACCTGATTCTAGCATTGGTACGAGGGAATATGAAATTTAAAAGTAATTGAGTTTCTACGTTTAATTGAAGCATTGCCGGTGCATTCTGCGTAGGTACAAACATTCTTTTTATTACTTTCAAACTGAACATACGTTATTCTCTTTCCACATTTTACTCAATACGTATGCATCAAAAAGCACCGAATGGGACTAAATGAAGGGATGTTGGGATCCATCAGTTTCATCGTTCATTCGAGTGATGAAGTGTCGCTCTCCGACGATCAAGGTTTTCTCCCTCCATGCCTCAAGGACAAGAAATGAGTATATATCCTCCGTTATCACTAATTAACGTCTCCAAAATTATTGAAATAAGAGTATGCTGTACATATATTTTATTTTGGACATTCTATCCAACGATCTCGCTCATGGCTTTCAGCGGTGAGATGAAAAATAATTGCACTTCTAGCAAAGAATAGTATCGGCAATCGCCTACACATGAAAGTTATTTATTCCTTCACATGAGTATTATCGAACCCAATGTTTATCGCGTAAAAGGTGACACAGCATGGTCTAAATTAAATTATTCTATACGATAAGACAATTTAAAATTTACACTCAAAAAGAAACATTTACAGATCGAAAAATTGGAGGATCACTGTATCATGAACAAAAGACTTTCTAGAGACTCAGAATCAATTCAATTAAATTACGCACATGCTCCTTTCTATCGTATAGCTCCACAAAAAAGAGTGAATAAAGAAACAATCTCAGTATCGATATTCAAGTCTTTATTAGGTGAATGTCAGTGATGATTGATATCGATATAATTAGTTTGCCGATTTTCAAGCTTTCATTGCTTTAACGCACGCTGCAGTTAAAGAGCTTACAACTTGAGGAGAATATCCGCCGGACTTTCTTATTTTCTCGACATAATATAATCGATTTTCCCCTGGCGGTAGCATTGGTGCAGGAGAAAGAAAAAAATGGAGAGGAACGAAAGAGAATTGATGGATTATGTTTCAGGCCGGTCACGTCGCTGTTGGACATCGCCATTGTTGAAGGGAAATCTCCCTGGGAGATGAGGAACGGAGGAAGGAGGAGCAAGAGGCCTCGGCTTCCTTCCGCATCTACACACGTGCCATTGATTCGGTTGAATTGATTCATGGGCTCCCAAGCCATATTGGCCGCGGCCATCCGATTCGAAGAGAGGATCTCCCGCCGGCACGGAAGAGAAATAAAAAGAAAATCCTGTTATTGGATTGCGGTGGTAGAAGGAATACAAAATCCCATAGCGGTAATATGATTTCACCGAACGAATCAGTGACTCTTAAATGACGGAGTATAATCATGGTCATTGATTCACAGTGAATGAAACTTTAAATAAAGATAAAACTTTTATCAAGGGATCAGTGTTTATCCACTGAAAATTCACCAGACTAGAGATGTATTAAAAGGTATTTTCTCTGTGAAAAACTCTTTATTTCTATCGATTTAAAAAAAACGTACTGAAAAAGTGCCATTCGCAACTCTTTACCTTGGCATGCTAAACTGAAAAATAATCTATTTCCATACCGCGTGCAAACGTAATAAATAATTGAAACGAAAACGTATCCACGAACTATGTGCGAAAGTAAAATAGCATGTACGTGTAGCGCAATTAGATTTATGACAAGCTTGAGGACTATTCCTTCGAAAATTCACTCAGTAAAAAGAATAGAATTACTCTTCCTAATCACATTATCAGTCCTCTCACAATGTATATGCATTTTATAGGAATTTAAAATGCAGCACATTTAAAAAACTCGTTTCCTTAGTGGCTCGTCTTTCGATGTTATATTTAATCATGATGCCACCACCAGCTATGATTTCCCGCTTCACTACAGATGGATTTTTCTTTTCTCCAATTTTTCCAGTACAAAGAACCGAATAACATTATTATATGTTATATTAAGTTTAAACCTTGAGTTATTCCATAATAAATCGTACATTTTATAATATCCATCGTAGACTTAATCGTTAGAACCACTAGATTCTCAGTTATGAAGCGAAAAATGATTTTTTGAATGGCACATAAACTTAACGAGGCAACAGTGAAAACTTGTCATTCTTTTAATTGCGTACTAAACCTTTTATCTTGGACTTCTGCCGCTGAACAATCGCAGGTCATATTGATGGGGACTCTAAACATGAGGAAGTTAGCTCGTTCTGTAAGTTAGGTCGTCATTCATGGTAGTCAGACGCCCTCACAGAAATCCGATGTGAAAACGGCGGAAAAAATTGAAGTGTCACAGGAAAGGATTTTATTCCGGCAAGCGATTAGCAGTACAAAATATGCTTTAACAAATATCTCAGTAGGTGTTTAACCCTTTCCATGAAACCTTTAAGCACGGCCGAGCGAATTTGGTATTTTTTCATTCTTTCTTTTTCACATGCTAGCGGTTTGCCATGAATAGGTCGTTTTATTTTAAGCCCTTGGTCCCCGGTTGTAGCATAATGGAGGAAATGTTTTATTTCGGTCGTTATCGTTAATTTGAATGAAGATTGTCGTTGAATATAAAAAGCCAAATACCTACATTTTTATCTTCTCCGAGGAAATTTGGTCTTTAAGAGGGGTAGTCCCTAATGAAGAGAGAGGTTTCAGCGTGCATTATTATACGTAATTATCCAGCATTATCACCGAGCGAGGATTCTGGGATTGTTCTCTCAGAGTTGCCCAAATTACTGGTCTGTCTCACAACCCGTCAGCCCCTTTAATTATATCATAGATTAAATAAAATATATTACATAAATTAAATCAAGTAATTTTATGCCTTCCTCTATAATTTTCTCTCATCAGGTTCATTCCATTTAGCTGATAAGCAAATGAGCAAATACAGTATCTCTTTTCTTCTTGCTTGTCCTTTCCCGACTTTCTAAACCCTTCTTTACTTGTCACCTATTGAGCATGTTTTGTTTTCGGCTTCCACCTCTAACGTGAATTTCTATCGATAGCAACCCTTATTTCTCATATGAAACTTCCGTATAGCCTTCCCTATATCCTTATCTATATCCTGGCAAATGTAAAATTGATCATTTTTGGTGCATTATTTGCAATTATCATCAATCTTATACAAATAGGTGATGATGGTTACAGCCAACGTGACAGACGGGGTTAAATGAGTATTGAAGGAGGAATAATCGAATTAGGTTGGAAAAATATGAAGATATTTTATATTCAGTCTTGTAATATATGTTTTTTTCCACTTAATTTGCTTCTTTCATCTTAAAGGCGAGGACGTGTTATTATAAAATGAGCTAATAGAAAGGAATGCTGACGGAAAGAGACCACAAAACAACTGTTTTGAGGAAATATTTGCAATGGATTGACTCCAAAAGATTCGTGAATCCTCTTGGTAATATTATAAAAGATGCATTCCATCAAACTGTGGGCTTCCTTGACATCATTCTATTTTAAATCAAGCCCTACTCAATCACTCTGCCGTGAAAACTAAAGGCTTAACATTTTTTTCGGAAGTTAAACAGGAAAAGGGCTAAAGATCGCGTGGGCCTTAGAGTAGTCGTGGGGCAAAGAGTGAAAGGCCTGGAAGAAATAAGACATTTGGATGTTCGGTAGGGACTTAATCTCACGAGATGAGGTCGTTCTCCCGGAGAGAAACGGAAATTTTAACACACGCATCCCCCAAAAATGCAGTGATTTAAGCTATACTTATCAGATTTACTCTTCTTCTTCTTCATTACTCGGGCTCTAAATTCACCAAGCAGATTAGCAGACTTTAGTTAGAATTACCGTGCCCACCCAAATATGGATCGCTGAATCCTGCCCTAACCCCTTCCATCAAGGCCGTCACCGGCGAACGATAAATATTCCGTCTTCCAAATTTTGCCCTCGGGTCAGAAGTTTTTTTTGTTTTGCAGCATGCACTACGACCCATCATTCGGAACTAAAAATCCTTCTGACGGTGGAACAGAGATTTTCAGTCTAATACAAAAACAACAACGCATATCGCTCTTTCTGTCTGGTAAACTCTCCGACCGTGACACTTCCATAAGGTGAACGAGAAAAACACCCGAGTGTGAGAGAAACACTAAGCTGCTGGTACATGATTTGAGTGCACAAAAAAATTTCGAGTGCATTTTCCAAATTACGAATTCCTTCCACAGAATATAAGGCAGCTCTGGACTGAACAATTTTTCACACTTCGTAGAAAGTTCCGACCGAGCATTATGCTCCAATCCTTCACTATGGTCAGAGGCTTCAATGAGGCAATAGTAAGTGGCATTTTCTCTTCATTTTTATGGAACCTTTGATAAATAATTAAAACTCATTCATTATCTTGGTAACTTGACCACCATTGGAATTAGTGGGGAATTCATCAGGTCCTTCTCTCCGGGCACCAGACGAGGTTGCGAGAACAATTGAAGAAGAAAAAAATCTCGGTCCAAATGTCGGATTTCATTCCCGGTATTTCTCCTGTGTGTTTTGCCCGTATTTATAACGCGAGTATTACCTTTTTGCACTTTAACAAAGAGTGAAATAAATGAAAGAAATGATTTCTTCTCAATGGGAACTACTAACAGCTGGTATTTAATGACGCCATAGCATTTTATTAATTGAAATTCGTGCGTGTATTACTAGTTGCTTGACACTTTCTCCCCATGCCATATTAATACAATATAACTTATCCCGAGGCTGTATAAGTAAATTGATTGGAATTTAATTATTTAAAATTTCATTGGAATTTAATTTATATAAAAAACCATAAACACAGTAATCAACTCGAAGGTCGATTTAGTAGGTGATGGTAGAGTTCACCCAGTACTAAGCCCGGCGGCGTGTGAAATTCACACATCAGGGTAGGGGGGCCAGTTCCTTTCCCTGTGCCGGTTATGGTTTCCCAGGAAGATCTGGTACCCGAAAAATCACATAGCTTGGGTGGAGCTGGAGGTGCCCAGAGTGCCTTGCCCGAGAATCGAACCCTCCGGTCAGCAGTCCAACGCTCTACCCACTGGACTACCGCGACCCACTAATGATTAAATACGGTATATATATATATACTACCTTGATCAAAAAGTTCCCGGAATAACCACCGTGTGGCGCTCCCATCGTTCCGATTTGAGTTCTGTTTTTTTTGTTAAATTGGTACATCTGTTGTTGATATTCCCTTTAAATCTTAGTGTCATAACTTGACATTTGCAAAAGTTACGTAGCCAAGAGTACATCTATCTCTGTGTGTGTTGGCGATTTTTTACAATTTCAGAAATGGATTTAAATTTGCAACAACGAACTTGTATTAAATTTTGCGTAAAAAACGGATTTAGTGGCGCACGGACGTTGGAAATGTTGGAAAAGTGTTTCGGCAACGATTCTCTAAAAAAAACGGTCGTTTACCAGTGGCACGAGCGGTTCAGAAGTGGTCGTGAGTCAATCGAAGATGATGAACGCAGTGGCAGACCATCGACATCGAAAGTCGGTGAAAAAATTGATAAAGTAAAAGAAATGTTGGTCAATAACCGCAAATTAACCATCAGAGAAATAGCGGAGGACTTGAACATTGCCTATGGATCCGCCCAAGACATTGTGGTTAATGATTTGGGTTTCCGTCGTGTAGCAGCAAAGTTGGTGCCGAAAGACCTCAATTTCATGCAAAAAAGAGACCGTGTTGACGTCGCAAAAGACATGATTTGCGAGGCTGAATCCGATCCCACATTCATCAAAAGGATCATTACTGGAGACGAGACGTGGGTTTATGAGTACGACACGCAATCCAGACATCAGGCAAGTGAATGGCGTTCACCAAATGAGCCGAGACCAAAAAAACCACGTCGTTTTCAGTCAAAAAAGAAGGCAATGCTGACGGTTTTCATGGATTACAACGGTGTAGTGCATCATGAATTTTTGCCAGAAGGCCAGACAGTAAACAAAGAGTATTATTTGGGCGTTATGAGACGTTTGCGTGAAGCAATTCGCCGAAAGAGACCAGAAATGTGGGCAGAAAACTCGTGGATTTTGCACCATGATAACGCACCGTCGCACAGTGCTATCATTATTCGTAATTTTTTGACGAAAAATGCAACAAATACCATCCAACAGCCACCGAATTCACCTGATTTGGCTCCCTGTGACTTCTTTCTGTTCAATCGAGTTAAAAAACCATTACGGGGAACGCGTTTTAGCAGCCGAGAGGAAGTAATGGAAAAATCGCAGGAAGCACTGATGGACATACCGAAAACAGACCGTAACTTTTGCAAATGTCAAGTTATGACACTAAGATTTAAAGGGAATATCAACAACAGATGTACCAATTTAACAAAAAAAAACAGAACTCAAATCGGAACGATGGGAGCGCCACACGGTGGTTATTCCGGGAACTTTTTGATCAAGGTAGTATATATATATTTTTTTTTTTTTGGTGGCTATTATTCAGGTATGCATGCCACCAAGCAACCATAAGGAAGAAGAGGTCGATAGGATATACGATCAGCTAGAGGACATGATCGCGTGTGTTCCTGCAGGGAAACATTTGATAGTGATGGGGGATTGGAATGCGACGGTAGGCGAGGGAAGAGATGGTGACGAGGTGGGGGACTACGGTTTAGGCACGAGGAATGACCGCGGGGAGAAAGCAGTTGAGTTCTGCAGGAGACAGGGGCTAGTCATCACCAACACTTGGTTTAGACACCACAAAAGACGCAGGTATACATGGAAAATGCCAGGTGACGCAGAAAGGTATCAGCTAGATTATATCCTGGTTAGACACAGGTTTAGGAACAGTGTGATAAATTCACACAGCTTCCCGGGGGCGGATGCGGACTCTGACCACAATTTAGTGGTTATGAAATATAGCGTCCGTTTCAAAAAGATAAGGCAGGGGCGGCGAGTCAGAAAATGGAATGTAGAAGCATTAAATGGTTTGAAAAGGAAGGAATAAAAACAGGCGGTAGAGGAAATTATAGAGGATGGTAAAGAGCTTAGTACTATCGAAGAAAAATGGGAAAGTTTCAAGAAAGGGTTGTCTAAAGCCGCAAAAGACACTATTGGAACCGTTAACGCTAAAAGGACTAGGAAACCATGGACCACGGATGAGATGATTACAAAGATTGATGAGCGGCGAAAATGGAAGAATGTAAATACAGAATTAGGCAAATTGAAGTACAAAGAATTAAACAATAAATTGAGGCGGGCAACAAATAAAGCAAAAGAAGCATGGTGGAAGACGCAGTGCGAGGATATGGAAAGTCTGCAGAGGAAGGATGAAATCGGTGCGCTGTACAGCAAAGTTAAATCTTTATCGGGAAGTAAGAAAGGGAGATCAACGATAGCAGTTAGAGATAAGGCGGGTAAGGTAATAGCTGACCCAGGAAAGATCCAAGATAGATGGAAGGAATATATAGAAGAACTGTATAGTAAAGAGCTTAGACCAACAAAGTTAGGTAAATTACGAATTCCCCGCCCACTTTCATTCCTACCTCCAGTTTTTCCCATGCCTCTGTAATCATTTCCTCCACAGGAATTTTTCCACCTCCATACGTTGAACAGCAACGGTGATAATGGGCAACCCTGCCTTACACCTCTTCCTAACACTGCCCAACCGGACTCCCCGTTCCCTACTCGCACCTGAGCAGTCTGAGACATGTACAGGTTGCGGATTAGCCTCCTTTCCCTCCAATCTATTCCTATTTTCTGCAATATACTCATTAATTTTTCCCAATTCACTCTATCAAACGCTTTTTCGAAATCTACGAAACAGGCAAATAACTCCTGGTTGTGTTCTATATTCCTCTCGATTACTAATCTCATTACTGCAATAGCATCACGCGTACCTCTCCCCTTCCTAAACCCAAACGTATCATCCCCTAAGTAATGATTTGCCCGACTCTCTATCCTTTTGTTTATGATCCTGAGAACAACTTTAGCTGCGTGGGATATCAAACTTGTTTTCCTGTAGTCCTCGCATGATGTAGCCTTTACCGTTTTCGGAATAGGAACTAAAACTGATCTCACAAAGTCTTCCGGCCAGATTCCTTCCTCATAAATACTACGGATCAGCTCATATAGACTCTTCCTCCCACGTTTCCCTAAACATTTCAATAGTTCCGCGGGAATATTATCCACCCCCACGGCCTTATTTAGTTTCATCTCCCAATGCCCTTTCTATCTCATCGTCTAGTATGCCTGGACCTAAGCTATCTTCCTCTACGTCATATTCTTTTTTGATGTCTAACATTGTTGGTCGAAGTTATTTACTATACAGTTCTTCTTTCTACTCCTTCCATCTCTCATGGATCTTTCCTGTGTCAACTATTACCTTACCCGCCATATCTCTAACTGTTAGCATAGATCTCCCTTTCTTAATTCCCGATAAAGATTTAACTTTGCATATATATATATATATATATATATATATATATATATATACATGTATGTACATATGTATGTATATATATATATATTATGTATATATATATGTATGTATATATATATATATATAATATGACGTTGTATCTCCAACAATAAAACTTTCAGCATGTCCCGATTATGAGTGAACTTCAAACCATGAACAATAATACACACCTATATCCTTACTAACAAGTAATTTAGTTTCACATTCTTCAGTTGTATGGAAAGGTTTATTCAACTCTTGTTTAAATGGAAAGGGAAAATAAAACCTTTTCTCATGTAGATCGGGGAAACTCGAGGCTTTATTAGATCTTGTTCTTCTTCAAAAGTGGATTTCATCCTCACAAGTGAAGCCATTGGTCGGATATGGAGGGTAAATGTTGAATTTCAATCTTCAAAACGAAAATCATATCGATGATTTAAGTCTCACAGCTTGGCTCCTTGAGATTCTGTTCAAGTATTACTATTTACTCGGAAATACGAAGGGGATATTCTCATTATTTGAAATGTCTAGGTATTATTCCATTTCACTTTATATTTATGCCATTTCAAGTATTTTTCTAAGTGTATAATCCGAAACAAACGAGCTCTTACGACCCATTTCTTTCTGCTCACTATCATTCCTTGTAAAAAAAGTCTGCGATTAAATTAAAGCGAATGAATCACTCAGGCTTAACAAATCTACGATTCTCTAATCTAAGACTTCAAATAGCGAGTGGGTTATGGAGTTGAGCACGCGATATCAATTTTTTTTCTTTCCAGATATCCCACGCGGCTGTAGAATTATATTCACATATTTCCAGGGTAGTTCTAGTTCCTCACAAAAAATAGCATTTATTTCAACTCGCGGTAACATTTCCATAAACCCTTTGTCACCCATGGATAATGGAGCAATGTGAAGATGTCAATTTACGGAAATATATCTCAATTATGTCCACTTAAAATTTTGTGTAATGGCTTCTGTGCTCTTCAGTTCTCCTATAATCTCTGATATCCAATTCTTCTACGTTATTTCCGCCATCATATATATGACAAGGAATAGAAAATAATCTCAACCCATCACTCATCTCAAATAATCCATCAACTTAGAGATAACGTACATTTTTTTTGCTAAGAGAAAACTGAGACGCAGAAAAAGAAGCATATTAAATAAACAATCAGACATGGAATTAGGTCTCAAAGAAAACAAACGGAGTATCGAGGATGCATGGTATGCCAAAGTCACGCACGTATAGGGTCAATCCTCCATTTCTCCCAAAGGTGACCCTTACCGGTGTACAGCAATGGTTTTTTTAGACTCACATAATTACACACACTTAAAAATGTCCAGATAATATTTAAAGTTATGAGATAATCTTAAATAGGCATATAAATCAAGGCGTTTAGTTCTATTTAAATGAATTTACAACGAGAAAGATGGACATTATTATTGAATGAAAAAAATACTGCTACGAGAATATGAAGATCAATAGAACTGGTCAGAAAAGGATGAAATTATTTTCCCATTCATCCTCAAAGAAATAGCATAAGTAACATATTTAAACTACCAGTAAAATGCGCACATAAGAAATATTTTGATGTTATTGTTATACGAAAAAGCCCTTTCAAAATGAAATTATATTCCCTAATGTTTGCCATCCAATTTCCTTAGTAACTAGTTTTTTTCAGAATAGCCAAGGATTAACTCCGCCATGCAAGCACATTGGCTTATGGGTTCCTCTACTGCCACATTGCCCCAGAGCTCTGATTTTCAAACCTGAAACATGCACACGGAAACATTTTCGAAGAGGGATTTTCGGGAGTCTTTATCGGGCCCCGACACATTTTCTCGGGCGAAAATTTAGCTCTCCCTCCACCAGCCGAAATTCGATTTCCATTCGCCGGGAAACGCGTATGTTTAAGAGGAAGTCAATTGCCTTCCCTCGTCCATTCAAAAAGCTCCTAACTCCCACTCCCCCTTCCCCCCAAAAAAAATCTGGAGATAAAATGCCGTATCTCATTGCCTTGGGGGGAGGGGCGAGAAGGAGAACGGCGGGGGGAGGTGGAGGAGGAGATGGGGAGAAGTAAAGCCCACCGCCCCATGGAGTGGTTTGGAGTGGGGAAGGGGTGTTTGTGCGGTGCTCGGCGAATTCCTCCCTTCGCCCTCCCTCTCGCGCACAAATCCTCTCCCTTGGACCCTTAACAATGCCTGCCACTGGTACTCCCACCCTGCCTTGAACAACAAGGTACAATTCAACTCAACCCCCCCCCCCACACACACTCACACATACGCAATCCAGAAGCCAGGCTCCTCCTCCTCACTGGGTACGAGATACCTCGAGCGTCTTTAACGTCCTCACCAGCCTCCTCTCATTGCTACCGCAGCCATTTCGCCCGGTTTCTTAAACCCGTCGAATGGGAAGGGTGGCCCGACCGAGACTCAAGCTTCCCCGTCACCGGGCTTAATTACATCCCCGTTAGCTGTCTACTGAGAATCTCGCTCTCCCTACCTTTCTCCATTGAGGGAGAGAGAGAAAGAGAGATTACGTATCTCTGGAGGCTGGCTCCACGAGGCAGAATCCCGGGCGGCCTTAACGTTGTTGCCTCAAAAATCTACAACTTAGAAGGAAGTGATGTTTACATCCCTCGCGCCTGGAATCCTTTGTTCTTGAAGGAGTTGGGTTGGATGCCATATTGTTGCGGTCACATGAATGTCTTCTTATCGGTCGTCGTTTCCGCGTTATGCAAGAGAGTAGGACTACCATGAGGAGTTGCACTGGTATTGAGGATAGTCCAAGATACGTGCCACGATCTGAGAGCCTATCAAGTAGACCTGGGAATCAGTTTAACGTTGAAAGCCCTTGTATCAAATAGCGGCTGATCATCTACATTTATTGGTCATAGAAAATATTATGTATCACCGTAGCGTAAAATCTAATTCTAAAAAAACAATAGTCACAAAGGCATTGTAATCTAGAGCGTAGGGATCAGAAAAATATTGGTCATAACCTGGACATTAAATAACCTTGATTATATAAGTTAATGTTAATAAGTGGTGTTATTTTGCATGTATGTGTTGATTTTGCATGTGGTTGTGTTCCTTTTTACGGGTGGTGACCTAACAACCTCCGCCACACGCCCTTGCGGCGGCTTGCGGGGTATTATGTAGATGTATATGCAGATAGAGATATAAGTTAAGCATTCTTAATTACCAGCCTAAAGTTTATTCAGACATGAGTAAAACGTCCAGCCTTAAAGTCGTATTGCACATAACCATGACAGAGTAGTTTTAGAGAAAAGAAACGAGGAGATTTAATTATTTTGGACGCGTTAAGAGGGGAAATATACACTACCTCCTGCAATTATTAAAAGATTTGTTTGCACGCAGAAGATGAGAAATATTCAATGTTTGAATATCGAAAGACGAACTAAAATGCGATCAGATTGTCAGTTACGGAACTTATCGATGCGTAAAAACGTAGCAATCTCTAAGAACTCTCGATAGTGAAATTAGATATTTCAACCCGCTTAAAAAATAATTTATACTCGTTTATAATGGGTTGATAAGAAATGTGTACCATCCAACTGCATGAGAATAACGTTTTGAAAGCTAACACCCAATTCCGTACTTTAGTTTCAAAGAAAAACTTAAAAAGTTTGGAACGCGTAATTCATGCTCCAAGATGGAAAAAGTAAAAATTGATGTATATCAGTTACCGTTTGTGGATGTGTGATTTATGCTACCACCCAGATATTGTTATGCCAACAAATTTTGAAGTTTCTGATGACATTGAGTGGGAATTAAATATATCACTTATTTGGATAAATCAAATGCAAAGTTACACCGGTTAAATTTGCATTTAATCCGACCTAGGTTTCAATGTATCGCATCATCCCCTAGTTCGGAATTGAGGAATTTAAATTGTGTAAAATTGCATTTAATTCATTCAAATGACTGAAATAGAATCTCTTTCAAAGGCTTTAGTGGCGATTCCTCGATCGTTCCATCTACGTGTATTGCAAGTTTCAATCACAGTATGCCAATTTTGGGCAACAGAATTTTAAGAAGTCAAATCAGGGTTGTTGACGCCTTCATATTTGCGTACAATCGAAAGTAAAGAATGCTCGCAAAAGAAATGACTGCCCATTTTGTAATATGGATCATCAGATGTATGTAGGTTTATCAAGATATGTATGTTTAAACAAAATATACAAATGGAGAAGACGGTCACGCACTCACCGTACCCTAGAAAAAAATATTTCGAAAAATTATCTTCAATTACACGGAAGAGAAAATCTACTACGGATGAAAAACCTCAAATCTAGGCATTTTTAAATCAAAGTCCGAGTAAATGTACTGGTAGAAATTCATTAAAATAAAATAAATGTGGAATCCTCAAAATATCATGGAGCCGGATAGGAAGTTACAACAGAATTATGACACTTTGAACAATTAAGTGATTTTCCTTCATTGATTTGCTTCCAGTCATCAATCATCTCAATTACATTCATGATTACACGTGATGGACGACATTGAGATCGTATTTTGGAAAAAAAGAGCGGAGATTTAGATTATTTAAAAAATACCGTTAAATCTCAGCTAAATGAACCACATCAAAATAAATTGAATATGTGGGCGGTAAATTTGTGAAATGCAAATTCGCTCAATAATTAAACACATTCGGGAATGTTTCCAACTATTAATGCAAATTACTCACATTAGTTTCGATGCAATCAAGTCATCATCTTCAAAAGCTAAGATAGTCAAAGAGGTTATTTATTTATAGCGGGACTTCTTATTTATAGCCTGGGAAAATTTGGTTAGGATTGGGAAGAGGAGGTTAGTTAACGCATACAGAGGGAATTGGTTAAAATTTTCAAAACAATTATAAATTTACAAAACCAAAAACATCAAAAGCCATCGAGTTTATTTGTATCAAAAGGTTGGAATATCACCAATTTTTTTTATTCGGTAAGGGAGAGTTCTAAAACTCCATCTCTAATACCCTAGCGAGATGGTCTTGGAGCGATTGATTTATATACTGAATGTATACGACTTTAGCGTGGGATAATGGATTTCCAGCTATATACGAAACAATATATATACATATTATATATATACATATTATATATATATATATATATATATATATATATATATATAATATTTAGACGGCACAATAGAATACAAATAAAATAGAAACACTTAAAAGGACACTCACATGACTCTGAGTGTTACTTGAAGGCCTCGGAGAAGGCCGAAAGCTGAAACAATTTACCATGTGAGTGTCCTTTTAAGTGTTACTATTTTATTTGTGTGTTCTCTTGTGCCGTCCAAATATTATATATATATATATATATATATATATATATATATATATATATATATATATAACGTAGGTAATGATTAAATATGTGGAGACCCTAGTAAGTATCATCCCTCCCAAACTTTTCCAAATGAAACATTGATCACACAGAGTGTAATCTTTCATCTGGATATTGTTTTCCTTAAAATGCATTAACTATTCACTAGCGGTCAATGAAAGAAAAGCGTTATCCATTGCGAATTATGTTGGACAATGCTGCATGCATATTTCCTACTCCTTGCATCTGTGGTCCTGAAAAATGAATAACCATGATAAGCGACTATTACCAAGATAAGAGACGCATTCAACGTGATTATTTCCCAATGTATGGTATATGCCACAAATCACGATTGCATCACATACCGGAAACTATTTGACAATTTAAACGATGAAATGACGTAAACACATCAGTAGATTCGAGCACATAGGTTCCCGGTTCAAAGTGAATCACGGACGCAATTTGCTGCGTCATTGCTCTTCGCACCCTTCTCTTGAGCGCATATCTCTCCTCCTTCCATTATACGAGAGCAACAGTCCTTCAACTAATGATTCGCCGGTTTTAAATAAAACGCATTCGATCTGAGTACTTCCGGGATCGCATTCCTCTAAAATTGGCAAACCGAATGCACATATTTCTATGGTAAACAAAAACTGAAAAAAAAACTAGCACTCACAAATTTTCCCTAGATACATGGCGCGGCTCTTCCGAGTCAAGGTCTTGAAAATCTGCAGCCATATGAAGTGAGCCATCGTTTAAATTTAGTGAAACTAAATCCATTGCCTCAAAACCTTTTGAATCAACGCAAGAATAAATAAATGTCATAAGATTCCAGTCCACGGGCGACAGATATTTTGCATTCACATTCTATGTCAATCCAAACAAGCACAATGAATAAATAATTTAAAGCACATTACAAATTCCATTTGATACCGAAGTATTAAATTGATAAAAATAAATTAAGAATTGAAATATGGCATTAACACACATGAATATAATGTGGAATGTAATTAAGTCAGATGAACACTATCGGAAGTCAATCGGAAAATGATGAATGTTAGGCCAAACGTTATTAAGGGATCACATAAAAGTGATGATTTTAAGACACATATAACTGCACAAAAATTACTTTTTTCAAATTGAATTATGTAAATTTTCAAAATTTACAATCTTTTGCTGGCGAAAATCAGTATCATTTCAGTGAATAACGTCATTTTTAAGTAATTACGTTCATGTTGCATTTAATAGTAAATGGAATACGATGCTGCCGGGATCGAAATTCATCGAAATTTCCTAGGTGCAATTCGAAAATTAATTATTTGACTGGACTATATTTCATGTGATTTTTTAAAATCAACGCGGGAATGAATGAAAATACCTCTTCAGTTTCAAGCAAAAATACTCAATCCCACCAAACAACAAATTTCAGGGGAAAAGGCCATAGAGTTACAATTGCATTCTAGTACAAAAAGTTGCTACGAATGGAGAAGGGCGATGCCTGTTACCAGTGCCAATGATTTATCTTTGTTTTATAATATCAAGACCAAGGGGGACCCAACAAGTACACTGTAATCAAATGTGTCTATCTCAAATACGTAAGCGATAGAAGATCGGAACATTGGTACATAATTAAATTTTGTTATTATCCAGTGGCTCAGGGCGATGACCGAGCAGGTGATCGTGTTTAGGACGGCCAACAACAGAAGGGGAACGAAAAATCAAGACCGAGACACCGAAGCTGGTCTGTGAGTGGACAGCAGGCCATTGTTCTCCAAGAATAGCGGATGTCGATTCATTCCCACCGGATGACCAGTCCGATGTTCCTCTAGGAGAAACCTCTCGGGAGCGTATCTGCTACTCTGGCTTCGTGCTCCCTGGACCCCCCCCCCCAACTCCCCTTCCTCTTCCACTCCTCAACTAACCCCCTTCCACGGGCATATCGGACCGGCGAGGGTTTTTGAAGCGGCCCTCCCTTGCACTAGGAGAGAGGGAGGGAGGGAGAGAGAGATGGGGCGGCGTGTGTGTGATACAACAGAAATAGAATCTCGCGCAACAACCGTTCGGCCGGGGTTAGAGCAGCATGCGGGAGAGGGTGGGGGGATCGACCGGAGTGGACCGGGTAGGAGAGGGGAAAATTGTAAAACGCGACCGGTAATAATAACTGGTATACTCTTTTTTGGAGGACAAAGCGGAAGGAATAGGGATGACATAACGCCAAGGCCAGCGACACTCGAAAAAAAAAAAAAAAAAGTTCCGGAAAACAGGGAAGCGACGGGAAATTCGGCGAAATTATTGCGGTGAGGAGTCCGCTACGAAACTGTCGCCGCTTCTGAAACTTAATTAAGTTCGGCACCTAGAGTTGACATGAATTTCGGAATATTTTTTCCCCTGTCGAAACCACTAACAATACGATATTATGTTTTCGATTCGACGCAACTGTTGATACTCTCACGTTTAGCTGACTCACTTGAGAAAATCCATTTCCGTGACTTATTCGCTTAAGCGCTCCAGCCTGCGCACTTTTAGAGGATTGCCTTCCGATTACGATCCAAAAAATCTTGGATTTATTTTGTATGCTTTTTTGCAAAACATTTTTCAGGTCTTCCCCATTTTTGGTAGAATTCAAAACTAATCACCATAGCCGATGACAACACACTTTTTTGTTCAAACCTAAAATGATTATATCACCAATTAAAAGTAAGATACAAGTTCTAACTAAAGAGATTTAATCTACACTGATATGCCGGTAACTTCCAACTATTTAAATGACTGATAATTTGACCAACGCAGCCAACAATGTCTCTCATAGATTATATGCACAAAAATAGGTTGATCTATCAATCACTGAGTGTCCTGATTGTGACTGTAAGGATTTCTTAAGCGGTTTTGTTAGTGGAAATATCCTCAGCCAAAGATTAGAATGCCACTTTTTTTCCATTAGGGATATGAAATTCCAATTTAGTTGAGATCTTCTTCCCGATAACATTCTTTATCAGGATCAAATTCATTATCCAAAAGTATATCGTAAATACTTTTCGCCAGCGCGTTAATGAGGATGTGCACCAAAATCATACGTCAATGTGAAGTACCAATTATCCTACAATAATGAAAAGTAAAGCAAAACAAATGAATGGTCCCGAATCTGTTGGATAGTTAACATTTAATGGTGATGCGTCTTGTTCAGATGAAAATTTAACTGAGCCAATACATTCATAATTGAACAATTTTTAAATACTATCATTTTAAACATATAATTTAGAACATACCAGTAATTAAGAGCATAATATTTGGGAAAGAGCCATAAAACGCAAACATATATAAGCAATTCAAATACAGCGGCAAGAGGGCTCATTCAAAAGAGAAATAATTGCGAAATCTTTTTCTGCGTCAAAAGGAATCAAAAATGGAATAATTGCAAGATATGGCCCAAGAGAGCGTTGGAAGAAATGCGTCTAAATGGGATTCGGATTTTTTTGTCCAATACATTTTAACTTGACTGCATACACTGATTTTAAGTCAATAACCGGATGGATTTTCATATTAAAAGATGAACAAAATTTTTACAGAACGAATCTTACCTCTGTGTAAAAAAGAGGTAAAACAGCTTATTATTTATTCAATTCTCCCTTTACCTAGATGTATTTCATAGGGTTTTATCCCTCTTATATTTTATATAGAGCTCAGTAAATCGTTTAAAAATGTGCGCGTATTTTGCTTTGTTTGGGGCCTTAGATGCATGATATGACGACGGAGCATTCACCAAAGTTAATGAATGGCAAATCTGGCCGCTGACTCTAGTCACTAATGGACTATGTGGCAGAAGCGGGAACAGATTTCAAAAGCTAAGCTAAGCGAGCTAAGAAAAATAAGTGGGAGAGATTCAACAGGCAATCCTAAGTGTTTTGCGCAATGTGCCCTCCATGGAAAAAAATTAGATTTTCTATCTTTGAGTCCATTTGAAAGGAATGTCCTTACCAACATGAATCATGTGCTTAAAATTTGACTTACTCCTGAAGACTCCCATATGTTTTTCCGAACTCAGCCACGTAATTTAGACTCGGGTACTAGGCAGTCATAAACTAAATTGTACTTTAAACAAAGGAAAACGACATAATAATGAATACAATAACCAAAGAATGACTTTAAGACTTGAAGATGAATTATAGACCATTTGAAATTTAGGGAAACGAGATTATTTTTCTCACTGTTAAACCAACTAATTGAATAGCTAGGTCACTCAAATCCATATAATTCGTAAGAGACTGGAATGAATTCAATCCAATAAAAATATGAAATATTTATTTTTTAGTAAAAATTACCTTAATATTCCTTTACGAAGAGAAATTTTCAGTGGCAAAATTTTTGGCACCATTCGGGACTGTCGAAATTAAAGCTTCACATACTGTCTCTATTCCATTTTCAAATGTCATCCCCCCTCCCCCCCCCCCATAGCTAGCAGCAATTCTTGGAACCACTGATATTATTCACGTGGAAACCAGTTACAGCTTAAAACGTGATCGATCTCCAACATCCTGGACGATAATCACCCGGGTAACTTAAAGAGTGGAAAGATTTGGCCTTCCTAAAAATATGAAGAATGATCTGGTACTTTCCCGGCGAATAATGTTTTCCAAGATTATTCGGGTCTCCCACCGGGTCCACGTTCGTAGGTTTGCCGACGTTTCGATGGCCGAGTCGTCCATCCTCTTCAGGGCATGATGACGATGCCCTGAAGACGATGGACGACTCGGCCATCGAAACGTCGGCAAACCTACGAACGTGGACCCGGTGGGAGACCCGAATAATCTTGGAAAAAATTCCTAAAAATATGCTCGCCTACGGAAATAAAATTCATCATGCGCGAATGGATTGAAATAAAAGTGCCTCCAACATTTTTACACATTTGGGGAAGCCTATTAAATTATGTCCCTTCTTATATCCATACAAATGGTTTTTCTTAAATCTGGAATCATTTTGGAATCGACTTTTGACTTTCCCGCCAAATACAATCACGAAAATAAGAGCAAACACGCTGGAAAACAAAGCAAATCATATGAATTAGGATAGAAGGTTTTCGGAAGGGGCATCAGAGAGTTTTGGATTAAAGAAGCTTAGAAGGACGGCAAGATATCATCACGGTGGGATGAAGATTAAAATTTCTACCAGGATATCCGTGCATAGTAATATGTATTACACGTAAAAGATTTCTATGAACATTGATGAATTTCCACAAAAACAAAAAAAAATTCAATATTATATTTTTTTAGACTCCTGTCTAAAAGGTGCTTCCTTGTATTTCTTAGAAATTTGGAAATAAAAACTAAGTTTACCGAGTAGTCATACTTAAATTCGATTATTTTTTTATTAAGCTTCGAAGGCAAATTTCATTAAAAGCCTCCTCCTTGTTGAGGAATTATGATTTTCAGAATAATTAAAAATTTCCCCTATCACATAAAAAACTTGGAAACACTTTGAAATACTTTATGAACCTTTTTGAAGCATTAAATGGAATAAAAATTCGAGCGCGGACCTTCTAAAAGTGAAGGAAAACAAAAAGAATGACTCCCCTTTTCTAATCACTGTAATTAGCGCAGAATGAACTCCTTCCACTATTGCAGATGTGGGTCTTTATTTCTACGGAATGCAAGCGTGCACAACTCAAACTTGTTTTCGTTCCCTCTCTAAGTGGGCAAACGTTGATAATTCTCATCAAACTTACGAAAACTGCGACGAAATCACAGGGTCGAACTGTATAAGACGTCGGATCTTAGTACTATTCGTACTCGGAATGAAAAACGTAGCAGCAGGTCGTTAGCTAACGGGAATCTCTCGAGTCGTCTATGTTAACGGGGAAATATCTCTGGAACCGTCTTACGTGCAGTAGTCGCATTATCGAGCACAGCAGTGTGCGCAAGATCGAAGCCCACGCGAGCAACTCTAAATCTTTTGGATACAACTGTCAAAATATAAAAGGGGACACCAATCCCTCAATTCAATGACAAAACGGTACCGAGCAAGTAACCAAAACGATGGTCGTCTACTTACGAAGCCTGCCGCTGTGTAGTCCACAAAATTGAAAATGATATCAGGAAACATTGAACTTCTTTCCTCGCCTCAGTTTGCTATTACCCTATCAACATGATCCGCTACACAGTTCACGATCCGAACAATTCTATATTTTTTCATAACAACTCGTGAACTCGAAAATTAAAACAATTCCAATTATGTATACCCTGAACTCTAGAGAGAGTAACAAAAAACGAGGAAACAAAATAATATCCAATATAATATTTTATTTTTACTATTTGGTAGTCTACAGTTTAACGTAGGTTCTGGATGCACACTAATGCAACACAACTACAAACCTTCGCCTCAACCAGGACACAGCCGACCCCACACTTCAATAAACCCTTCTCCGATTCCCTAGATATTCCATTTCCTTTCTTACGCCTATCCTTTCCCTCTCCCATCCTCACTTGCCCGGCTTTCTCCCATCTATCAGTTTTCAGTACAGTCTAAAATCAAAATGTCCTGCAAACATAGGATATTATTATACGATCCCTCCTGAGGAAAATCGATGATATGGACATTATAGGATTCCGAATTCAATTATCTCATCATTACATCGGAATATCACTCAGATTTGTATATACATACTTTTACGCCAAGCTCTTCATATGCGTTTTAGTATGTAATACGAAAGTTCACAGAAATATTATACCTGTAGGTATAAAGCTAAGAAATCCAGGGCGTAAGTTGTTTTCCCTCGGACTTTTATCTCCAAAGTAATTATTGAGGGAGCAGTTGAATATGTTCCTAACCCATTACGTTCATGAATTTTGATGGTTGTTATTTAAATAAACTTTGCTTTCAGAAGAAAATAAATGGAGAGCCTTTAATAGTATGGAACCAAGATAAGCTTTGATTATTTGATTTAACCATTATTTTCATTCAGCTTTGAGCTAAAATAAAAATGTAATTTAATTAAAACAAAAAAATATTCATGCAACACCAGAATTTTTAAACTACATAGCCATGCGTATACCCAAGTACATATAAACGCAAGAGAATATACTCTTTTGGGAAATAATACAACGTGTTGTACTTTTGCCAACACTTCCAGTTGTAATGGGATATTCATTTGTAATTGATAAGAATAAAATTTGTACGATCCTCACAAGGCTCAGTAGTGTCTTCACTGGCACTATCCTTGCTGAAGGCAGAAAAATTGAGAGTGGATAAGATTTCAAAAAATACCTTCGAATTTTTATTCCAATAGAATAAATAAGTCTTTCTACGAACAATTAATGCCTAAGATAAGGTAATGTAAATCATAAAAAACTTGCCAACAGCTGAATGTAAAGCGCAATCAAGTTAGCTCTAAATAGTTTAATCTCAGCTTTTATTTTTTCGTTTGTAAAATGACTGGAATTCGATTAACAATACTGCATTGAATATAATAAAAATAAAACATATAGAATACTACCAAGAAGTGGTTCAGTAACAGAAAATCCATCACGACAGTTTGTTTGGTTAGTTCTTGGTTGTTTAATTTGTTGGGCGTGAGCTGAGAGCGTCAACAGTGGGCGAATGTCTGCTATAGGGTTCCTCAAAAGCTGTTATTCAAGAAAGAAAGAATATTTCAGAGCTCGGATGGATATTTCGTGTTAAACGTCCCGAAAAATGCTTGAAATAACACCGGCAGACATTCGATTCCACTTAGCTATTCAAATGCCACGAGGAATTCCAGAGAGAGATGGTAAAAAACATATTTAAGCTTCATGGACCGCAAAGGTGTACATTACAGGACATGTAACTCACATCCACGAACTATTTCGCACCATGCGAGGGCTAGAATGACACGGGCAAATAATCGCTTCACGTAACGGTTCAAAAATTCACGCGAACTACTTCATGTCGACATTTTTTCTGAAAATTTCCATTTCGCCTCACATTTGTAGAAAGGTTTATCCTTAATCCCCCTTCAGTTAAAAAAATGGCGTTCACGAATAGTAATAAATAAAATTAAAATCCATGAATGGAAAAAAACAGTTTATAAATTGAAAATATAAACCCATGGCTAGGTGCCTGTGCGTCGTAACGTTTCTAACATTAGTAGAGTCATAGACTATAGAGAAACTGAAAAACAAACCCATCATTGTCACAAAGTGAACAGGTATAAAAACAAAAAAAGTGCCTTTCAGTGTAGTGAGGATTCTGCCGAGGTTTGTTTTTGTTGTTTGGTACATTAAAAATTAGTCTCAAAAAATTATTCATCTAAAGTTTCCACGTTGCATGAATAGTTCCGGACCAAAATACAGTACAAAGATGTACGGAATGGTCGTCCGAGAGAAACTGTAGGCGCTACGAATCGAAAATTACCGGACGTTTAATTTTATTTCCTGCAGTATTTATTTCCTCCAGTATTTTCCATCCGTCGAGTTGGTTTTGTTTACTTCACACCTATCCAGAGTGTCCCATAGTAGAAAAGAGACTGTGATACCGATAAAAACATTGAGAGAAGGGTTTAGCGAAAATTGCCACAAAGAGAGTCCTCAGATCGTACATAAATGACGTAACCCAGTTGGTCACCGAAGGGATCAGATCAGAATTAAGTTATTATGATTTTTAATAAAGTCTTTATTTTAACTAATTTTGATGTTACGTAGAGGTTTTTATTCTACCAATTGCACTAACTCCATAGTGTAAAAAATATTCTAATTCTTTTTCAATGATGGATTCACATAAAAAACAATATTATTTTTAAATGAAACAGTTTCTGGCGCCACTTGGTGGAAATTATTCATATTGAAATTAAATTTTAAATACTTCGCCTTTCCAAATAAACCACTTTTATTACGAACTAGGTATCGTTATGGTATAACATCATCAGGTCAAATGATGTTGATGATGATGTTATACCATAACGAAACCTAGGTCGTAATAAAAGGGTTTTATGTGGATAGGCGAAGTATTTTAAATTTGATTTCAATATTGTTTTTATTTTTCTGTGCGTCTCATCATTTTTCTTCGGTTTGATATTCAGAGAAAGATTATTTACGTAATAATTTTGGCTACTGTAAATATTTTCTTTTGATTTTATCTTTAAGGTCACCAAAGATGGTTCAACTTGTCCATTTTTATTTTTCCATCAAGGTATCGATGGTAATTTTGAGAATTCCGATACGACTTCAAGCTGAAGAGTCCAGAAAATTATTCTCTCAATTAAGAATGTCAGCGATGAATTCCCTTCTTAGACGGCATATATATGTGCATATATATATACACACATATATATATATATATATATATATATATATATATATATATATATATATATATATATATATATAAAATCTTCGAAATGGAACGCTCTTCGGCGACGCACAAATATATAAAAACACAGATGTAGATTTTTAGAATATAGAGACACAAAGAAAGGACACACAATTTGTTATTTGACGTTTCGACAGCACGGCTGTCGTCTTCAGAATGGCGTTCTCGGGGAAGGGCGGAGAGGATGTGCGGGGGAGAGGTGGGGGACGGAGAGGTAAAGGGACCAATAGGAAATGAACAAGGGGGTGGGGGGATATGTAGGCAGCCATATGATGCATTTAGTGGGCTTGGTTCAGCCCGGGCGGTTTGAATGATTGGGCCACCCAGATATGCGCCATCTCGCGGGTTCTCACCTCTATTATACTCGCAGATTTGGGAAGGATTTCTATCACCGAAACGGAGAAGCAGTCGTCAAAAGATTGATTGTGGGAAGCGGTGTGAGTAGGGATGGGATAATTAAGAAAGGTGGGAGATTTGGTGGAATATCGGTGGTTATTCATGCGGAGGGAAAGTGCGGTCGTGCATTCGCCCACGTAGAAGGCAGGGCAGAAGTTAAAGGAGAGGCGATATATAATATTTTTTGAGGTACAGGTGGCGAGTGGTTGGGAGTTGGTACTGAGTGAGGGGGAGGGTCTTAAAAGATGACAGCATTTGCAGCGTGGGCGGTTACATGGTGCGGATAGGGGCGGGGTAGAGACGGGGGTGCTTGAAGTTGGATTTGTGGACTTGAAGATGTCTCGCAAGTTCGACGGGCGTTTAAACGAAACAGAGGGAAAGTGTGGGAATAAAAGTGATGTGGACTGAGTGTTATTGATAATTGAGAAGAGGTCACGGATTAGATGTTTAATTTTGTGTGTTCCGGGGAAGAAAGTGGTGATAAGATTAGGGCATTTTGGGCGGTTTGGTTTGGGGAGGGGAGTGTATTGGGTTGACGGTTTGAGGATTTTACTATTTAGTAGTTTTTCAGGGTACCCACATTTTCTGAGAGATTCATGCAGCTGGTCCAAGTATTTCTGTTGGGAGGGGGTGTTGTTGCAGAGACGGAAGCCACGGATAGAGAGTGAGAATGGGATGGAGCGCTTTGTGTGAGGTAGATGGCAGCTGTCGAAATGAAGATATTGTTGCTTATTGGTTGGTTTAATGTGGACTTAGGTGTGAAACGTGTTGTTTTAGAGGTGAATGTCGATATCTAGGAAAATGATGTTCGAGTCGAGAAATATTATATATCGCCTCTCCTGTAACTTCTGCCCTGCCTTCTACGTGGGCGAATGCACGACCGCACTTTCCCTCCGCATGAATAACCACCGATATTCCACCAAATCTCCCACCTTTCTTAATTATCCCATCCCTACTCACACCGCTTCCCACAATCAATCTTTTGACGACTGCTTCTCCGTTTCGGTGATAGAAATCCTTCCCAAATCTGCGAGTATAATAGAGGTGAGAACCCGCGAGATGGCGCATATCTGGGTGGCCCAATCATTCAAACCGCACGGACTGAACCAAGCCCACTGAATGCATCATATGGCTGCCTACATATCCCACCACCCCCTTGTTCATTTCCTATTGGTCCCTTTACCTCTCCGTCCCCCACCTCTCCCCCGCACATCCTCTCCGCCCTTCCCCGAGAACTCCATTCTGAAGACGACAGCCGTGCTGTCGAAACGTCAAATAACAAATTGTGAGTGTCCTTTCTTTGTGTCTCTATATTCTAAAAATCTAGATCTGTGTTTATATATATATATATATATATATATATATATATATATACACACATACATACATACATACATATTTATATATCCGGACTACAACCTTGACGTGGTGAAAGGGCTTCTGCGTTCCGATGACCCCTAGAGCTGTGCTGGCGGGAGTAATAAAAATTGCTCCTGGTAGGGTCACCCATGCCAATATAATAGGTCGAAGGTTAGGAGCCAGACGAAAGGTAGTCCACGCAGCGTCTGTTCCTCAGTGAGGCGGCTGCAATGGCGTCTGACCCCAGTGGGGCGGCCAATAAGTGATGGTGTCACGTTAAAAACACTATTGAGGAAGGCAACGGGAAACCACCTCAATTATCATTCCCAAGAACAATGTGATGGACAATAGAGATATTTTGAGTCCTGGCAACCACGGGGCTCGGCCCAATCGGCCGTGTGTCGTGCCCGGCAGCGGGGGAGGCAAGGCTTCCGCGGTCGTCATCCCACGAAACCCTTGCAAGGGAAAACCAGCAGCAGCAGGACAGAAGACGCAGGAGAAGAAGACCAAATTAGTTAGAATAGGAACGTGGAATGTTAGGACAATGATGAAGACAGGGAAATTGGAGAATGTTAAGCGAGAGATGGAAAGGGGAAATATAGATATTTTAGGTCTATGCGAGGTGAGATGGAAAGATAGCGGGGATTACTGGAGTGATAAGTATAGAATAATATATAGCGGTGGGGACGAGAGTCAACGAGGGGTTGCCATAGTATTAAATGAAGAGGTAGGAAGAAGCGTAGTCAACATAGAGCAGGTAACGGATGGAATACTACTAGTGGAGATAAAAGCAGAACCGACGAACTTAGTTATTATTCAGGTATACATGCCACCGAGCAACCATAAGGAAGAAGAGGTCGATAGGATATACGATCAGTTAGAGGACATGATCGCGTGTGTTCCTGCAGGGAAACATTTGATAGTGATGGGGGTTTGGAATGCGACGGTAGGCGAGGGAAGAGATGGTGACGAGGTGGGGGACTACGGTTTAGGCACGAGGAATGACCGCGGGGAGAAAGCAGTTGAGTTCTGCAGGAGACAGGGGTTAGTTATCACCAACACTTGGTTTAGACACCACAAAAGACGCAGGTATACATGGAAAATGCCAGGTGACTCAGGAAGATATCAGCTAGATTATATCCTGGTTAGACACAGGTTTAGGAACAGTGTGATAAATTCACACAGCTTCCCGGGGGCGGATGCGGACTCAGACCACAATTTAGTTGTTATGAAATGTAGCGTACGTTTCAAAAAGATAAGGCAGGGGCGGCGAGTTAGAAAATGGAATGTAGAAGCATTAAATGGGTTGAAAAGGAAGGAATACAAACAGGTGGTAGAGAAAATTATAGAGGATGGTAAAGGGCTTAGTACTATCCAAGAAAAATGGGAAATGATCAAGAAAGGGTTGTCTAAAGCCGCAAAAGACACTATTGGAACCGTTAACGCTAAAAGGACTAGGAAACCATGGATCACGGATGAGATGATTACAAAGATGGATGAGCGGCGAAAATGGAAGAATGTAAATACAGAATTAGGCAAAATGAAGTACAGAGAATTGAACAATAAAATGAGGCGGGCAACAAATAAAGCAAAAGAAGCATGGTGGAAGACGCAGTGCGAGGATATGGAAAGTCTGCAGAGGAAGGGTGAAATCGGTGCGCTGTACAGCAAAGTTAAATCGTTATCGGGAAGTAAGAAAGGAAGAGCTATGCCAACAGTTAGAGATAAGGCGGGTAAGGTAATAGTTGACGCAGGAAAGATCCAAGAGAGATGGAAGGAGTATATAGAAGAACTGTATAGTAAAGAACTCAGACCAACAAAGTTAGACATTGAAAAAGAAAATGACGTAGAGGAAGACAGCTTAGGTCCAGGCATACTAGACAATGAGATAGAAAGGGCATTAAGGGAGATGAAACTAAATAAGGCCGTGGGGGTAGATAACATTCCCGTAGAACTTTTAAAATGCTTAGGAAAATGTGGGAGGAAGAGGCTGTATGGGCTGATCTGTAGTATTTATGAGCTAAAGTTGTTCTCGGGATCATAAACAAAAGGATAGAGAGTAGGGCATATGATTACTTAGGGGATGATCAGTTTGGGTTTAGGAAGGGAAGAGGTACGCGTGATACCATTGCGGTAATGAGATTAGTAATCGAGAGGAATATAGAACACAACCAGGAGTTATTTGCCTGTTTCGTAGATTTCGAAAAAGCGTTTGATAGAGTGAATTGGGAAAATTTAATGAGTACTATATATTGCAGAAAATAGGAATAGATTGGAGGGAAAGGAGGCTAATCCGCAACCTGTACATGTCTCAGACTGCTCAGGTGCGAGTGGGGAACGGGGAGTCCGGTTGGGCAGTGTTAGGAAGGGGTGTAAGGCAGGGTTGCCCATTATCACCGTTGCTGTTCAACCTGTATGCAGAGGAAATGATTAAAGAGGCATGGGAAGAACTGGAGGTAGGAATGAAGGTGGGCGGGGAATTCATAAAATCAGTTAGGTTTGCTGCTGACCAAGCTTTAGTTTGTCAGTCAGCCAAGAGGTTGCAAGCATTGCTGAGTGAATTGGAAATTCAGTGCGACAGGTATGGGATGAGAATCAATATTAATAAAACAAAGGTTATGCGATTTTCTAGAAAGAAAAAGGCCAAGCTTAACATTAAAATAGGAGGGCAAAAACTAGAGCAGGTAGAACAGTTTACGTATCTAGGGAGTGTTTTGGACCAACACGGTCAAAGTAGTAGGGACGTAAGGAGAAGAATTGCGCTAGGAAAAGAGGCTTTCACAAGGAGGATGAAGTGGATGACGGGGACTTTGAGTAAGGATGTTAAGAAAAGACTCGTAAAAACTTTGATATGGAGCGTAGCTATGTACGGCGCGGAAACGTGGTCATTGAAGCAGGAGGATAGACGTAGATTGGAGGCTTTTGAAATGTGGGTGTGGAGAAGAATGGAGAAGGTGAAATGGACAGAGAAGAAAACAAATGAGGAAGTACTTGGTATGGTGGGCGAAGAGAGGGGTTTGTTGGGAGCAATCCTATGGAGGCAGGAAAAGTGGATGAAGGGGGTGTTGACCGGCAGTGGGATGTTGAAGACTGTGATAGACGGTAGAATGTTGGGCAAAAGAGGAAAGGGAAGGAACAGGATAAGGATGTTGGACGGGATGAAGGGAGGAAGAAAGTACTCAGAGATGAAGAGGGAACTGATATAGAGTAGGATGATGGATTTTGTGTTTTGTTAGGAGTAATAAAATATTTGTTTGGTAGTTGTGTCCATCCAAAAACCTACCTTAACCGGTAGATTACCTTAAAAAAATATGCATATTGGTGAAAATGACCAAGAAAAACGTGGGGGTGGTAGTTACTGACTTAAAGAAGTGATGGAGGAATTGACGTTTCAGCTCTAGATTGCAAAGCATTGTCACTCTTCCGCGCTACCCCATAACCGGTCGGGATATTATCATAATTAAAATAGTGAAAATGTAAATTTTTCAAACCTGGCTGGCAATAAAATGACGTCAGCCACCAAAAATGACATGAGCTCATGATTTTAGAGTCAATCTAGGCACATCAGTAATAGAAGCGATGTACTATCACACCATCGATGTCGTTACCTACTACGTTTACCATACTTCGTACTCAAGATTGTAAATGGACGCCATCCATGAATGGTTCCAAATACGAGAGTACATTGGGTACCTACCCGATCTCTCCGTACGGGATGAGCTCGGGAGAGGCAAGGGTTTTCGAAGGAACGAGAATTAGCTGAGTCGGGCCTCCTCCTGACTCCCTCCGACACTTCGGGGAGAGGTGAGTGTGTGTGGGGGAGAGCGAGAGAGAGAGAGAGTAGAGCGGGGAAAGGGGGTTGAGTGGGTGGGAAGAGCTGAGCACGGGGCGTGAGGGAAGGAGTGGGAGGCAAAGATTGGTGGGGAGTTTTTCGCGGCTATTATTAGTGTTAGGGCCTGGCGGCCCTCATCCTCACCCATCTGCACCGCTTGTTTGAAAGACGCCCCGGCGTTTATTTCAAAATTTCCGAGGGAGAGGTCGCCTCGGAAGCGTGCTCCACTTTACTCGTATGACGCGGGCTACTCCAGTCAATGCCCCACCCCCTCGTCCCATCCCCCCTTCAAACCACTCCCCCCCAAACCTTCCAGATCCCGCCTCCACCCCCTCCTCCCAGGCGGACCGCACTTGCCTCCACCACGTCCAACACCCCTTTTCTTCGGCAGCGGAGGAGAGGTGATTTTCGCAGGAAAATCATTTTCCTCATCCCCTCCTCTTTTATCTTCCCTGCGTTGTTTCATGAACCCCGATCACATCCCCCACGCAGAAACCCCTCCGTACTCATTATCTTCCGAGTTGCAAACCCATTTCCATCCCTAACCCCTTTATATTCTGTGGTTTTTTACCATGCTGGACTGTCTGTAGGGTTCGAAATGGTGGGGGAGGTTACTTCCTTTACCTCTCCATCTACAAATTATGTTTTCTCTCTTCAGAACAAGTCTCGAAAATTTCGGGCTGGAGGTGTGTTTTCAATGTTGTCGGCGTGATTGACGACGCGAAGGATATGGACCGATGACGTCACGAGATAAAACGGCGCATCTCCAAATCCTCGATCTGAAACGTCATACATATGTAGCTTCACCGTGAAATTGCAATGCCAGGCTAACCAACTAGAGATAGGTGATCAAAGTTTTAACTTGAGAGATGAATTAATTGTTATTTCCCTGGTTTTTGGTGGAAGAGTCTCCGTCTAATACAGGAGGAATATCAGGAATATACATACATATATATATATATATATATATATATATATAATATATATATATATACACACACACACACACACACACACACACAATGTAACCTTAAAGAAAACACAGAAGTAGTAGTTTTAAGGGGAGGCGACCGACAGCTAAGGTCATTTGCGCCATAGGGGATGGACAGGAAAGGATGAAGGGTGGAGAGAAACCCGGCGTCGGCATTAGCCTACTCTTTACGAAAGGCGCCAAGGGGTCCGCAGTTTAACGTCCCATCCGACGGACGGCGTACTCACTCAAAGTGCCCTCCACAAAGCACCTCAAGTAGGGATCGAGATACCTCTGAAAAATATTCAACACCGCCGGGATTTGAACCCGGCGGTGTTGAATATTTTTCAGAGGTACTAATATTCCAGCGTTTGAGTGACGAGCAGCTGAATTGGAGACTGGATTTTTTATGGAAAATTCCATAGCATGACAATCCGAAAAGTGGCTAATGATAAATGACGTTTCCAAACATCATTTGTAGTACTTATGAGCTACTTACCATATTTTCACATTTGCGCACTTTAACCTGTTGCATCTCCACCTTAAATTTTTGGATGTTTCCCTAAATAAATGACCTTACCTTACTTAGGTGTTAACGGAGGAATTCCGCGGAGTTTGAAATTATTTTATTTATTGTCATAACCAAAAAATCTCTTTTACCATTCCCAAGAGTTGTAAATTAGTCACGAACACAGGCCTACTTAATTCACTGCGCCCAGGCAAACGTATTTTGGTTAAGCACGCGAAGGACCTGCGGCAGCGTATACTAACTGTACTCAGAAAAAACAACGCCGTTTTTCTATCTTCTCTCCCTTTATAACCGGGCTTAAATACAACTTCAATCTACATCTTTTATATTCATACCAACCCATTCATGCTCTCACCAGCTACTCCATCCTCGTAAACCAGGCTCCGTGGCGTTGATCCTCAACAGATTCGTACTTAGCTGCTTTACGTGCATATTTTCATCATCACAGCATCATTTCTCATCTCCTTGCTTAACCTCTCTTTAATTACAATTACATAATTACACTTTTAGCTCACTTTTATCCTCTCCCGTAGCCTCACCATTATTTCATGACTATTGTAAGTTGATTAATCAGTTATTTTATTTTGTTTTTTAAATTTTTGACAAAAATTTCACCACGCATCAATTTTATTTTAAATGGTTCAAAATGTCCATGGCTACTTCCTCCAGGTATAAAATGATAAATTTTTGACTTCGCTAGATTGCCATCAAATATTTTTTCTCGTTCCAACAATGGGTTATTCGTTAACACTATATCATTTCTTTTACTTTCTGTGAAACAAATTATATGATATGCAATATGGGTGTACACCATGTTCCTTCCCCTTTCTCATCTACAGAGCTCTATTAAGTTTTAACTCCACTTGTATTCAGCTGAGGGGTCTACTACGGTACCTAATATTGTACATTCCTACTGCTCACGTCTGGGTTCGACCCCCGGAAGTGGCGGGCTACTTAAGGCATTTTGGTGCCCACTTTAATACCGTGGAAAAGTGGACTTCAACTTCCTCCTCCTTCTCATTCCGTTAGGGCGAAACACATGCCTACGTGCTCGTCATTGGAAAAAAACCAATTACCTTTTCTCCTCACCCTTTTTACCCATAATTCATATGCAGCCAGAATCGCCTACCTATCCTATAAAGTAAATACAATTGACTTGCGCACCTGGATGAAACTAGAATCTAGTCATTTTACGGAGATGACTAAAGGAAATTGATTCGATTCTACGTCGTTAGTGGGCACGAAAGCGCTCTGGGGGAGGCTCTCAACCAAATTTACGAGGGGGGAAACAAAAAGGCAAGATGGGAATCAAATGCAAAATGAGGAGGAAAATTTGGGGAAATAATAACGCATGCCGAAAGAATAAAGTCAAGGAAATTTGATCATGCGAAGAGGTTAACTTTTATTTCTCCAATTCACGAGGCAATGAGTGCTGAGAGCACAAGTGCTGTTTACTTCTATTCTGGGACATCAATTCTGCAATCTCCCTGGGGCACAGTTCCACTTATGCTTCAACAGTAATTGGTTCGAAAGTACTGTACTCCAATGGTTACTGACGATCATCACTGTTAATTAGTCTTCAAATCGAAACAATTTTGAGGGACACAGCGAAATCAAATTTTAATGTAAAATGAAACTGAACTCCCTTGAAAATTTCGCATGGAACTGTACCGATATAAGGTTATCGAACCGACTGCTCAAATCAGTCGAATCCATATCGCGGTTTTTCCCAAATTTTGCGTTTCGCTCCCTCCACCTTGGATTCGGCGAGCACGTTGCCCACCGGCGGCCAAATCTGTTCGGCGAGGCCCATTGGATACATTTCGATCCTGAGTCTAACGATTGAATCATGGGCGTGGACCCACTCGTAGCGTTCCCCTCCAAGCTGCTCGAGTATTCCGCGTCACGTTCTCACCACCCATCACCACTGCAGCAGTCCCTACTACCTCCCCCTCCCTCCACACGCCCCTCATCGCATCTCGATCGTGACCACGTGCTACCTCTCACGCTTTTACTTCCCCCCTCCACCCATTGCCCCCAGTCACTGCTACCCACCACTTCCTCCCTCTCTCCCGCGCCCGTTTCCTCCCCTCCCGTTGAACCTTTCACCGCTTGTCTCACGAAATAGCCGCAACCCCATGCCATCCTGCTCGTCTTACCGTCTCATCCACCGACTCTTGTCTTTCGAAAGTCGCGCTCGGCACTTCGTCACACGGGTTCAACTACCAACCCCCCACTATGACCTCCCTCCCCTACCACATACACCTCCCCCTCCCTCCTTTGATGGGACCCCCTCCCAATAATTCGACCAAAAGCTATCCTCAACGACATCTTCTAGTTTCTTCCACCATCAAACTAAGCTAGTGCGATCCCGGAAGGGAGTTTGAAAAGGAAATTTACAAAGATATCAACGTCGTCGATTTCACTTTGGAAATGGACGATATTATATAACCTTATTTGCATTACAGTTGCACAACATTGAAGACTCTGATTATTGTAAAACAATATATCATTGAGGAGTTAAGCGGCGATACCGTATGGAAGGTTCATTCCCGTAGTAGATTCTAAGACAAGCTTCTTCAGCAAAGATAGGAAGAAAATCCTGGCAATGAATTTAATATGGAGCGAGGTTTTGCACGATACGGGAAGTAGTCTTTCGAGCAAGAGGATAAGCGTTTACTGGAGGCTTTTAATAAGTGGCTGTGGAAAACAATGGAGAAAATAAAATGTATGAATAGGAAATCAAACAAGGTTCTAGGCGTGGTTGGAGGAAATGAAGAAAGAAAAAAAATAAAAAAACTCTCCCAGGCTGCTGAGAGAAATCCTATGAAGAAGAGGTAATGGGATGGCAAAGAAAGTCATAGAGGGGAGAATGCTGAGAAAGCGAGGAAGAGTGAGGAAAAATAATTGGCATTTTGGATGAATTTTAGGGAGCTAGAAAGTATTCAGAGCTTAAGGACGAGATAGTGTAGGCCTTAGTATGGAGTTTAAGGATAATTTGTGGCATGTTAGTAGGGGCTTAGAAGTAGAGTAGCGATTAGTGCCTGGGTCCACCAAAAACCTACCTCTAACATCAAAAAAATCGATTATTAATAAAGCGGAACTTGGTTGGGGAATATAGACAGACCAAAATGCCAGTAAGGATTCATTTTCACACACAAAAAACATACGAGGGTCATCCGGAAAGTAGTACCCGTTCGTGAAATAAAGACACAAAAGTAAATATTAACAAACATAAAAAATTTTATTTGAAAGAGGATACTTTAAACTACTTCTCAACATAATCTCCAAGCAAATTAAGGCATTTGTCATAACGTGTGACAAGTTTCTGTATTCCTGCTGCATAGTCCTTCGCCGCCAGCTCATTGAGATACGCGAGGGACCCATCTTGCACAAATTTTTGCATAATGCAGATGGTGTTTAACAATTTCATGAACAATTGTTCGAGAAACATTGGGAAAATGCTCACAGATGTCATCAATTGTGACGCGCCGATCGTTCCTCACGAATTCGTCAACTGAGCTCACCAGTTGGTCTGTAATGACAGACGGTCTCCCCGAACGCTCATCGTCGTGTGTGTTCCCCCTCCCCATGTTGAAGTTGCGACACCACCGCCGAACAGACGACTCGTCCATTACATTGTCTCCATACACCTCCTTTAATTGGCGATGAATATCACATGGGCGAACGTTTCTTGCATTGAGGAATTTAATCACTGCCCTCACTTCACAACTGGCGGCGTTCTCAATTTTTTTAAACATTGTAAACAATCACAGAAACAACACAGGCAATGCTAGCGTCACGCAACTTGGCTCAGAGAAGGCAGACAAGCCACTGAAGCTATCTGACCTCGTCCAGCGGCTACTCGCGTCGTCAGCACTTCATGCGGCACGAACGGGTACTACTTTCCGGATGACCCTCGTAATTGGAACACCATAAAACATTAGGAACAGATAGGTATACCAATTATTCCCAAAAAATAATCTATATTAGGTCTAAGAACTATATCTATGGGTGTTTATTTTTTATATTCCTCCACTAAAATATTTCAGTTTTTTCCGTATCATACTATTAATTCGAGAAATACATAGATTGATTACGATAGACAGTATTATCGAAGTACCGGTAGTTGATATTACTTCTTGAGTTACTTATATCAATGAGCTTGTAGCCCATTACCCTCAGTGTTGGCACCTATCCCACCGAAGTGCTCAAGGTACCACACACATTTTTCGTCGCCCAGCGACACAACGCCCGATCATCGCGGTCGACACATCGCAATATCGCACAGCTCAACGACCCATGCGCCCAGTCTCCCTCTTGTTCCCCTTCCTAACACCCATCTCCCTCGCGCCCATTTCCCCCGTCCTACCCCCGGACGAATTTTACTTTGCCGCGGCGGTGATTTGCATGCAACTAAACGCCCACGCACGCACGCGCTCCAATCTCGCTCGATCCCCCCCCCCCAATCCCCCGGGGTCTCCAACCGACCGCGCACGATATTATTTCCACTCCACTCTCTCTTTCCACCGCCCCGACGTCATCCGTGGGCGAGAAGGAGTACGAAATTACTGACCTGAGTGAAGGACGATAGACATGCGGAGTGCCCGGAGATTCGTCGCGGAGGGTGAAGCAATGAAGGGTTCATTGACGTGCGGAATCATAAGCGGACTGATCCCGCTGAGATACTCCGTAAATTTTCGGGGCATGACTCTTGAGAGCTGGGACCTAAAGCTTTAAATTTTCGAAAAATTTCAACTAGAGTGTGTGTGTGTGTATATATATATATATATATATATATATATATATATATATATATATATATATATGTATATATATATATATCTATATATATATATATATATATATATGGACGGAGCTAAATACTATAATAATAAATTAATTAATTCTTTAATGATAATTCTTTAATAAGACTTCATTTTGTAGTATAGTTTTTTATGGCGCAGAAATATGTTAATACAATCAAGATGATAGGCGTCAATTGGAGGCTTTTGAAATTTGGATGCGGAGAAGGATGGAGAAGGTGAAGTGAACAGAATCTGATTTCAGGTTGTGTTTTTGGTTAGGCAAGGCTAGTTAATGCATTGTTGTACAATTGCATGGGTTGTTTTCATCCAAAACCTACCTTAACGGAGAGAATACCCATAGCAATTATGTAAATGAGTATGTTAGGGTGTGTATTTATATATATATGGCATATATTAATCGCATATATTATTACATAATAAATAAACACTAATATGTTATATATTAGTGGGTCGCGGTAGTCTAGGGGGTAGAGCGTTGGACTGCTGACACGGGTCACGGGTTCGATTCCCGGCACTCTGAATTCCAGAGACTCTGGGCACCTGCAGCTACACCCAAGCTATGTGATTTTTCGGGTACCAGATCTTCCTGGGAATCCATAACCGGCAAAGGGAAAGGAACAGGCCCTCCTACCGTGATGTGTGAATTTCACACGCCGTCGGGCTTAGTACTGGCTGAACTCTGCCATCACCTGCCAAACCGACCTTCGGGTTGATTACTGTGTTTATGGTTAATATACATATACATATATATATATATGTATATATATATATATATATATATATATATATATATATATATATATATATATATATATATATATACAGGGTTCGTCCGGAAAATAAGTGTACTGACTCCTGGGCTGGGCGCGCCGCTCCAGGCGCTCCAGGCGCCCCCAGCACCGCTCTGACGGGCTGCGATTGAAGGGGGGTATGTTGGCAAACGACGCTGAAAAAGGCAGTCGGCTCTGAGCTGTGGTGTAGTGAGGAGCTCTGTTAACGCGAACCTCCACGCTTCGACCCACGTCACGGAACGCGATGCCGAAGTTTTTGGAGCAGCGTTATTCCATCAAATTTGCGGTAAAGCTTGGGAAAGCGTCTACCGAAACTGTCGGTATGATTAACCAGGCTTACGGGGAGTCAGCCATGTCCAGAAACATGATCTTTCGGTGGCACAAGATGTTCGTGGAGGGCAGAGAAGAGGTCGACGACGAGTCTTCGAGAGGTTCCCGATGATGCCTTCGCGGGAGCGTTCCAGGAATGGGAACGCCGCTGGAACAAGTGTATCGACTCACAAGGGTCCTATTTTGAGGAATATTAGCTTAAGATATGTAAAAGTGTAATAAATTTTTTTTTCCTGAGCTCAGTACACTTATTTTCCGGACGAACCCTGTATATATGTAAATATACATACATCTGCCTTTAGTTTCTTCCGTCCGTAGAAGGTGTAATGATGATGTAATATATATCAGGCACAAGTATTTCCATTTGCAATTGCGTCTATCACATTAAGATCTAGAAGGCGTCATGCCCAGTGAAATTAGTCTAATTGTGCGCTGATCCCAGTTTCATTAGTATATCAGTCTTAGTATCTATCTTGACATTTAGTATGTTTTCCTTCAGTATTTTGCCTACCTACACAACTACTTTTGACTCAATCGCTCTCTTATCATTCTCTCGAGCAATGATGGCTATATTTTTATTTTTGCGCTGAAACGAGGTTCCATGGCCCACGCAATGTATTCGTCTCCAACCTTTTTCATCATTATTTCCTGTCTGCCGCGTTTTCCTTTGAAGACGGCAGTTAATAAGTTGATGAGGGAATTGCCAACTGTCTTCGCTTATTGCTGCACTAATTAGACCTTCCTGGTGACATAGAACGGCGCAGACCGCAGACACAATTTATTTTAAATTTGCGTGTGAAGGAAAACTATTTTTTCGAGTAAAAATTCACCCATCAAAGAGCAGCCAAGGCATTTCAGTTTTTTCTAGTATATAAATAATCTTCCAAATTTTTAGCTTGGAGAATTTTCTCGTTATCCTAATAACAAAATAGGTTGACGACGCATTGAGCCAATTAAAACCGCATACTAATATAAAAATTTGGTAAAAGAGATACCTGAGATGTAATTAATGTAAAAATTAAAATTTATAAATGATTAAAATTGTACGAAAAAAGTAAGAAATAAAATACTTCCGAGGGATGGAAAATGTTCAGAGCTCATCATAACCTAAGGACTTGATCCTATAAATGGGAAATGATGTATCCAGTGACATTCACTATGCCGTCACTTCATTCCTGTGCAATAAAAAGTAATATTTAAAAATGAAATATAGAGTTCAATGGTAATTTTGGGTGTTAAAGACAAAACTGAGTAAAATGGAAAAAATTTCTTAAAACATGTCCCATACGTACGCCAAAATTATATGAATAGCTAAAAATGTCCATGATACTATTAATAAATAGACACGCCAAGTGTCATTAATGATTTTGGTGTAGACAATTACAAATTACATGGCTGGCTTTCAATAGTTTTTCAATCCACTCGCAGAAACCTGTTGTGCGATCCTTTCCGTCAATGTATTAATTGTCTCAAACATCCGGCGGATTGAGATTAATTTTTGCGAGGTCCTGGGGTGCGGGTCGTTCAACCTTCCCCACGGCGTCTTCTCTTCCGCCCTGCCTTCCGAAAATCTTCCGGCGCAGAAAATTTCAATGCATCTCCCCCACCGAAAGTCCCCCTCTCGCGTGCTCGCCACCAGTGTGGCAACGCTCAATCATTATTCAACCCTTCCGTGTCCTATTCCTCGTCCCCGCGCATAAAAATATCTAGTTCGTCTTTCTCTCCAACGGGGAGACGTAATTTCGAGCGCAAAACCTATCTCAAAGTCAATAACTTTCTATTACTGTCGTCCCCTTTCCGTGAAAAATTAGGTGTTTCCGAACTAACACACCTCACCCCAACCCCTTTACCATGCTGCCTCGAGGTCTCTCTGGAGAGCAGTAGCGGAGGCTTGAAAGGAATACACGTGACGACGGTAAGAGGAATGAATCGAGCACGGAAATGTTCCATCTTTAAGATTCATCTACTCCAGGAAGGTAAAGGGGCACTCATTCATTCAGTACGTTCTAGGGTATCCTTGATCAAGCATCATTATTCATGGTTAGAATGGGCATTCTTACGAATACCACCACCCTGTGGTCTAGAAAAGCTAAGGGAATGAATGACCGCGAAGAGGGAATTTCACCGTATTCCTGAAGTAAAATGGATTCTTTGCTAATAATCTCACCCATAACTATCTTCGGAAAAAGTGTGGATTATATCAAATCATATACACAAATAGAAGAATGAAGAATCATATCATATAGGTTGCTGGATTGTGTTTTGTTAGGAGTCACAAAATATTTATTTGGTAGTTGTGTCCATCCAAAAACCTACCTTATCCAGTAGATTATCCAATAATAATACATGCATATCGAGTGGATTGGTTTGGCTCAAAAGCTGGGAATTTCCCTTGGGTGCATCATTATTATCGGGTGGCGGTTGCTACTGATATGCTTAATGCTTGCCGCTCGCTCTAAAAGTTGCAAGACATAATTTAGACCACGTTCCATTAACGACATTCAACTCTCGATCGGCAGAAATTTATTGGTTTTATCAATGTTTCCGTGTAGTTTACGAAATTCAACAGTAACAGGCGATAACATTGTCAAATGCATTGGCTTCACAATGCCCATTGAACATTAGCAGCATACTACTTCGTGTCCTGGCGCAATTAATCAGGTGCACCAAGCAAACAAAAAATAAGAATTGGAAACATAAAGAGCTGAAATCTGGATTTAGCATCCGGGGTCCGCTATCGCCATTGGCATCTTTTTAAAGGAAAACCGATTTTCGATGATATAATGTTGATAATGAGACATTAATTTACTATTAATCGATGGGTTGGACTGCAAAGGAACGTAAAGTAAAAACCTCCTGCTCCACTTAACTTTCAGTCGACCTGTCTGCCATTGCATGTCATACAAGATTCTGTGATAAAATCACTGAATGCGTTATTTTTGGAACTGAGAAATTTCGTCGCAAACCTAATTTATTGCAACCGGAATGATTTTACGTTCTAAAGATTGGTCTGAGGCATTTTTTCCTTGATTCGTTGGAGGGAATCTTCTCCCCGAGGATATTAAGAGTATTTTCATTCGTCTAAGAAATCATAGATATACGAGATATTATTGAAATGTGAAAAATACTAATATTTCAATTGATATATAATATATTTATCAGGATTTCAAAACAGTAATAATAGTTTTAAAAAGAGATCATGAAATACGCCCAGTTTCAGACATAGGGCAATAACATTCATGTAAACTTTATTAGCTTACACTTACATAAATTACTATCTGCTATTTCTCCATTTGACATTTTTCCTAAGAAAAATTAAATATATTTTAATAATAACGTGGCATCCATCGTTATAGCACGAATATGAACTATTGTCAAAACTTTCAAATTCAAACTGTCACAGCCAACACTAAAAAATATTCAAGCGAGTACAGGCTGACTCTTTCTTTGCAAAATAAGCAAGAAGGTTTCCAGCATAGGCATATCTAAAGTGCACAATTCAACATCTAAAAACATGAAGATATCCGAAGAAATCTTCAAAGATACATTGAGAACATTTTTTTACGGAATTAACATTTTGTTCTCTTTCCGTTTTATTGATACAATAACGTACTATTCTACATTTACTAAAACACATAAATTATGTTGACGTGGTAGTTTTTCATCATTTAACCATCGATATCTGCGAAGGAACCATGTCGTAACTTAAACCATCAATTCGCGTTTCACCTTGCGTGATTTCCGTTGAACCTGACTTGTCGAATAATTTATTTATTTAGGGCCACTATGATTGAACAAGAGCTTGGTCTAATCTCACGAGATCTAATCTTTTATTCTTCTCCCTCACTGCAGGAAATAAACCAACATTCAATAGAAAATTTGTCTATCGCCCTTCTGCGAAATCATCTGAGCAATTTCCTCGCGGAGGCGTCGCTTTATTCCGTCCCGCGTCTAATAGGTCAGCTCGGATGAAATATCGTGACTGACACACGTTCGCTCGAAATTAGCATTCGCTTGTATTTTTTCCCTCTCTACAAAATGCCTTTTTGTTATTCACCCTCCTCCTTCCCCCTCACCCACCCCCGCAGACATCAAAACGTCTGTTTTGCATCACACAACGACGTAGCGTCAGACAAGGCGGATGGATAGGTGGCGAACCTTGGCGAGCGTTCAGAATGGGTTCCGTGTGGACCTATTTGGGATCGAAATACAGCCGTCTTGCACGCTATCTCGGATGAGAGGAAGCTAAGGGAATGAAAAAAAAAACGAATGCTGCAGTCACCACACGAGCAAGATGCGTAGCCGTGCGCCTGAGGAGTGAGTTTTCTTGGCAGGAACTACAAGGGACCCGAGGTGTTGGATCGATGTTAGGGTTCCTAACGAAGAGCAGCACGGGTCGTTAGAATTATTTAATGATGAAGTGAAAAGTGTCAACGAAATGATCTCAGATCTGGTCTGAGATTTATGGGAGAAGAGATGGGGTATCACAAATCGCGGAGAGATATTTGAATCGGGCGGGTTCAAAATTGGAGGAAAATCAATTCATCATAGTCAAATATGTATCATAACTTTCCGATTGGATAGCGTATGCCAAATTAGGGATTTGAATCCACCTTGGACCCTGCTATCCGTATGACACGTGGCTGCTCCTACTTCAAGTATTCCACCCTTAATCCAAGTACTCAAACCACTTTATTAGCAGACATCTCTTACCAGTGATACGCTACCTTTCATGAACCACCTGGACAACTTGCTTACGCATATTTTAAGCATAAGCTGTAGATACCTAACTTAATTATTCTATACAATGCTAATAAGTTACTGAGAATAGATTAAAGCGGTGGCTACTGATTCGAGTGCGTTCCACAGGCCTTTGATTGGAAAAAAGCCCGAAGAATCAGGTTTCATGGAGATGGCGGTTAATTTGAACATTTGATAGCGCAGAAGTGTGGTTTGAAACTTATTAAAGATTATTCCTATTACATTTTCCAGGTCATTGCAACGCTACAAGGATCAGCTGAAATATTTAGGAAATACGGGTGTGTATCGGAATCATCACTTGTGAGATCTTCGTCATACCCCATAAAGGCCATACTGCAGCATTAACGTTTCAAGCACGGCTTATTAATTATCAAAATCGAGTATCTATACATATATATATATATATATATATATATATATAGTTATATTAAGTTATATTCCACCAAAACGTCATCAGCTTGATTGTATACAGTGATAAAAACAACTATTTTTACGATATTGTGAGGTTTATTATATTAATTTAAGGTCGCAGCAGTAACCTACGAGTTGCCGCCCGAGATCCGTATTTAACCAAAACCTGGTTAGAGCATTAAGGGCTTTGTTCCATATCTATTCATTTTCTACATCTTTTACCTATGATTATATGGAATTATAACAGAGTGTGCGTAAGTAGGGCTGAGATCTGAACTTCACTGAACTTAAGTAACGTACTCATTGGCTTCACACTGAGTTGATTCTCTAACTAATAATTTTGAGCTAGTTTAGGGACAAGAGAGATATTCTATTGGAAATGGCAGACCAAAGATGAGGTATCTTCGAAATCTGGCGCTGGATGTGAATGCTCAAGATGTGATCGACAGATTGAGGAATAGGAGGATTGAGGATAATTGAGGAATGAGGTGTAAGGAAAAACATAAATCAAAAGGTCAGATGGACGAAATGAAAGATAAAATTGCCAAAATATGAGGCGTCATGGGTTTGATGGGAACAAAAAAAATGGAATACCCACTAGAAAAAAAGGACGGAAGGAAAGAGGAACACGAAGGCGAAGGAACAAACGTGTAGAATAAATAAAAAGGAATGTAGGACGGTTCTTAGAGAGAAAAAAAAGATTTCTTTTGGTAGGAAAGAACGGTGACATAATGTAAAAAAAGTCCTTTGATATGAAACATTTGCGAACGAAAAACGTTGAGCCGGGAAAATTCTTCAAAATAAGTGACCACTTTCCGAATGAAAAAATGGCTCCATACTAATTTTCTTCATTTGCTACCGAAAGGACATTGAAACGTTTTGTCTTGGGTGGGGGGGCAAAAATGGTAGCGGCCTTGTAACTCAGTCCATCCATTTTTTGTCATCATACTTTTCTCACTATTCACATCCCCATCGCTTCTAATCTTCCTTTCTCAGCTGCTTCTTTCGTCGATCTCTCAAAGAAAAGTAAACCCTACACATAAGTTTTTAAGAATCGCTTCCTAATGCCTACCCTGAGGCTATTTCCCATTAGAAGTTATTTATGAAAAAATCTTTTTGTGCTGGCGAAGTTCTCGTTACCATAACCCTCTTTCTGCTTCTTCCATCACTGAAGATCTGCGTGAATAGCAAAAATCTTCCACTTGTTCCATCCTATATTTACCTTTTCTTTTCCCAGCATCATCTTCCTTGCTTCTAATACACGGCACTATTTTAATTTTATTCCCGTTTATTTTAAAAATCATTGTTTCATCCTTTTTATCCTTATATAAAACAGGGCTCACGTCCTTGAGAATTGAGAATTTCTCAGCAATTTCTATTTTAGAATAATTTGTAAGGATCTCCTGTCTCTTGGAGGGAGGCTTGGGATTCGGCTGGAGCAGTCTGATAACAGAGAGTAGAAATGGAGCCATTTTGAGGGAAGAATTATGGGGATGCATTTGCATGGAATTAGGGATATATCATGTCATAAACGATCTTTTGGGTATATGGAGGAAACTATCATAGATAATGAAAACAGTTCATTCAGGAAAAAGAGCGAACATTAAGGACGACCAATAGGAGATAATGTCTTTTACATCCATAGCAGGGCAAAAGCAGTTGGCATCACGCACGAAGGTAAAATAGGGGCTTACGTCAGGGATGACGAGTAGCGTATGCAAAACAATTCCATGAATATAACCGTAAAAGTATTATTGTACGTAAAATCGTGCGAAAATAAAATAACTCGTGAACAATTAAGTAACAATCAAAGTTAACGTAACATTTTTGTGATTTAAAAAAATTTGAAATATAAAAAAAATAATTACTATTGAGTAATGCCCTGTTCCACTAAATAAAAGAAATGAGAATCACGAACTCTTTAATTTACAAGGGAACTTTTAAACCTGTGGTATGCACAATGCAATTAAATAGGATATGCAATAATGCTTCATGCTGAAATTGCGAAGGGATCCACAAGTGGTAAAAACTTCACTAGTAGTTTTGCGTGAATAAATTCTCATCACGACCTCGTTTCATTATGAATCCATGACTATCGAAACATGCATTTCCAAGGATTCTCGTTATGTAACCAAGATTCATTTGGTAGGCATATCTTGCTGATAAGACATCACCAGACAGTACATTAACCCCACCTTTTGACTTGTGAATCCACCTGTACTTCTTGAGGTGTAATACGGTTCAGCGAAATATAAAGGGGCTAATGATATGGCAACATACGAGAGAAATACCATAAAAAACTGTTCATTACTAGAGGAATTCGAGTGAATTCTTCGTGTGAATTCTTCGTGTTAACTCTTGTTAAGCGTGCTTTCATTTCTCTTTCTGAAGGATTTTGGGCAATGTTTGTGTTCTATTGTCTTCTCCGGTAGTTCTTCAAGTAATTTGGTCCGTGCTTAATTCATGCAATTGTTTAAAGAGTGGAATATATGGATGGGCTGCTGATCTACGTATATGTAACAGAATCCAATCTCACCCTCTAATACATGAATCCCTTACCTTTACATTCTTAAATCGTTTTAACGATTAAAAAGCCGGATGCTCAAATTTATTTTTGGGAGTGAGGTCAACGACGAACATCATTCAATCAGGGAAAAAAAGGAACTCGACTTTTCCCAATTATATCCGCATCCTTTTTTCCCGAAAGGAGGCAACCGAAATTTACGCACCTCAGTAGGTATTCATCGATTATTCCATTAAGGGTAATCTATCATTATCCTTTACTGCTTCAACTAATTGGTAGTTATCCTTTTTGGTAGCATACCGATCTTCTTGCTATTTACACTTTTAATTGGAAAATTCTCATTTTTCTCTCCCTCTCTCCACCCCCCCCCCCCCCCTCCTGGATAATTTATAATCGTGCTTTCCCACTGCAGCAGGAATGTGTGAAACTTGATGGAAATTCTACCATGTCCCTTATAATGTAAAACAGACGGTTGCAGACGGGTGTGAATAAATCAAATAGATGGACAAGTACCATGAATTAATGGATCATGGCGCATTTGAATTGAGCCTGATCATACTTATCATAGGATGATGCGCAACACGTCGCAGTTTTATATTTTGCGTTCGGGGAACTTCATCAATTGCCGGAAAAAAAACCTCGAAGCTATGTGCTTAATGGAATAGAGAAAAATTGGTTCGCAGGCTCAACTATTGAAGTTTTTCTCTTAATTTAAATGAAACGTGCGATGTTCCAACAGAAGGATGACCCCATCGCGTAACAAGTGGGTCAAAACCTTTGTCGATGCCGTAACGGAGTTAAAGCGGCCGTTGCTAAAAGGTCCGCAATTAGCAAATATTTTGAAGTGGCGCCGTCGCTGTCGGCGCAATTAATAGTAATGCTTGACTCACCCCAGGCCACCCCCACCCCGTTTCACGGCCTCTGAGCATGAAGTGGAGAACCGAGTGAGCGCCCAACGCGCTCACGAGTCACTTGGTAATGTGTGCATGGTGTAACATTTCTCACGAATACACAAGGGCTCCTCCTTTCAAACCTTCCTCCATCCCCCCACCCTATACTTCCTCGCTTCCCCCACCATCCTTCTATTCTCATCCCCATCCCACTCTTTCCTCCCCTCTGTTTAAAAGGCTATTATTACACCCAAAACGCGCGTAAGTGCGTGTGCCCGCCTGTCTGATGCGTCGTGTGAACTCTTCGTGACTTGAGTGTTTCCGAGGTGAAAAGCCATTATGCTCTTTCTTCCTCCTCCCCTCTACCCCCCACTCCCCGACGCAAATATACCGCGTATCCCCTTACGATGGCAGCATCGTGTCACGTAGGTAGAGGGCTCTCGCCCGCTCGTATTTGTCACTCGCGTTTCCGCGTCTCTTCCGGAAGATATCGCTTCCTCGATCACGGAGATATACCCGCAAAATTGCCCCTCCCCAACGAGCCCCGAGGACGTGAAATGCATTCCATTTTGGAAGATGATAAACCGTCGAAGATCTGTTGGGACACTCTCTCGTACCCCCTGGGCCGCTGTACTGATATGGACGGGCAAACATTTCAATTCATTAATTTCACCGCGACGGCAAAGTAGGAATACCCAATTGTAACGCAGCAATAATAATAATAATAATTGGTATCTGCTGGGACGATTTAGTTGTATGGCTGTATTTCCTACGCCATCCCTCGCCTCATCATCAATCGCGCAATCAACATTGAGAATAAATTTCATCATAAATAAAGGAAATACCGCCGAAAATAAAATGGAGAAATGTTTGCGTTGCATAATTATTTACATGCGCAAGGAAGACGTGAGCACACGTGTCGACACACACAAGAATTGAGGAGAATATGCGCTCGATTAATTCCAGGAACTTGGTGAGCTCTCTGGAAACTTTAGCGGAAAAGGCTAGCCGAGGAACTTGTAAACTTCCGCGCCGCAATATTCAAAAGATACTCGTAGAGTGCTTTTAGCGCTCTATTTGTTGTCATTTTCCCGCGCGCTATTTTAACATCATTGTGCTTTAAACGAAATATTATGTTATGCGATAATATGTTAAAGATTTACTTCACACCTGGTACATTCTAATTCGCCATAGCCGATATCATAAGGACGACTAATGTAAGACTCCTGGGATAGTTTTACATCGTTTATTTAATAAAGACACTTAACTCTGCTATTTACATGACAAATTTATGGACGGCGCGAACTCCGAGAGCTTTGATTAAATCACTACGAAACTCATTTGGAGAGAGTATTCAGCGACAGTATTATCTGATATGAATTGCTCTTGTAACTCTTTCTTCTTCCAAATAGAATTACTGGAAAATGCGCATATTCTGTTTCTGTTTATAATTTCTCATTTTCATGATATTGCTTCATTTATCTGTATTTAGTACGAGTATTGCTATGGCATAAATTATAGGATTCACTGGTAAGTTATTTGGGGTCAGATTTCAGTCTATAAAAGATGATAAAAATCCGTGTTATACGAATTTTAATCTCCTAGTAGAAGATTGAATTTGCCCGATCTGCATGGGGACTCTCGTTTCCCCCAATCAATGTCCTCAGAAGTGATATATGTATCATGAGCGTGAATATGGATATAAATTGATCGGTATGACTCACGGATCGGATTGCGTAGGTATCATCAGGAGGTTTTGCCACGGGATTAGAAATAATATGTGGGTTGCTCCTACGAGTAAGCAGCTTATTTACCATTCACAGCGGATATATATAAATATAGGGATTTATCTTTAGTACATAATTCCTACTTCTTCGGAGATTAAAAGATGGTGGCCCACCGAGGATACTGCGCATTTCCATATCTTTCGTTCCTCGCAGTGCATTGCGGCGACGTTGCTTCTTACGTTCTTGCTCAGGCATAGTCGTACGCCCCGACCTCTAATTGAAATTTACCTTAAACATTAGCCATCATACGGGAAGTTCAGAGCAGAAAAATCATTTGCCTACAACGGGAATCAATGCCTCGATTTCAGGCCAACAACTTAAATTAGTTAAGCTGCCAAGTTCTCACATAAAGAATTGTTTTGTGTTATATTACTTTCTGACATTGTGTCTACGGTCAATCGTCGGAACATCCTGGCATACACCGTAATTTCTGTGAATTACACATCCTGTTATCATTAAAGAGAGGTAGTAGTCCAATGGATAGAGCGTTGGACCACTGACCGGAGAGGCCCCGGGTCCGATTCCCCGCCTCTGGAAACACTCAGCTTCACCAGAGCTGTGTGATTTTCCGGGCGTCAGAACTTCCTGGAAAACCACAGGCGGCGACGGGAAAGGCCTCCTACCCTGATGCGTGAATTTGGCACGCCGCTGGGCTTAGCGTACACACTAGGTTAGCTCTACCCTCGCTTATCAAACTGACTTTTGGTTTGATAACTGTGGATGATAGTAAACAATGTTTTCAGATTCAAATTGACTGCTATTCACTCACAAAATTGACACATAAATTTTACCATGCACGAGTAGCCACGTGGATTAAGGTAATTATGATTATTAGCATTCTGTATCATATTACATCCGGATATTTTGAACTTCCGCATACGATTTTTCCTACTGTGGACGAGAGAGAACAGAACTCTATGAGTCTGATCTATCTGGCAGTCGATTTCCCTCAACTTGCTGTTAATAGTCTCGTCTACAAATATAAGAGGGGGTTGGAATTATTCTCCCTGAGTCATAAAATTCAACTGAAACTATTACCTTTTAGCTCTTATTTTACTACCTTGATCAAAAATTTCCCGGAATTTATTCAGAAAATTAAAAATACAAGTTTATTCATCTAAATCTATATTGTCCCCTTCAAAGTAATCCCCATCGACTGCAACACACTTATTCCAGCGCTTGATCCAATCCTCGAAACATTTTTTATATTCGGTTTTCGGTATGTCCATCAGTGCTTCCTGCGATTTTTCCATTACTTCCTCTCGGCTGCTAAAACGCGTTCCCCGTAATGGTTTTTTAACTCGATTGAACAGAAAGAAGTCACAGGGAGCCAAATCAGGTGAATTCGGTGGCTGTTGGATGGTATTTGTTGCATTTTTCGTCAAAAAATTACGAATAATGATAGCACTGTGCGACGGTGCGTTATCATGGTGCAAAATCCACGAGTTTTCTGCCCACATTTCTGGTCTCTTTCGGCGAATTGCTTCACGCAAACGCCTCATAACGCCCAAATAATACTCTTTGTTTACTGTCTGGCCTTCTGGCAAAAATTCATGATGCACTACACCGTTGTAATCCATGAAAACCGTCAGCATTGCCTTCTTTTTTGACTGAAAACGACGTGGTTTTTTTGGTCTCGGCTCATTTGGTGAACGCCATTCACTTGCCTGATGTCTGGATTGCGTGTCGTACTCATAAACCCACGTCTCGTCTCCAGTAATGATCCTTTTGATGAATGTGGGATCGGATTCAGCCTCGCAAATCATGTCTTTTGCGACGTCAACACGGTCTCTTTTTTGCATGAAATTGAGGTCTTTCGGCACCAACTTTGCTGCTACACGACGGAAACCCAAATCATTAACCACAATGTCTTGGGCGGATCCATAGGCAATGTTCAAGTCCTCCGCTATTTCTCTGATGGTTAATTTGCGGTTATTGACCAACATTTCTTTTACTTTATCAATTTTTTCACCGACTTTCGATGTCGATGGTCTGCCACTGCGTTCATCATCTTCGATTGACTCACGACCACTTCTGAACCGCTCGTGCCACTGGTAAACGACCGTTTTTTTTAGAGAATCGTTGCCGAAACACTTTTCCAACATTTCCAACGTCCGTGCGCCACTAAATCCGTTTTTTACGCAAAATTTAATACAAGTTTGTTGTTGCAAATTTAAATCCATTTCTGAAATTGTAAAAAATCGCCAACACACACAGAGATAGATGTACTCTTGGCTACGTAACTTTTGCAAATGTCAAGTTATGACACTAAGATTTAAAGGGAATATCAACAACAGATGTACCAATTTAACAAAAAAAACAGAACTCAAATCGGAACGATGGGAGCGCCACACGGTGGTTATTCCGGGAACGTTTTGATCAAGGTAGTATATCGTGTATATCATCTACACATATGCTTCCAGGGGCTCCCACGCAGAATATTGATAAACTATGAGAAGCTCTCTGTTCCTTTAAAATGATTTTTCATGAAATGGGCAGATTTTCACAGTACCTTGTCTAATTATGTATTATAATTAGGCCCTTCTTCGTCGGGTCCCATATACTCAACGAGCATTCACGACGAGATCCAAAGCGAATTACACTTCTCCTTAACTTAAGTTGTAAACCATTGCATGCTCCACAATTTTTGATGGCCTCAAGGTGACACACCGTAAATTCATCAAGCTTTCAACCGACCCCACGAACACGTTGATACCATTTTCTTAATGAATTCGCCCATATAAGTTGAGTGCGAGAAGTTTTGTTGATATGAGAACTGAGAGGTTACCTTTTCGAATAAAAATCTTCTTCTGTTCGAGTTGAGAGAGAAAACATATTTTACAACTTGGCATTATTTGGACCAAAGTAATAAGAATTTTTTTCATTTAATTTCCCTCATTAACTCATCTAAAATTTCAATAAATTCAGGAGAAGTGTGGCAGGTCCACCTTACGAAAACACTTATTATTTTTCTCTCAGGAATATTTAATCGCAGAAAAAATCTTCCGCTCAAATATTTAATGTAATTTAATTTTAATTGTAATTGGTTATTAATAAGGTTTGGGTAGTCTAAACACGGTGAAGATTCAAAATCCCTTTATGTTTCAAGTGGAACACTCAACGAAATTAAAATTGGTTCTGAACTAGAATCATAGATGGAGCTCGAAAATGTATGGTCCATCAAACAAACCTATGAAACTTAATCATTAGCAACCTCATGTATTTAAGGCAGCGACCCGTTTCCCAACTACCTACTGTTCTTGAGTGTTCATCCCATTTCTATTTGCGAGGTCGAGAGACTCGCTCTGTGTTCCCCGTGCTCCATCTTGTACGGTTATCTCTTCCGGAAAGGGCTAGCTCAAAGGTTAACCTTAATGCAACGGATGCAATTACCCTTAAGGGAACCGTAGAAAACACTAGGTCGGGCATAATCATTGCACTCTCGGTCCGCAACTTCCGGAGACATATGGTGTCGACCCAGTCGCGACAAAAGCGGCTATGGTTATCAGGCAAGAAGTCCTCAGGAGTGATTGATGAAGCCACAACCTTAACATCGCTACGTGTGCCCACTTTATTTCTCACGCTAAATTAACTTTGAATGAAGAAATGGAAGATTTCCCGAGTCGCGCAAAAATTTTACATTCAAATGTAATTTATAGCCGAAACGATGGAAGGATGCATTCATGTAATTTACGCTAGCAAATCTCACCATGGTTATCATTCAAGTCTTTTGGTACACATCTTACCAGTCCTTTTACTTAAAAACCCGAGCATAAGTATTTCTTTCTGCTTTTAAAAGTGTAAATGTCAAAGGAGTAAACTTGATTAGATTTTTTTAAATAGAAATTGATATTCGACCTATTAGAATTTATACTCGAACTCACTTGAACCACAAGGAGTTATGATTGATTGCAGCGAGCATTAATATCTCATCTTTCCAATACGATTCTAAAAAACGAATAATACGAGCATATCGGGCTACACTGTTAAAGATTCTAATGATATTTTACGTATTTTATAAAAACCAATATAATTCCTCTTCGAGACAGATCCATGGATGCCTAAATGATTTGTGAAAAATTTGAATCTGGGAAGTTAATAATATTTAACATATTTTAAAAGCGTCATTTATTCATACAAACCATTTTAATGTAAATGTAATGATCAATATGAATTTGCGACTCGGAAGCCCACTCACTTTAAAATGCCGTTAAGAGTAATGCCTAAATTACTTTATAGATTTACACAATTATAATGCGTTGAGATTAGGAATACGTGCTTCTTTCAGCTAATAAAATTAAGGCAAAATTCCATCCTGCTAATATCTTCGGATAAAATAAACAAAGCGGAACAGTCATTTGCTGGCGACTAACACGTTTCGATGATCCGAAAAAACATTTATTAAAAAATTAACTTCGAAGGCGCTCATGAAACCTCTGAAGAAAATAAAGGAGTACACGAAAATGTGGCGGGACGTTTCCTAGGACTGCATGCACATTGCGCGGCTCATTTATGACGGCGCGTCGGGCCGAGAACATGGCAATGGAGATTCGGCGCACCGATGGAATGGCCCTAGGGCGATGGAAATGCAAAAAAATAGGTCGGGGCCAGCCACGAAAAAATCGCTCAGAAATGACGAAACTTGAGCATTCAAAAGCCTCCACTATCTCACCTCCCCGGGCGCATTACCGAAACGAGATAACGACAGTATGCAACGAAGGAAGGTATGCATCGGATAACATTTGCCTGATTTACCTTTCCCTCCTTCATCCTCATCACCTCTTACACCTCTTCTCCTGCCATCCCCTCATTTTTTTAGGTCCATGCGCTTTAGCGTCCCGTAAGGAGTCACAGAAATGACACTTAGACGGTACATGTTTCGAGAAACAGCGGGGCGGAAGGGACGGAAAAGTAAATGAGGCCGCCTTTCCAAACATGAATGATGAAAGTGCCAACTCAATTTCCTAATCTGTTTAGTAAGTACCTAATTTCAACAGAAATCAGACACTTGTTCCTATTTACCTCGTTGCACAGCAAACCGACGAATTCATTTTTAAAATTAAGTCTCGCCTAGATATTGCCTTAGACGTTGACGTCATCTTTATCTACCCTTACCCTCTATATAGGTACTAATGCTTATCTTCTTGCAGATTTCCTGCAAGTAACTCGCATTTACTTCCGGAAAGTATAAGTCAAGAATACTTCTAATTGAATACATGGCTCCCCAGGGATTATAGCTGTCCCTTTTAACTTGAGTTCTAAAATATAGTGTAAATTATTGCTGAAAGTAATCTAATTTTAATTAGCTAATACACGGTAATTAAACGTTAATAAACACGTTGCATTCTCCCCACATGAAATAAAATGTTCGGATTCAATTTGATGTCTGTATATTATCTAAAACTGAGAAAGATAATTTGTTTTCTCGAGGAAACAATATATTGTATTTTATGAAGGAATAATGATTTATTTTTAGTAATTTACCAAGACAATGGTCAATGACTGCGTGACTGAAAATTGAACAATTGATCTATGACTTCATTACGCTGACTAGCCAGAGCATATAACAACAAGCCATAAAAAATAATCACTGCATTGCTGTAATCGTCTAAAATACATCCTTATAACAAGTACCTACTGAGAGGACAAATAAATGAAAAGCCACCCCGTGTAACGTACACCATAATAATAAGAGACATTTTAGGAGTAGCCCCAATAACTGGGTAATTATACTCAAAAGGTTACTGCCCATCCACCAAACAATTTACTCCACGGAAATGGGAAGCTTATTCACTAATCGCCGTTGCGGTCTTTTCTCGCCATATGTTGGCGTTACGTTCACTCATAACCAGAAGTGTTCTCCGGGTTATGACTGAAATTTTCTGGCTCCACCAGAATTTCTCTCCGACTCTGGCACCTTTCTTGACCCAGCACACGATTTCACATCACACGGAGGCGGCGGCGGCCGCCGTGGGGCCGTTACGACCGACAACCCAGGCGACTAAACCGAGAACCGGGACGCGCATTAACAGCATTTTTTTTCCTACGGCATAAACACGACCCTAAGCGTTGATTAAAAATACCGGACACTTAAAGGGCGGCTTACATGCACACTCATAGCGGGCGGGCGGTCTCATTGGCGCCGGATTGGGGGACTCCCGTCTCGACTAAACGGCTTGGCCGAGTCCAGTGATATTAAATTCTTGCCTGAGGTTTCTCGACCCCATATATGTCCGGCGAGGCCGCGGTGGCTTAAAAACCTTTACAATGCCTGCCAGAATCCCACCAGAGGGGCACACTGGGGTGGAGGGTGGTTTCGGCTCCGCGGTTGCAGCGAAATGCCTTGGATGCAGAAACGTAGGGAAACAGGATTCTCATGGCCCAGTTCACGGGGACAAGTGAGCATCGGAGCGCGCATGTGAGAACGCGGTGAGGCAGAGGAGGAGAAAATGAGGGTGGCAAAAAGAGGGATAAGTCTGATACGCAGAAACACTGGGGAGATGGAGGCACAAACGTTAATTGTATGCACATGGAGAACACATCGCCACGCATCCGCCGAAGTGAGCGTGTTGCGACAATTTGAACATGTCACCCTCAGTAAGTGCCCGAGATCATGCATTCATTGATCGGCAAAATTATCATTTGTATTTCATTCGTTAGATAATTATTCTGCCATTACTGGATGCGCTGGTTTCAGTTCTCCATCCTACCTCATCGAATACTTAATTCTCTTACTCCCCTAGTGTTCCCCTTACAGCTCACTTCAACGAAAAATTCTATTTCATTCATACTCATTACTGAAATATACCTCCAGTTACACATATCCAATGGAAATAGTCTCAGGTTGACTCAAACAAATCACTTAAAACTTTCTAACCAATAAAAATATCATTCCTAACACAAGGAGCGATGCGTCTATTCAAAGAACGATCTTCAATGTCGCCTCAGCGTAGGAAAAATTATTTGAAAACAAAATTAAATCAGCAATGATTTTCTTTTGAGCTAATAAAATATAAGGGCGATGTTAAGAGAAACATAGCTTCTTTGGATAAAAATTTTCAGCAAAACATCGAAATATGTTTTTGAAGACGACTCGTTTCGATGGACACTTACCAAGCATATCATTGTCAAGTTCCTTTTAACACGACGACTCTGATGGCGTAAAGAATGCACAGAAACGGGTCGGGAGTGAATAAACTTCATCAGAAGAAGAATATAAAACTTCATTTCGACGTGGATCAAAGATCAAACCTGAAAATGTTGTATCTTGTTTTCTGCACTTTAACAATTAGGTAATAAGTCAAATGAGTGTTATGCTGGAAGTATGGATTCGCCAAACATTACGCACGGAGTTTTCCATTTGGACTACGACTTCTCGGTAGGCATGGCAAATAATATGAGTGGGAGAAGCTTTTTTTGCGGCACGAAATTTCAGTGACCTCGCCAAGGGTGGGAGTCTCCTCGCGGCTCAACGCCTCTGGCTAACCAACAATGCGATGGCGTACGAGGGCAATGGAATAAGGACAAACGCTCGCGACGGGATTCGGAAGGCGCACGGCGGAAGTGATTAATGGAGTGGGGGGCTCAGAAGGGATTAAGATATGGGAGGGAGGGAGGAGGGGTTAGTGGGCGGCTAAGTAAGTGGGCGGAGGAGAGGGGACGAGGAAATCCTCTCTCTTTCTGCCCCTTTTACGGCGAGCGAGTACGGGAACGAGGAACCTACTACCGAGGGCGCAACCGGGAGAGAGAAGCGGAGATGCAGAGGGAAATTACGAGGGAATTTAGCCAAAGAGCCCACTGCCTGTGCGGCTTCTAGGTGATACAGCTCGTCTCGCTGATAGTCGGAGGTGAACTCGTTAATTTGGGAGGAGAACCCCTTCTTTTTTTCCCGCGCTTAGAGGAAACAGCTAACGTTCTCCCATCTCCTCCGCTCATGATTTTTAGAGAACAACGTTGGCTATCAAAGCAGTAGCTGAGATCGTTGCTCCGAGACATCAAGGGGCCGGAAACTCGGCACTTTTTTCTTAAAAAAAAAAAAAATTTCCGTTTCCAGTAGGTAATGTTTTTGGATGCTTGCATTACCGTTATTCGAAGAGAAAATGGTGGCTGGCTGAGTCTAATTTACTAATCCATCCACCGTAATATTTAATAAGTCATCGAACTCTTGGTGTTCCGCAACCAACATTATTCAATCCGTAACACTTAACATCAGCGACAGACGTGCGAGTTTTGAATAGCAAGTGAAATACTGATTCACTTGTCGGCCTTGCAAGGCAATCGGAGTAATGACTGTACAGGTATATGACCGATTTACTGGCAGGACATCATTAGTGTTTCCTATGATATCAAATCTTCCTAAAAACTGAAATATCAAAATAAAACGAACCGATACAAACCGAGGATACTGGGTCATTAGTAACATACACGAAGGCAAAATAACTTTAGAACGAAATCAATTGCTACTAACATCCTATTGAGCATTTTTGCACGTATAGTATTCTAACCGTCCTATCAAAATTGAATTTAAAATATTTTTAAAATTATTTTCCGATCTATTTATGACGCGATCAAACAAATACTTATAATTCCTAATTCAATATGGCTTTGTTTTTCCTCCCAGGACTATGGTAAACTTTTGCGCTACTAAATATTTTCCAATTGATAACTTTTACCAGCTGCATTTCGATTAAGCCATTAATTGTCATATTTAATATTGAACCTGGTTTTCTCATAGCATTAAAAAGTTGAAACAAATGAGTATGTTAAGGAAAATAAAGTGATAAAAAAAGACATGATGGTTCATGATGTAGCGAGGGAAATAGGAAAAAATGAATCACTGCAGATAATCAATTTTCTCAATGAACAACTAATTAGGAATAAATGCATAATATTATCGATCAATGACCTCAAGAACTGTAAGAGTTGCCCGTTGCGCCCTGAGAACACCTCGCCGCATATTCTCTTCCTAGATGGATGGCACTAGAAATATTTTCTTCCAATTTTGTATTCCGACACTATGAGCATCCATTGCGTTCGAGAGTGATATTTGTGGCCTGGGAAAGCTAATCAAACGTGGTAAGCCATTATCGTAAAATGGTTGATATGCAGTGGAACATAAACGCAACGGATATCCAATTGCGGCAGTATGTTTACGTGATGATCCATCAAGAGGGCAACTCCGAACGCGATGCACCACGGGAAATACCCGATAGTCCACGTTTCCACAAACCCCATTACCATTAATAATCATAGGTCAGGCCCATTTTGTGTTCATGCAACAATTTGGCACTGGACTTACATGGGCATAACAGTGTAATGAAATAATAATTTAAAGCAAATTGTTTAATAGAAGGCTCCGCCTAAGGCCCAACAATACACATTCAATATTATCGGAAGGAGAAATTTGTTTTTGCAATCAATCGTAGTTTATAAGTAATAAATTGTTAAGTCAGTTATGGCTTTTAGTTTTAATCATATTCAAGTCACATGACCTGTATTCACCTTCTTTGATGATTGCATTAATATTGAATGGATGTATAGGGATCGGGATGGTGAGGTGGCTAATATACTGACTTCCCACCTTGAGGGTTCGAGATCGAATCCCGGTGGTGGTCAAATTTTTCAGTGGTACCCCTATCCCAACGTGGGGTACTATGTGGAGAGCACTTTAAGTGAGTTCGCAATTCGTCGGATGGTACGATTAACTATGGACCCCTTGGCGCCTATCGTTAAAAGTAGACTAATGCCGGCGCCTCGTTTCTCTCCATTCTACCTTCACTCCCTGAACATCCTACTTCTACTAGAAAACCCACCTATTCCTCCTGGCGCAAGTGACCTCTGCTGTCAGTAGCCCTCCACCCCCCCCCAATAAATACTAGTACAACTACTACTTGAATAGACATTTCATTTAAAAATGGTATTTGACGTCATCAAAGTCCTGGCACTTGAATGTGCAAGTTAAGGCATTGGATTTTCGCTCCAGGATGTACGAGTATTGTCTCAATCTCTCGGCACTCGAAATCCTTGAGAAGTGAGAAATTTGACACTGTGGTTCTACGGGAGAAAATGATTCTGTCGTCATTAATATACCCCTCACTCATCTGACGTCACCCTCAACCTATGGACAGATTTTACATTTTCTCATCTTTACCCTCAACCTTCTCAACCTCTTTATGTTGTGATGGCCAAATCGATTTCAATGAAACTATTTCTTGTGGCACGTGTAAAAATTAAAAAAAAATCCCTCTCGATATTCAAGGCAAGGAAAGGAATATTACCCCGGCAATTATTATAATGGGTATGGCGCATCAATGGAAATTAGACTTCCCATTTTGGAAAACCTAATTTCAACGATACACGAAGTCGAATCAAATTAGTTCAAGTCGTGACCATGTAAAAGGACGGAATGATCGGCCAATTGATCATATCTGGAATATCTAGCAAGTATGAAATAGACCAGGCACGAGATTCATAGGACTAGCACTGGTCAATAGATTCCTCTGTTTAATGATATAATTTCGTATATTCTCATGTTAAAGACATAAACATGCCTTTTTATTATCTTGCACGTTGAAGTAAACATCTTTGGCTTCGGACACGACTCTACGCCCTCATGGTCATGACAGGTTTCCTCCGTGAGATAAAGCGCTGAAAATTTGCACTTATCTTCCACCACATCCATTTTTCGAAGAGATCAACTCCCTCTAGAAAATGTTCCTTAGCTATTAAGTCACAATCCCTACCCTCAAGTCCACCACAAGAGAACTCCGCTAGCGAAGTCCCTCACGTGACCAAATTATTTAAGTAAATAAATCGATTTACCCATAATCGAGTCCACAAGAGCGTGCATAATGCATTTATTTGTTCTCTCATTTATGAAGCGAACGCCGAAACAACTCCGCCAGCCAGCGCACCTCAATATCTTGATCAACTTTCATCGGCATATGTGTCTCGATACGCACCTCTCTAACATTACCGATGTTTATCGAAGATAGTCTATCTATCAGCCCCAATTCTCGAGAATTTCTTCTCTTCGAGCACTTTTCTCTCAAGAAAAAACCCTCTGGCGTCACTTCGGCAATATTTTCATTTGAGAAAAATGCTCTTTGGCGGAGCTTCGGTTTGGTGACACTGTTCCAAACTGGTTTTGGACTTGTGACCCAGAGAGAATTAAACATAGGCGGATGAGATACCTTGTACGTTAATTCTGTCAATTCTTTTCATAATTTTTCTTGAGAACTATTCGGTGATAAGGGCTACGTGGCAAAAAGAAGAAAATCAAATTGATGAAGGCGTATGCTAACACACTGTGAATGGAACCATCATTATTGCACGTCTCTTTCTTAAGAAACCATATATATTGGTGACATTCCAGTTGCCCATTTACTAATATCTTGTTAATATCCCATTGACATCTTTAACTCTTGTCGTGACATAATTCTCAAAGATTTAAATGCTACACATTCGGAGATACGTGAATAATTACCAGAATAAAAGTAATGTAATAATTATTCAAACGAAAATTCTATTTATTGCCGATTCTTGACCTATGCATTTTTGCCCGGTACAAACTATTTCGACGGCTAAAATTTGTTAAATCGTACTTTATCTGAGAACAAGAAATTTTGCCCTGTACAAAATCCTTAGCGTGACATCCCAGGGGGCTAGTGGAAGGGTGCCGAGTTCAAATTCCGAACTTATTGGAAAGCCTCAGGTTGCCAGGAAAGGAACTTCAATTCTTACTGCCTAACTGTGAATTCCAAAGCCCATATCTCTATCTCAGTTCAAGATGAATTTTACCCTCACCAATCAAATCAACTTTCAAAATGAAAGAAATGCTGAAGTACCTATATATTAAATCCCACCGCATAGTTCTCTTCTGAAGCGAGTTATGTAGGCCGTAGCTCAGTTCAACTTTAACAAAAGTCACCCTTTCCCGTTAAAGTAAACGCGATTGGTGGATGAATCACAAGGTAGATATCCAAAGAAGAAGAATTCTTTGTGTTAGATAAGTTTAATTTTATCCTTCTTAAATATTCAAGCGGTGTATTTTAGTTTCAGGATTTCCGAAGGTAAAACACAATAACTAATCCTATGGTAAAAAAACATTCATATTCAAGGTGGAATTCAAACTCACCACCTTTGCTTTGAGTTTTAGCTGGAGTATTCATGGCTAACGGAACCCAACTCGTATACTTCAGCATTATATTCAATGCTGCAAGGAATTCCGACACACAACTACACGAATCCAAGTAGTTAGGGTTTCTCCAACTGATCCACAGTGAAAATACTCTTTGTTGAAAAGTGAGTTTTTAATTTATTAGTACTAATAATTCGAAAACAATGCTTTTCGGCGGTTACATCGGATTTATCAATGATATAAGATTAAAGAAAATTACAAACACCCAAATCCTCGGTGGGGAAAACACCACCTAGGTAGGAATTGAACGCTTGAATTTTGGGTTACCGCCACCGGGGTAACGAATTAAAAAAATTATTTGTCTAAAACCTTCTTTTAGAATTTAAAATAAGTAAGTCAGCTCCATCCCCGTTTTCAACTCACCCAATTACGATTCTTCCCGCGAGCCGTGTGAATAGGAAGTGAATATTCATCCAACTTGTAATTGGGTATTTTGTTATGGTAACCACATTTGTTAAAGCGCAATAAAACGTAATCGTATTGTTTTTTTCTTATTTTGAAAATATTTTTTACTTACCGGTAGTATTTTTGTTTTTAGATTAAGATGACTAACCCAAGAGCAATTAAATTAAAATATTGCACCTCATTTTTATCATTGATAAAAGCAAGCAATAGGGTTAAATGAAGTTGCAAAAAACGCATTGGCATTCATTGAATTCACTTTCCTTGTATTATATTATGAGATATCTTTCCAAAAATTATGATAAATTGTGAAAAAAATCGTTTAAAAATAGAGATGCATTGCTTTCAGGCAGCTTCTTTTAGATGGCCATGTTTCATTTTATTAGAAAAAAATGCATCCCTCTCTCTTGTAAATATATCATATGACTTACTCAAAGCAAATTATTTAAAGGGGAACGGTCGTATCCTCCTAGCATAAAGTCAATTAGGGAGATAGGCCTGCACGAGTGAAAGTTCAAGGTGTTAGATTTTAAATCACAGGCCAAACGAACAATATGAGCAAGTGGATCGAGGTTTTAAACAATATTGAGGGATTCAAAAAAGGGAATTCGAAGCCTTCATATTTAAAATCCAATACCTTAAGCGAAATAAAACGGAATTGGAAAATCGGGGAAGCGTAACTACAGTAGGTTCTCCTCGGAAAAAGAAAACTGCAAGTTCCCACGGGCATATTTCCCGGCCGAGGAAAAAAAACCTTTCCCCCATCCGTTCTGCCATGCATCCGCCGTGCCCCTAAACGCAACGTAAAAATGTTCGAGTTCTTTGACTTCGACTGCCTTCATCCACCGCCGCCGTCGTTTGATTCATGCGCGGATTAATGCCCTCACTTCCCCTCCTCCCTCCCGCATATGGCAATACATTACTCGGCACTTCGAAATAACCCTCGGTGGACCTACCCCGCGCTCACACACACACACACCAACATGTGCACCACACGAGTATACGCGGAGGTATATAGGCCAAAGACCCTATTAATATCCTGAAAAATAAGAAACCAAAAAAACACCGACGAGGGAAGTATGGCTACGGGATTATCCACTATATGCAACCGCCGGTTCTCTATTTTATATACATTCAACCCTCCCCCTCTGCCTCCCCCTCTCCCCGTCTATGCCGACGTTATCCCAGGCTCCCCGTATGGAGGTGTAGTCCCCTCTCTCCCACTCTCTCCTTCCTCCCTCCGGGCGATACTCCCCTTTCCACGCACCATGGAACACCCCATTGTCGTTAGAGGGGACAAATTGCCTTTGTTAATTCGCCGGTTTGCCCTCAATGCCGCTCGCGCGCTCATAGTTAGGGTGACCACGTTGGCAGCCTCAGAAGTTCAATCCGATCCCCCTGGGGAAGGTGAAACAAAAGACAAAAAGAAAAATAAAATAAGGATCCTATCACGGTCTTCGTCAGACGTAATCGAGTCTCGATGCCCAGCCTCGTTAGACACGACCATACTCCAGTTCTCGCAGGAGGTGGTCGTCTAAAGATTTAACGATACTCCTACTGCCACACGTTCTCAACTCTCATACTCTCGGCCGTATCCTCTCCATCCTCATTAGAGTTTGTCCCACCCCCCTTCCATCCACCCCATTCAAACCTTATGGTTTATCTCCCAGAACTGTCACCATATATTATTAAACTCGATCTCCTCACTTCGATACTTAGCGGCTTTATGGGCTCGAGCCCCCTTGGTTCGCCCCGCTCCATCCCGCCTCCCCCCTCGAGCGATGCCCTCCATCCTCCTCTCGTCCGCCACTCTCGTTCTTTATTGCGACCAGCGGAATGTAAATGCGATCTCCTGCGGGGACAGGAATTTTCGTGGTTTGGTTCACATGCGAGGATCATCAGCGGACTCCAAACCTGTCCATGAGAAAAATCGAGGGAAACAGGGTCTGAAACTCACAATCAAATCAGCGGAATGACACTAAATACGTTCAAAAAAACGTGTTGAGTCGTCTCTGCGTCGTTTACGTCAGGGAAAAATACTGCCACGTGTTGATCGAAATCGACGGTAGTTGTGGAGGAAGTTGATAAAAAAAAATTGCGACATTACATGCAATTCCTCGCTCTTTCGTCTTGCTTCCCACTTAAATTCCACATGATGCGCGCCCTGTCTGCAATAAACCTTCACAAAACAACCGACTCCCTGAGGCGAAAAGCAAAAAAACTGAATTTCTCGTTAAGTTACTGTCTTACTAATTCAAATTCGACCAATTCAGAAAACTTCAATTGTTTTCATTACTGAATTCGCGTCTTATGCTGCTCCGGGAGCGTCGCCATCGGAAGTAAAACGGAGAAATATAACGTTAAGACTGAGTTGAATTAAATTGGCCTCTATTTTTGTCGCGCACCTCCTTTTTCGAGGTATAAAAATGACGGAGACGACGTAGGATGGAAACGGAGTGACTTTGTCAACTGAGCCACTTTCACGTTTCATTTTCTTCTCTGGGCGCAATGGTGCCCAGCTATTCGGACACGGGAATGACTCCCACTGACCCGATGAAAATGTAAGAGCTAGGGTCGAAAGTGTGATCAATGAAAAAAATTAGGCATTGCACTTAATTGGGACAAGATAGAAGAGGAAGGGTGGCTTTGGCATGCCTGCGAATGTCCGAGGTAGTATAGTGGCGAGCCCAGTGATGTCCTACCAAAAATACTGAGGCGACTTGTCTACACGTAATGACTAAGGGTGAGTACACTACTCCCCTTTTGGACACCGCCTATTGCTCAAACGAATCCGAGTGAAAATTCAAGAGCAAAACAACACGAGTGTGGGGAAGGGAAATTTACGGAGAGGGAGGAACAAAAAGGAAATAAAACAAAACAAGAAGAATCAGAACTGTATTCTTGCCTTTACACCAACATTTGCGTATTTCGACCCGACAAATTGCGATTTCAATGAGTAAGGTGGGCTGGATTAAGACGGTGTAACTCACACTAGAAAATATCTTGCCTTTGGTGAGTCCACACATGCGTTAAATTTTCACAAGGTACCATTTTGGGGGAGTGGAGCATTTTTATATATTTTAGTTTAACCAATTAGGGCTCTACTGCAAGAAGTTGCAATTTCCCTCACTAGAGCAACAACGACAGCATAGTAGGAGGTAATAGATCAAATTACCAAACATTTCTTTTAAATTAACGTTTGTTGTGTTATCCTTTTAGGGGACGCATCGTAGACTGCCTATCTGGATCCTCCCCGGTAATTACGTACTGTATTTTGTTGCTCCCAAAGCCGAAAAACATATCAAAGGAGTTTATTTTCTTCTTATTTCCGAGTGAACCATTAAACATGTCAAAGTGATGTTTAATGACAGTAAGTATCGTGAGGCTCGGCGAGGAGGGGGTAAGTACACGTGGGAACTCGCGGTTGAATCATCGACGATCCCTCCAGAGAAATGCGGCTGGGGAGGATCGAGCTCCGTAGGAGCTTTACTTTACTTTTACGGCTCCGTAAGGATAAAACGTACGACAGCGGTATCCTTCGGAATGCCCTTGTATTTCCGATGATTGCTCCGGACAGGTGCAACGGCATCTCACGGAGAAGGGAAGGCGGGGGGTGGGGTAGGACGGGCGAGAGACTCATTATGCCCGCGAATGCGGTACTCTCATTTACAGAAAGAAAATGAAAATTCTGATCGCAATATAATTGACTGTCATCTCGATAAGAATCTGAATTTTAGTTTTTTTAAGGTGTCTTTCTATCCTAAGTATCGCCGCTATGTAATTTTTTAAGCTGAGTCCTGAAATTTCCATCAATTACTCGACTTAAATCATTGTGACTTCTGCCTAAAGTTGACACTCAGGAGTACTGAAACTCAGATTCGCTCCCTCACTCTCAGATCTCGGGGGTCTCACAAACTGCGACTTTTACAGAAATAACAGCAAAATATCTGCGAGAAAATATAATCATCGAAAGGCTTCAATCAAACGCGATCCGTGTGATGTGAAAAATAAGTGCAGGAGATGATATCCATAGATTCAGACTAACAAAAATAATATGTTCGCACAATATCCTTCTTTGGCAATGATGCTAATTCCAACACCTCAAGTTCATGCAATTAACGATGATAAAAGAAGATAGAGAAGGGTGCAAATTAAATTTAATAGAGCACATATGATATCTTCAAAATCACTCACATAGGATACAAAAATTATAATACGTACGAGCATTGACTTCTAACTGGATAGATGGGTCGAATTTTGATGTATATCTCAGCATAAAAGAAAAAAAGTATGTGTTCTGAGCAAGAGAACTGCTCAGAAGCTCGCCCACTCGCAACTGTAATGCGGACACAATTGGTGCCTGGTTTGCGACGAGATTCTTAAATGAAATGAACTTTTACTACTCTAGGAACACTGAACATTTAATGCACGCATGGAGATTAACAGAATGGTGTTTTTTTAGCGCATGAAACCAAGGGGAAAAGAAAAGGAAAGTTTGATATAAATGAAGGAGAATAAATCGAGCCATGAAAATAGTCGTTCCGTTTGAGTCAAGGGATATATCATCATGATCTATTTCATTACATATACCAATGGGCGCCAGCCACCGAGAAATTTTAAGGACGGTAAAGAGACGAGGTGGACAGAACAGAAAAAGGACTGATGAACTGGCTACACTTTTCTTATTTGAGCATTTAAGATTCAAATGTAAATCATGAATCTAAAAGTTAGACTGGGTTCAAAATAAGTATAAAAATGTCTATTAACGTTTAAATTACAGATGGCCATATATGCCCAACGGCTGATTAGGAAATAAGTATGTCTTGAAAGTCGACACTTGCAGGACATCAACGGAGTGAATGGTATAGCCCTCAATTCTTACAAACGCAATTAATTTTCTTCCATTATACTGATTAAGCATTATTAGCGATGCTACATTGAAAATAGACCAAATTTGTCTCGGATAATTCTGAATGTACTTCGCATCCTTATAGCCTCAAGGAACAGTCACCCGGCCACGTATGAGGCCACATATTCCTCAATGTACAATTACAAGCAATTACTATTATACCTTTGCGTGAATTAAGCAAGGGATGAAATGCGAGGAGATCATATTATTCGGGGAAATAGTAATTAGAACATCAGATTCTTATGTTAAGATACGAGGTGCGGGATGACATATTAATGAAGGAAAGAGAATAAATAATTTTATCAAAGTCGGTGACTCATAAAATAAAAATTAGGAAATGGGAAGCTATAAGGAATGATACCAACGCAAGACGGAGTACCAACCGGAGGCAGAAATCATATTGGGTGACTCAAAGGAGATTGCTTGAAGTCAGAACAAACTAGGAGCTTAATCTTGAAATGTACACGGCGTGACGATGATGATTACTCACGGTATATCATGAAGATTTAGATAAGCATGATAAATTGGACGTTTTCGGCACGCGTCGCAGAAAGTGGATTAGTGTGTGGATCTGACATCGACCCTTGAGCCAAAAGGCAAAAATTTGCTCGGTCAAGGGATATAGGTTAACTGCCACGATTTCGGCAAATTTTCTGCCATTCGAAGCAATTTTCGAAGGGAAATGCCCAATCACGCTGCTTTCGCCAGTGCTCCCAATACAAACTCACCACCACGGCTCGCAGAGTTACGGTAATTCTATACCGATACTGAAAATTGCTCTTTTTTTCCATTCTGGCAACCATAGTCGATTTTGGAATTTGTGTCAGGTTAAGTAATAAGGAAGTAGTTTATCCAAAGCACGAAACACCACAGGATTTTTTTTAAATTTGTTTCATATTCAGGTTAGATAAAAACACTTCGACATTTCAGCACTCGTTTTTGTTGACTGAATGAGCTATTTTGATAGTATAATTAGTATGAAAATGCAAAGCACTGAAAATTTCACTTTCGAAGATTGAATCCGAATTTCTGGTGGAAAACAAAAGCAGACCTCAATTATTTTTTTGCGAATATTGATTTAGTGCTTCTTTTAGTATTTTTCTGTCGTGGTGATACATTGTTTCCTCACGCAGATTTACTATCCTTACGTTTACAGCTGAAAAAACCTTGTTACATTAAACACAGTTAATGATTAATAAATGAAATGGCAGAAGGTACATTTTTCAATGTAACAAACACCAAAGCAGAAGGAAAATATTTTTAAATAATTGATGTAAGAAACAAAATGTCTCCTATTACTTCGATAAAATTCATTTCTCATAAAACACCTGGCATTGCATGCCTTCCATGTACAATTGAGTAGTAAAAAAAACCCTCACTAATGGGAATTGTTTTATTTAATCATACGCCTACTACATGCGCGTCAGATGTTTGTTTCATTACTCTTTTTACTTTCTACGAATGAGAAACATATTATCATGCATGGTATTCTGGTAACACCAAGAAACTAACTGACATCCCTCTCAGGTGTGTTAATTCCAACGCCCTAGTGTATATTGTTACGTGGACTCCACTCTCACCTATCAAACCAACCTTCGAATTGAATACATAAGTGATAACTTATTATATAAATTAATTATCATCTAGTATGACACAAGTTTTAGAATTCTCACTGAAATAGTAAATCAAATATAGCTTTATTTATTTTCAAATTTAAAATAGTCAGTTTATTCACAAGGCCTTTTGATGACTGGCGTCAATATTAGGAACATCCTAAAACAATAACACTCAAAAGTATTTGCATAAAGATGACGCTAAAGGTCGAAAGGTGTCATTAATATACACAATATTTAGAGTGGCAAATAAACTAATGTTTTAGTTTATTTTTGTAATGGAAACTTCAAAGTTAGATTTGAACTGTCCACAGAAAAGTAGATATGACAATAACTAAGTCGACAGCTGAAGCAATTCTGACACCACGATGGAAAACTAAATCGCTCGATACGGGAAAAGCCAAAAGATTTGGGGAATAGTTTGACAACAACGAAACGTGCCTGGTCTCCCTAATTTGGACGCACGTCATCCCAAAACAAAAATCAACTTAAGTTAAATGAACGAAATGTCTTCGCAAGGCTGAACTTTAGACTAAGGCGCGAATCTGTTTCGCTGTACACACTTCGTAGGCCAGCGGCTACGGAGGAGGTCAAAGGATACTGAGAGATAATCCATAACACTCTTAAGACATAAGAAATGAAGCAGAACTGAATTGAAACAAGAGGGCAAAAACCAAACCCGGAAATAAAACGCCTTTGTGCAGCAATTCGAATAGAAACGCCGGGCGAGGGGAAATAAAATCACCAATACAACGACAGCTGAGAGGGATATCTGTTCTGTACTGACCCATAACTCGTGAACCTCGAGGCGTGAACCGTTTCCACGAGGCTTCCGAGCACGACACCGACCCGACATCATTTGCCCTCGCGTCCATTTTGAAACTCACATCGTGGATCCCGCCGAAAACAATCGAAGAAGGAAAAAAAACACAAAAGTAATTTTCCGCCGCACTCCCTCCGGCTCTTCCCGTGGGAAAAAAATGAACCATGGCGCATTGTAATACCTTATATTTCCGGTCTGAAACGCTCGCGCACATCCGCACTTCCAAACACACACACATAAACGCACAACGGCAAACACAAACATATACCGCATTTCGGTCGCCGGTGTGGCGGCAGTGAGAGAGAAAGAGAGACATCTCACGTTTTCATGCACCGCTGCACTTCCGGATACTCTCCTCCGTTAGCCAGTTAGAAATTATTACGTCGGCCACCTTCTTGTATTGACCCCTTGCACCCGCCCACATTTCGAGCGAGCGAGGACATCCTGGTAGTACCCATGCATATGCATTGAGAGAAATACATCTTCTTTCACATTGATCCTAGCAACAGGCACATTAATGACTTCCCCGCCTGAGCATTTTACGAGACTTACTTCAGTAATTCTTTCAGTAATTTTGCACAGAAGATTGTCTCAAACGACAAGAAAAACCTAATCATGCGAGATTTATGAGCACTATCTACCTATAGAGAGAACACGGGTTGCAGTCCTTCCATGAGCATTTATGCAATTTGGTCCTCTAATAAATTCTCCTTAGCCGAGTCCACGATGCAAATGACCGCACGTAGCCTTGGAAAAACCTTGAAAATAGATTTAGCTCCAGCAAATATTACGAAAATTAAAACAGTGGATTATTCACGAAAAATAAAAACAAGGGAGTCAGGATGCCACCAAAAGGATACCGAGTTCCAACCCTGGGTCAAGCTTCAGCTCTCTGAAATGTCCAGCTCTAATGAAATTCAAGTGGGATACCACGTGGAAATGGAAATCAGCAAGTGGCACTATGGACGGAACAGATCGGTTTGTCCTGAATGCTTTAAATGCCTAAGGGTTTATTGTTTACACTGGATGAAAACAACCTCGCCCAACAAAACCAATCTTCGGATTCATGGCCCATGATTATTACTGCGAAGATTAATATCCAATTATTACTAGAGATCAGTTGATTTTTTTCACTCTGTAAATAGAAAGTTTTCATGAAATTTCTAAAACATTTCGCATCAATAAGGATAATCAAACACTTATTTTATAAATTCCTACACCTGACTTTTTCCTGATTTCCGTGAAGAATATGAAACCCTTTTTCACCCGAGTGTTAGGAATTTAGTTCCTTATTTTTTGGACATTTATTCCTCAACGCTGCACTTACTAACAGCATAATGAAGTCAGTCACATTCTAGTTTTTGCCAGGGCGTACACACGCCATGACCTAATTAAAACAAGAACTGATCTCAATATCAAAAGGAACGTCGTTTACGTCGGGGATCCGCGACTGCTATAGCACACTCTAGATTCGTACATAAAATTCCCGAATTATCAAAAATCATCTTCTTTCCTATTGTTTCCCGAATTATTCATTAAAGTAAATACGTTATTTCCGACTTTTTCAGATTTTCCCGACGGAGTGTCGAACCTGTAGTACAGCGGGGTCCTTGACGTACCAATCGTGTAACGAGCATTTCAATGGAGTTTGGAGAATATATGAGAGAATTTTAAGCATGCATAAATTGTATGTACCAGTAGACAACCTTTAATACACCAATCACCCTGAAAATTTATTTGACGCCTTATTTGACAAAACGTAATCAAGGACCGATTTTTTATCTCAATTTTTTTTACTGACTCATTAGGCATGCATTGGTATAATTGAAGTTATTAACATCCAATTTGGGCAGAAATCATTCGCTCTCTTTCTTATTATCCAGACTCTCCCAGGAAACAGGCCTGTCCTCTTACAAGGCTGGCAAGATGATATTGCCACAATCAACAGGATAACATCTTTCTCTCCGTAATTCTCATTCCAATCATGGGAATATGGCCTGCCGTCATTTCCATCAAATTGCCCGCCCAGACTGATGAAGATGAACGAGGGGAGCCGCCTTTGGGGGGTGGGGGAGGATCATCATGGAAGAAAGGGAAATTGCCGGAGACGAATTCGTTGAAGCGATCCCCGGGGTTTAATGGGGACCGGGGGCCTGGAAGGGAATGAGAGGGCGGCTGGGCGAGGGACGAAACAAGGTGTGGGTCTGGAATTCGCGAATGGCGGAGAATTTTAGAGGGAATGTGAGACGAGAGGGGGGGAGCCAAACCAAATAAGAAAAAAATTAAAGAGTGCCAAGGTCTTCCTGAAGGGACCTAAGAAAGGCTCCGGCGGCTCCAGGGTGGCGAAAGGTTTTTGCTACGAAAAGAGTGAAAAGAATGAAGGACGACAGATGAAAGAGAGAGAGAGAGACAATGAGTATCGGGAGAAAATATCGGCAACCAATTTGACATTTGAGAATGATGAAAAGGACGCAGTGAAAGGGAGAAGGGGTCGCGGAGAGAGGGAAAATGAAGCGAAAGAAACGAAGGACGAAAAGCGAAGGAATTTCGGCGTTAAAAAGTCAGATCGCTTCGAGCAATAGGGGATCGAACGGACCGAGTGACTTTTCTCCTTCCTTTTTTATTTCCTCTCGTTTTGCAGCTTCCGGGTCTAAATTTCTTATTCAGCACTGTCCTCGAATCGCAAATGACCAAAAAGAGCGACTCCGGAACGGAGTAGACAAAAAATTAGCTAAAATAAATGGTACCGTTCGCCATATTGGATTTTTCATGCCATAAAAATGTATGCGCACGCCTATCAACTACGATAAGCTCCAGAAGAGAATAAAAACCGTCAACTTCTAGAGTTACGAGTCTCTCTTCCATAAAAAGGGAATTTGCACAACGATACGGCTCTGTCTTCGCTCTCACGAGTTTCTTGCCATCAAGTCGATCCCAGGAAGAAGAACTCAACGGAAACGTTTTAAAATTCAATAATATTGTTCTCCTGAATTTTATATTCGACTATCCTGAAGCGAATCAAAAATACCGGAGTGTGATTAACATTTACACATATTTAATGCGCAGTTTTTAGGAAAACCCAAAACAGGAAAAAATACTGGAAAATAAAAGTTGCCCAATACGTTTCCCACGACTTCTTCCAGTTGCCAAAGATGAGGTTTTTAAGTTGGTTTCATTTCGTCAAATTCTATAACTTACCAGGCGTACATGAATGAAACGGACTTGAAAAAATAAATGAAGTTCACTAGACTTGTTAGCCTGGCTATGCATGTACCATAACACTGTGACTTAGTGTCGAACTTCTTAGGGATTCAATGAACAAAGTTTATACAACGCTCGTATTATATATTGGGTTTGAACCCGTGACATTTGGGCTAACGGGCGAGCGCAAAACCTACATGGAAACTCAGTGGAAATTATTTAATTAAAGCACAAGTTTCCATCATAATAAAATGAAAACAAATGTCAATATCCACATAAGTGTGCCCGAATTAATTGTGAACATTTACTTGTGTTATCCGTTAATTGAACTAGCCCCTTTGAGCACAACATAAATCAACGACCCGAGAAACTGATATCATCCTAGTGTTTGGTCCACCATTGGAAAACTGTAGTAAATATATATAAATTACTTCACGCGTTTGTATTTGTGTACCACATTATCAACACAGTAAAACTAAAAATACTTTTTGATAAAAATTTAAAACTTTTTTTCAAATATTTCAACGCAAAAAAATAAATGATAATGTAATATTTCAAATACCGTTTGGCTAAAAAAATCGACATCAGTGGTCGCGGGGCGGAGCAAGGGGTGTGCACAACTGTTATGGCCCAATGATACAGAGTTTGAAAACGATATCTCAGAGAGTAGAATGCACGAGGGTGAGAAACGAGCATAAAACCACTCCATTTTTCCGACGCAATTAGTTACGCCTCCTCCACGTACCTAAGGATCCGTAAAATTTCGAATGGGCGCGTGATTATCGGGAACGGCAGTCTCGCGTGGGAGAGTTTTCACGCGCCCCTACTAGGCAAGCATCGTTCCCCCAACCCCCCCCCCCCCGAACGCGCTCCCCTCCGTCTCCCCACGAACCGCTTTTAACGCTCCAGCTACCTAGAAATGGAACGGACAAGCGAACTCTTGCACGAGAAACAAAAACGCATTAATCCGCACCGGCGGAATCAGAAACCGGCGCACATCGCGATCCACCCCCGAGAGAGGTTAACTTTGCGTGACTCGGGGAAGGGATAGATGAGCGGGCAGGGGGGGCGTTACCAGAAGTGACGTCCCCATGAGATGGATTCCGGGAAATACACGGAAGAAGGAAAAAAATAAAACGTCTCGCAGAGAGGGAAAGTAGATAGAGGAGACGACGAGAGTCAACATGGGGTGGGCGGGGGGAGGAGAAGGGGGTGAAGAGGAAGAGTAAAAGTAGGAGGGTGAAGAGGATTGAGCGAAGCAAGCCGTGAACTAGACGATCTTCGGTGAAAGTCTTTTTTTTTCCCCCCTCTCCCAATCCCATCCCAATTTCGTCTCCGGGCTACGCTTGACCGTATTCTCATGCTTGGCCGCAATTGTATTGGAGAAGAAAGAGGAGTGTAGGAGTGGTTGAATCTTTTCGGAAACCAATGGCTTCTGACAGCGTGTTTTATTTACGGCCGGGAAGATCGGAAACGGGACAAACAAAACTATGATGGATTAACCACTCCCATAATTTCCCCTCCCTCGTGGAGCTCTCAAGAGCTTAAGAAGGAAACTGCAGATGGGAGGGGGGGGGGAGGAAGGGAAAGGACTTTCGACGAAACTTTCCATCCTTTCTACACTGCAGTCATACACAGGAAATTTCCAGAGACTCCCTGACGAGCGCAACGGAGCGATTTTTTTTATTTAACTTTTTCTTTTTTTTAAGTCCTTGAGTACGGTCTCATTTTGATTATTCCTTCTTGTATTTGTTACCAGATGATGGTGTCATCTTTGTCATTGCCCTGGGCAGCCGGTTTGGTCTATTGTGAAAATTTCATTTCCCGCCATCTACGAAAACTAATTGCATATGGCGAAATTACCAAATTTTTCTAATTTTCCTTCTATAGCATTTTCATCCACAACAAATCTTCATTTTATTACGCATCTACTACAATCTCTACTTCAACTCATTTACTGTAATAAATTAGGATAATCGAAACCGACTTATGGATTTTCCTGCTCATATCATGCTTTACATTATTCATATTTGCATTTAATTCAATATATTATTAGCTCAGTACCGTTATTATCCTTCCAACCTCCTGCCTTTCGACCGTACTATCATTTCATTAATAACCTTAATTTTATATGATGTCTTGCATGTTTCATTAAAATAAACCACGATAAATTCTGTGAAGTTTAATTATCGGGTAAGACGTTGAAGTAGATGAGAGAGGATCAAGAGAGTGAAGATCTCACTTAGAAATATCATTATACGCAAGGGAAAATGCCTTAGCGTTTAATGAGCTAGCCATCCATAAAACCCTTGCTACGCTCAACAGCTCAGATTCATTACTCCATAATATGAAGCGGTTTATGCATCCATCCCTAGCTCCTCGGAAATACTTGAGCAAAATTTACAACTTTTCTTGAGTGGCGCCCTCAAGGAAGCTGAAGCCTTAACGAGATTTCTGGAAGATACAACATTCAAATTTGGCAAAACAAGAGTGTAGCTCACCAGCCAAGGGATTAACACCCCTTTCGGCGTTGAAAGGGAAGACCTGATATGTGTTATGACTGGAGTCTTATTTTAAATGTACAATGACTCGTTCGCGTAGCGCTAAGAATATTGGGGATTCCCGCGGCCAGAGAAATGAAAACTAATTCACTGTGATGGGAAGGTGGCACCGCTTCCATTTAAATTGGAATTCATTTCTAAAATATATGGATGTGTAGTTGCTCCTCGATTTCAGAGAGGGGATTTTTGTGAAAGGCATCAAAGGAATTGGTCGAAATTGAACGCAAATATATTAATTCCAATTAACTTGATTAAAGCTTATAGATGATTATTTCTGCCCTAATTACAATTTGATCCTGATTTTAAAGACGCGTTCTAAAAATTTAAAACTTTCCATTAGACAATGCGAAAAAATAATCATAAACGAAGTAGACACGCAAGCTATATTTTTATAATAAATCTAATATTTAACGTTTTGGTAAACAGCAAGTGAACATTGGTGAAATATAATCTAGCGGGCGAAGTCTTAAATAAGTTTTTCTAACGGGAAATCGTAATAATGGATTAAAAATATATATTTCATTCTATTAATTTACTCAAAAACAGCTTTCGTCTTGTGGAAATTTTGCCGCCATATAAGGGAGCGAATACATGTATACTGACTGCATTAGGAGCAATACGTGCAGTTAATGTTTTGAAAATTACTCTCAGTCTTACAATTATACGTTGATTAGTAAGTTTTTATCTGAGAATTTTTTATGAAAGTAACTGAAGACCATGGAGCTAAACTTCTTTGGCACCATTACATCCTACGGGAGTGTGCTAGCGTGTTCAAATCTTATTGTAACATACGTTAACGCTTTGAATTGGTCTGATAGGTTTTACCTTTGGAGTACTTCAAATCAATGTGACACAGTATTTTGTTCCATATTTTAGTTATAATCAGTGGCTAAGGCGTTACCGAGAGCATATTGTCACAGCTGCCGAATGGGATTCTCACGGGTTTTGAGTAAGTAATTAACCCATTCTCCATTTACTTCGCAATGGCATTTCCCATTTAACTTTTTAAGTATGAAATAATATTTTACCATATCTCAGACGAAACCATATAAAATATAGTATGCATTCTTACTTCAGTAGAATCATGATTGCTGCTTTAAAACTTTGTAATCACATATTAACCGCAAACTACATTAAATTAACGAGGGCATCCTATGCAACCCGAGCATAATCGACCACATTTTGACGTCATACACTGCATTTGTGTCTTTATGCACCGCACTAGAGTGATTTTTTTTCCTTTTTTATTGCTATTTCCTCGGGTGCCTATCTCTCTCCGGCAATTAAAGTTAGGGTGCTCTGGGCGCCAATTTCACAGGAGTGATCCCGCGTCCGTCTTCCCATTCTCATCTTTCATCCGAGGCCCCGCTCGCTTTTTTCCACGGTCGCACCGAGCAGCACCACTGCTAGAGAGTCAGCCAGATGTTTTTACGGTATAAAGCTGTAGTCGGGGGAGCGCCGAACTCCTAGTCCTCCCTCTCCCACATACGAGAAGAAATAAGAAAAAAATAAGAACAAGAGTCGGGAAAGAGCACGTAAAGGGGCTTTAGCTCGCATTGCTCCTTGGTCGACTCAATTCTTTGAGCCGTTTATTCCCCTTTCGACGCTGAGAGCAGAGGAGTGGGATCGAAAGGAGGACAATATTATTTTTTTTCCTCCGCTCCTCCCCCCTAACTTCGAAGGACGTAGGAGGAACGGTCTGTTTGATGGGAAAGGAACGAGCAAAAAAAATACATGATCCCCCCCCAACATTCTCCACGAAATAAAACAAGGAACAAGTCAAAAACCTCCTCCACCTGTAAGTAAACAGATTGCTTGTCAATAAATTCGGCGTTTATTTTTATTTCAATTTTCTGCATCACGCCTCCGTTGGAATATGGGAATTGTCGGTCCGGATTGTGAGCTCGGAGGATGTATAAATACTCCGTTGGCCTCTCGTGGCATAACATCCGGGATACAATATAAATAACAATCCCATACCAGAGAGAAATACGATCCTTACCCATTCTAAACCCAGGAGTATATATCGCAAGAGCTTAATCTCCGATAACAACTGGAGGCACTGCTGGACTCCCAAAGGCCGAAGGGAGAATGGTGGGCTTGGGAAGCATTGCAGAATGCTAATGCGCCCTCAACCATTTTATGAGGGCAGGGATACTTTAACCGAGGCTACCTTTACCGTTAACATTAAGGATTTTTCCATGTTGGTAAAATACGTGATTGCAGGGAAAAATTATCGCTCATGAGCTGGGATAAAAAATGGAGATTGAATTTAAATATTAGAAAATGTACGTTAATGGACTTGTGAAGCAAAAGAAATGGTAAAAGACAGTGTACATAAAATAGACGGGGTCTAGGAATCCGTATTAGAGAAAATTGTCTTAATTAGACGAGTATTGAACAGAGAAATTCATTCTTCCTCATTATGCCAAAAGAGTGCATTGAATGTTCGTATTTATAGTCCATTAGAAGGAGTTACTAAGGAATGAGAAACAATTCAAAGATATGCGAGATATATTTTTTGATTCGATGAGAAAAATTATAGACATTATAGAAACTGGAGAAAATACTAAGGAAATTAGGAAACCTAATTTTATAAAATCATTCAACATTACGCATGGTACCGAAGAAATTGTTAGAAGTACGGAAAGTATCTGAAACCTAACAAATTAAGAGTATCATGAATTCTATGGTCTCGGGCTCAACTTTGTGGAAGTTCATGTTCGTTTAAATGAATATACTTTGTAACTTCCACACAATTTTTATTCGTACTACCGGTTTCAACGCAACGGCGTCATCATCAGGTACCTGCGTTAAAACCGGTTGTACGAATAAAAATTGTGTGGAAGTTACAAAGTATATTCATTTAAACGAAGAGTATCATATTTGCTTTATTCCTACTTCCTCTTCTTAACCCCGTATCCGAAACATGAATGATTACTACACATTTATTGCGTGTATTCAGGTATAATATACGCATAATGCACATAATTTTGCTAAGTAATTGTATTTCAATTTTTCCAAATATTGAATTAACCTCGCTCAGTTAGCAATATTCAATATAGCATTGCCAAAGCAGGGTCATTGAACCTGTTTGCCTACCGTGCTAGCGATGAGCTATTCAATTACCTTTTGAATTCAATTGCCAATTCGAAGCGCATACGTAGTTATACATGACACCCAGCAACATAATACCTCCAAACATAAAAAATATACCAAATATATGCCTTCTACATAGTAGGAAATAATAAATGTATAAATCAAAGAGAAATAAGCTACTGATAAAAATACAATTTGGTGTACATGATAAAACAGTAGCAGCTGAGATGTAAGTCAATTGTTCCGAGAAAAGTACTTTCTCAATAACACTCACTTCAAAGAGTTTTGCCGTCGCTATATTGGAACTTACTTCCAATAACTGTATTTCTATCTGAAAATGAAATTGATAAAAAGAGTAAGAAATGAAGAAGTACATCGAAGAGCGGGTGGAGAGAGAATCTTTTGTAAAACACTTGCAAGAAAAAGGAAACTAACTGGATAAAATCCTGATGCACGATAGTTAACTGAAGATCATAATTGAAAGGAAACATTGGAAGGAAAGAATAACAGAGGAATGCCAAGGATGTATTTTGAAAAGAAGTTCATGGAAAACGTCGGTGCAAGGATTTATGAAGGAATGCAGAAATATTTAGGGGATACGAAAGTCAGGACAGTTGCTACAAAATAATCATTGGATTGATAACCAGTTATCATATTATGATTCCAAATTACTTTTATTTCGAAACATTTTCCATAACACTTTATTGACTCGCTAATCGCTAATCAAAATTCTCCTACTCCATGATTCTCAATTAGATGACTCATCGTAAAGAAAATTTCAGACAAGGATGAAGACTTTTTACGGGGATAATAGGCCTGGGTGCATCCGAAACCATTTCAAACGCCTCCAACTGGGGATTTTTTTGTTGTACTCTCAATTTAGATATTAAATCAGAATGAACTCATCAAAAAGCCAGATGGCAAATGGTACTGCTTTCGTGATCCAGATGGTCGTCAGGGTACGTAAGTATATATGATAATCAAATTATATATCAGCGCATTCAACTGAGAACTAAAAAAGGATAAAAAAGGCAATCCCCATGATTTAGCTTATTTTTGAACAAAAAATTTGCGCGGGATTTTGAAAGGCATTTGAATTCTTCCATTCAAATGCCTTTTGAGACACTCATTTTTCCTAATGGGAAATATGTTTTCATACGTCAAAAACATTGCGGACGAAAGAGAACACGTAATTCATGATTTTTTCTTGAAATATGAATTGTCTACAACCATTATTTTTCTGCCCTTTCGGTCCCAGCTGGTATTCATTTCACTCCTGTTCTACTTAAATCTCTGACACCATTGTGACCATTATATTTGTACTTACGACAAAAAGAACTTGGAAATTTAGAGCAAATAATACGTGTTTTTCTATGGAAATACGGATTGTTCCCCAACGGTCGCACCATCCCCCACCCACACCCCGCCCTTCCAGCCCCTACGAGAGTTCATTTCATTACAGCACCACTGACTCTGAAGCCATTGTGGCCATCACCGTTTATTTTCATTCTCCGATATTCCAGAGGAGACCGCGATTTGAATTATTACGTAAGCTCCGGCTGTCAAGGGTCATCCGCTTGTCATCCCACAACAAGAGATCTTGTCAAGGGAAAAGAGGAAGCAGAGGGACCTTCGGGGAGGGGTCACGGGGGTGGAACAATTTCTCGGTGATCTCCCGGGGGAGAAGGAAAAAATCCCGCGGCTGCTCCGCGATTCCCACAACTTCTCCCTCCTACTGCCCCTCGTCTGCGAAGAGCTGTCTTGCAGTTTTTGCTCATTTCGGAAGGGACACGGGGAAGAGGAGGAACGGGGAGTAGAGAGGAGCAGGACGGACGGCGGAAGACGCCGAATGATACCCCGGAACAGATGTCCCAACCCTCCTTCCCCACATATGACTACGTATTCCCGCGCAAGACGGGGAGTTCCTGAGGAGCGGGAGGCGTCCTTGCCGCCAAAAGGCGCCCCTAATATCGCTCGCCTACGCACTGCGGCCCGACTGAGTTCTCCTGCCTTGCTGCCCGGCCGTGGCACTTGAGGCGGTGTCGCCACTACTTGCAAGGGCTCCATTCCAACGCTGACACAGACGCTATCCGACATTTCTCTCGGAGAAGCGAGTGGTGTCGACGAATACCAGCAAATATGCATATACTAAATTAATATCGAAGGTTTTCAGATTTTTCAAGACAAGTACTTCAATAACATTTTAAACACGTCTTTTGAATTACGAGCTCAATTTTAAAGTACTGCTCACGCAGAGAACCATCCGGAACTACGGAAATAGTGCCTATCGCATCTTACAAAATTTGTCAAGAGTTCCTCAATTCCTCCAGGTTTTCAAAAAGGGGTCGATCACGTCTGAAATCATTGTTTGGAAAGGGTGCCTGTGCATGCAGCCGGAACATTTGGAACGAACGATATTGAAGAGCAGCGTAAATATTTAGCCTCTTTAGTTTTGAAAAAACATGCATATTCTTCAACGAATAAAAGCTTTTCTGAATTCATTGAAACCTAGATTTTATATCAGAGTGAAATCATGCAATTCCCAAGTAGTGGGGACATGCGAAAAACAACGAAAAGGAGACCGAGCAGAAGAATCGGACGGTGTAAGTGATGGAAAAGCAGACGCCAATGTGTTCACCCAATGCCGCGATATGAAAATTTATAACTAAATTATAAACTTCCACAAAACCTTGTAGTATCAATTGAGTTATCCTACAGCTAAAGCCGTGTAACAACCAAAAAAACGTTAGCTACCAAAAGTGGGTTTATAAAAGTGGGCCTCGGAGTTATCTTACAGGCTATTTTCATGCAAGTTGCACCACAAATTTTGTACACATACAAACGTCTAGGAGATGAATTAGCAGTGGATTAGTAAATAAAATAAAGCAAATAAAATATATAAACAAGTTAACGAAATAAAATTGTCCTGGGGTGGATAGAATTTATTATACGTATACATTGCTATTATTTATTTTAATGGCAACCAAAGTTCTAGCGTATAAAACACATTATAACAGAGTAAAAAATAATACATCAGGACCCATACAACAAGTATATCATCGATCGACAATGATGTAGTCGCTACAGTGAATTACATGATCTAATGCAAATTACAGATGCCTCTATTATATTCCGTTATATTGGGTTGGGGGTCCCGCCAGTATTTTGGTCATGTTTCCTCCGACCACCTCCCTACCCTCAATCTTACTCTGAGCGAGATCACTCGAAGTGCCGAAAAAAAATTTTATTTCCAATTGATTTCCGTAAAAGGTAACGAGGTCGGCCCGGAGTTGTATACTAAGAGTATTAAATGATAAGCACGAAATTCGAAATGGATAACATCAATAAATAAACTTTAATTCCTACCACTTCATCTCCTTGACGTCGTCGTTCTCTGCACAAAGTCACCCATTTAAAGAATAGTACCAAAAGAGCACATGGACGTTGGAGACACCACGAGTCTTGCACAGTACTCGCTTGTTACACTAGATGGAGAGTACCACTATCGGCTGCGATCGTATCGAACGAAAAAACTGGGTATACGTGCGGCCTGTTGAAAGAATGGTGCGTTGAATAGCACAAACGTGCAGGATTGAGTCAACTGCTGGAAGCGACACTCCAGCACCTGCACGCCATTGAAGTGCTTTGAAAGTCCTCGCCGCACCTTGAGGATCGCGTCGTGGATTCCTCTGGATCGTTACCATGAATAGCGCCAATATATACGTGTATTATTTTACACGTGCACTCTACATAATTACCTTAGCCATGCTATTCCATCAACTAAGACTGCCTCTCGATGGAGGTGAGGGTTAGTCAAACAAAAATTAAAAGGAGTGTATTTATAAAAAAAAAGAAATCCCTTGATTTAATCATTATATTATTTGATCACATTTCTTATTTAAGTCGCTTTTATTATTTTCGTGGGTACCTTGAAACAAGATCTTTGGATTTGATTCCGACTTCCCATTACTTAATCTATCGCGTCATTGTGCTCTGTAATAACGGTACTAATAGAAAAGTCAATCGTAGCGACTGCATTGTAAATAGATTTTCATAGCAGATATTATATATATATATATATATATATATATATATATATATATATATATATATTAGCGTAAAACTTTAGCGTAAATTGACTATCCTATGAAGAAAAGAATTTCATCGAGTACTAGGTTGTACGCATAATTACAAAACTTTTTGCCAAGCATAAAACATTTATTTCCAGGAATAATGACAATCAAAAGGCGTTTATAAATTCTAATCTCTTGTAATTTGAAAACGCCTTGAATTTTTAAGTGAAAATGTTGGTTTCTTCGGCAACAGTAATTTATCAAATTCATACTCTCGTTTTAGTGGGAATGATATTTTCCCACGGGGACTAAAACGGATGTCTACCAAAGCAGGCGACTTCTAAGCACATCATATTCATGACACAATATTACGGAGTATTTAAAAGTAATTATAATGTGCAGTTCATATTACAATGTTGCGAATTAAAAACAAAATATATTTTGATATAGTTAAAAGAAAAATATATCGAATCTCTTTTTTTCGCCTTCTACATTTCTGTGTTGTGCGTTTTGGCTGTATACCTGGCAGTATAAAGGTCAAATCAAGCTGAGATGAAACCTAAACCCAGGGGACTTTGTGAAATCAATCAGAACTCAAGATTTCGAATCAAGTCATGAAAATGGGGGTAACTACTGAGGCCAGAGTCGACGGTCCGCACCCTTTACGAAACTCCCTACCCTCACTCCCGCTCGCTTTTGAAGCACGTCCGCCGATCGAGGGCCAACCCTTCCGGGTGAGAGACCTCCGATATTCGTGGAAACGGTGGAAAGGAGATTTTTTTCTGTTTTATTTTTATTGCGGTCTCCTTCCTTTCCACCTCGACCCCATCCTCGATTCGCGACAGCTATCGCATGTGCAAGAAGGGTGGATGGAAGTCGAAGAACATGGGCGGTGAGGGGTGGTTCAAGTGGGATGGGGCGAGAGAGAGAGAGAGTCAGAGGGCAATCGGATGTGTGGGTGCTGGAGGACTTGAAATCGTCCGGACACGGGCATGGGAAGACCCTCCTCCTGGGACCCCCAAAGTCCTTCCTCCACCCCCGTTTCGATGCGATTCCACAGGCTGGGGTCTAGCATTAAGGAGACGTTTTTGCGGTGGCGCGTAACTGAGCCGGGGGAATTAGTTTCCGAAGCCCGGCGAGGGATCGGGTAGGTAAACTTCGCGGCCGAACTGGAATTCGTCGTAATAAGGCCGGCGCTGGAGCTGTGCACCGTTTTCTCGCCAGGGAGTCCGTGGACGTAGGAGAATAGAGTAGTTTTTTCATCAATGGTGCGTGCAGGTCTTTAGTCCCTGACCGGAGAAAGCACACTTGTGATTGTGGCACTTCCAGTTTAATTTCTCCCAGTGGTTACGCATAGTGTTTCTCTCAGGAATATGGAAAAATCCACTAGCAGTCTTAAAAAAAAGATGGGTAGTGATCATAACTTAGTGGGTACGTAGTCGACTGGTAGAGTTGACCATTAAAAATAATGTCAAAGTGTATCTAAATATCATTTACATTGAAATTATTGGTGGTTCATTCACAACCTTTCACGAGAATAAATATTTTTGGTGATTTTATTGTTGTCTAGTTACAACAAAACAATTTAACATTGGATTAATTTTTAAAAGAATGAGAAAAACTTACGTATATCTACGAATATTCCCGCCTAAACGATAATTCCGATACAGTACAGCGTGCAGCAGCATAACTTTCTGATTAGCATTTTATTTGTCAATCAAATTAGCAAATTATGATGCCGCTTGTACCTCTTTCATCTGTCCCCTTACAGGTATATAGTAGGTACCAGGTATCGTCAATTTTCATGAAAAATGAAGATCGGCAATTCAATGGCGAAAACTGTAAAGAATAACTCTACTATAATTATCTCAAAACCATGGCCCTACCCTTCCACTTTGGACATCTCTCACCAATGTCCTGAAAAGTCTTTGACTTTTATGTCCCCATAAATAAATGACGGTATCTAATAAAATAAGTGTGAAATAAACATAAAACTCCTAACGGCAGTACCGTCAGTTTGAAGTAAAAAAAACTTAGCTCGGAAGAATAAATCTGGGGCACTTAAAAAGGTTTAAGTGGACGTGGGAGGAGGATAGGACGGCGAAATATTTTCCTATTGAGACGTATACGAGTTCCAATTATCGAAGAGAGCCCTCCCGCGACGTATTAAAGTTGAGCCGACTCCGGACTCAGGCCCACCCGGAAGACACGTCTAAAAACCTCGACGTCGCAGCACGTCACAATGCAAGTACGGCACCATTTTTCTAAAACCCTCACCGGCTCAACCCTTCTCCCAAGCGAGAGCGGGGGGGGGGAGAAAAAAAGAAGACAGGCGAAACCCGCACTCCCCTCTCGACAGAAATGCGCCACACCGCTTACGTCGCTCTCACACCCACCCCGGCCTCTCTTCTGGCACAGGCACCCGTGCCCGACACCCTCATCCTCTGTCGGTGTCCTAAAGGCGGCGAGTCTCGCACGGAAGGGGAGAAACGGGAGGAGAGAGGGAGAGAAAGAGGGGAGCTGAGGGGAGGAGGCAAAAAAAACGAGAGGAGCGGGCATAAAAGAGGAGGCTTTCGGGCCGGGGTGTATAACATAAAGATTGATACAGTGGAAATGGACTATCGGTGTATAAAACGCATGAGAGAATCTAGTTCGGGATAGATGAAGAAATGGGGAGATTTGGAGGGAGTACGGAGATGCGGAGTTTATGGCCGAATCATTTACGGGCACGGAGCGCGGGGGGACATCGCGTAGAATGCCAAAGGTGGGGCCGGGAGACGTGGGGAGGGAGCGGGGATCTCTCCTTCCTCCCCCCTCCCCCCATCCCGAGATTAGACGACGAGAGATAGTCTTCCGATGGCCCGGAGTCGTAAGGGAGGACTGGGATGGAGAGGAGGGCGGAGTGGGTCGGACCGTGGAGACACGTCCGTGGAAGGTGGAAGGAGATGGAGAGACGGTGGGAGGTAGAGGGAGAATAAGGGGTTCCGAAGGAGGGCCTGGGTTTGAGGCAAACGAGAGAGGTTAAAGGGTTAAACAGATGATGGCACTTTTTTTTGCTGAGGGCGGGATTGGGAACAGAATCTCCGCGATGCCATAGGCCCATTCTCATTTACTGACGCTTTTAAAATTAATGATCGTCTTCCGTCGGCAACTCCTCTGATTCCCCTGAAGGCTCCCCGAACTATGAGTATAGCCACGATGACAAAAAACTACTTTTTAAATACCTCGATAGCGGCGGTACTTTTAGAAAACGTAGCATTTTCTCTCGGATCGTCCAGATGATACGTATCAGCGGGGAAGGATCCATTCGAGGGCCTTCCGGGAAATAAAATTTGCAAGGAAAAACCATCCGATGTCTCTGAGAGCCGTTTCCTTGGAAATGAGTTCGTTTCTTATACCTTTCTTACTACCAACTGCCAATTTACAAAGCATTGCGATGTCTCCGTAGATAGATGCTAGACAAAGTGCGGGGGTCTCTAACGCCGTCTGCCAATGAATATCCGCTATTCAGCTTACACAGAGCTGGAAAGAGACAATTTGTCTGAGAAAAGGAACAGGCTCCATCGCAGAATGAATTCGGCAGCTGAGGTCATGAGCCCCAATAAAACAGGGTAGAATTGCGGTGCAGGTGAAAAAATATAGCTTTAGTCTTAGCGCAAATCTAGTCTAGGTATGTTTTTGGTGGACTCACGGATAAAGCGTTGCTCCAGGCCTAATACGACGCAAGGCATCAGAAAACCCTATTTCACAATTAAGTATTTTTTAGCTTCGCAATTTTCCATCCCCCTTCATTTCGTTCAATATGCATTGTGCTTTCCTGATGCTACCTCGCTTAAAAAACTTTCTCCCATATATTACAGTTGCCAACGCTCCATTGCTTCTCAGTATCTACTGCACACATTTTTCCTGCCGCCTGCGAATTTCTCCCAGTTACCTGCAGTCTCCTCAACCATCCACAACACTTCGCTTGCTTTCTTTTACGCCCATTTCATTTTGTCTATTTTTCGCCAAACCCATATCTCGAAAGCTTTCAATCTACCCTTATACTCTTGTCTTAGCAGCAAATTTCGAAGATAGACAAAACTATTGCGTCCATGCTCCACCATCTAGCATACCTTTACTCCCAATTCATTTCAACAGTTCCCTCCTCTTAGTAAAGGCTGCTTTATCTAACACACACACACACACACACACATATATATATATATTAAATTTACATATATTCTTGATCTTCTTACTGCTTTTCCCATTTTCGTGAAAATAATTCCTAAATGAGTGGCCTTACTGCTCTAATTTAGGACTCTCAGTGACCCAGACTTAACCTTATCATTCCATTTCTTTGCCCCTAGTTTAAACACTTATTGAAATAAGGCCAATATATGAATTAAATGGCAAGATATCAATGAATTGATTTGCGGCATTGAAAAAAATATAATTAAAATTTCAACAAGGTTATGCCACTTGAATTTAGGACTCTCAGTGACCCAGACTTAACCTTATCATTCCATTTCTTTGCCCCTAGTTTAAACACTTATTGAAATAAGGCCAATATATGAATTAAATGGCAAGATATCAATGAATTGATTTGCGGCATTGAAAAAAATATAATTAAAATTTCAACAAGGTTATGCCACCGTTATGTGTAATTCAAGTATCTAGGTGGGGCATTGGAATGCCAAGGACATTTGAAAAGAAAGATCACTCTTTCTTGATTCTAATATTCTACAAAAATTCACCAAAAACTTTAATAATGCTCAAAACAACAAATTTGAAATAAATAACAAAATCTGTATTCATTTTTCGTAAAATGTTCCTTTATGTTCATAAAATCATAAGCCATAACAATGTGTTTTAAGCAACCATTGTATGTAATTAAGGGTTTTAATTATCCAAAATAGCTATCTTCCCTAACTCTCGTCACGGCTTTACATATTTAATAAGGTAATCTTCCTTAAATTTGGTCACAATTGTAATAAATTGAAAGCTCTAAACTATATTAATCAGTATAACCCCGATTAGTTTCCTATACAGATAAACCTTATTCACTGTAAACTTAGTCACTTACGAATTATGTCAGCCAATAGCAATGATACTAATAGTAAATTAAAATATATTTTATTTTTGCCACATTTTTCATAAAATTATGCAAGTGCCTAGTTCATAAGTAAATAATTCTCAAAATATATATCTCGAGTTTACGGCAAGTACGTTCGTTGAAAATGTGTAGAAATGTGTCATCTTTTAGAATACATACGGAAAATTATCAAAAGAAGACCTCATATAAAATTATAAACTACTGTATAAGGTAAATATCATACGAAAGCGACCCAAGTATGCATTGGATATTTACAATTTTGTGGAAGCATGCAATTGTTTCAGGAGACCGCTGTAAGTAAAAAAATTGAGCAGTAATAATACAAAAATCACCGTTTTCATTTACAGACTGATCCACCTCTATACCTATACAGCACAGATGCATTAAACACAGTACGAAAGTGGTACGAAACTGAAGGCCGGGAAGATTGCTCATCCCCTTCCTAGACAACGAAGAGGTCCTCAGGGTGTGAGCATGGCACGCCTACCCACCAAAGAATGATGATTACGTTTTAATTAGATTCGTAGGGTAGGAAATATGACGAGATGACTTCAAAGTTAACGACACTCCCAACTGGTTGTAGTAGCTGATTTGGTGAGAGATTGTAGTCGGAAGAAATCTTGACTTGAGATGAACACCGAGCCACGCCCATTTCAGAAACCGACGACATTTGACCGGTCAACTTTTCGTTTCGGTCAACATGATTGTTTACATGAGTAAACCGGTTAATTTATTTGGGGAGCATAATGAAAAAAAAAGATGCGGAAGGACTGACTTGGATGGGATGTAGAATTATACAAATTGTCCAGGGGAAGTGGAAGATTAACAGAGATGCCACTAATGGAGTTAAAGCGGGGGGTTAAAAGGGAAGAGGAAAGGACAAAGTAGGGGAACGAGGACGAAAGAGTGCCATTAAGCAGTCACGGCCTATTAAGGACGGTGACAATTTTATCCCTTTATTCCTTCATGGCCTTTCCCACGCCTACTTCCTTTCGCCGAGATGCTGAAACTAGAAATTTTGGGAAAGAAAAAAACACGAACGTGAAATTCAATCGACTGCCTGAAAGCAGACGCCGTGCACAGGATGCCCTGGTGGCATTATGACTCCTTCACTTGTTTTTTACGCCATCGCGTCTACAAGTACTCAAATAAAGGGTCTTACCATTTGAAATGTCATCAAACATACTATTTTCGGAAATGGGTTTCAGCAGCTTTAGACGCTTCCAGGCTTTCGTAGGCCAACGTAAAATCTTCGAAGCGATTCTAGCCTGTGACCGTTTGGTTTTGGCTTTGAGTAAATAACTAAAATGCCTGTCGTCTTTAATTCAATAACTATTTGTCATGTAAAAAATAAGTACGTCTGACGCGTTCATTTATTTGTCATTTTTTCAAGATATTATTATTGAACTAATTAAATAGCCTCACAACTATTAAAACATAATTTCGATCAGCAAATTTTCTGTTCAAGATATAAATCTAATGAATACATTAAGTTAATTATTATAAATATTTATCACTTGATGAGCATATATACTGATAAAATGTATCAGTAGCAACCATTACTCAAGCAATGACTAGAGTAATATATTTTGTTCATTGGAATCTGAATCGTGACCTGATATACCATATTTTATTTCCAAGAATTAGTGTATATCATGTAAGTGGAACCGACTTCTATTGTCATGTTTTCCACTTTCCAGAGGTTTGTTTTGAAAACAACCACTACCATTAGGAATTTAATTTCCTTATTGAAGATATTCCCTTGGATTTGGGTCAATTCCTAATCGAAAGTATTGATAATCGTGATGGCACACAGGAAAACAAAAATAAATAAGGAAATATAATTAAACTCCACGCGATAAGGTGCACTCAACCGTACAAATTCATATCGTTCCGGATATGAGTGGCCAATTTCTGACTTGAGATTTTAAATGCAATGCCGCCGCTCTTCGACATTTCGTAGTTGCGGCTCCAAGGAGGAAAGAAAAACCAACTCCTTGCGATTTCATCAGTTGCACACACAGTTCCAAAGGGAGTGAGACTGGAATGGGAGGAATAATTAACAAACTATAAACTCTGCTTGGGAGAGGTCCGGATATTAATTTCAATCCCTTTCGAGTAGGAGCACGAGAGGAGATGATGCGATGGTAGAGAAAGGGATATCATAGTGACTTCGTTTAAAAAAAAACCCACGGGTCTCGCCTTTGTCTCACGTTTTCCGACCCCGCACTCCCCGCGGGGCGCACTGATTGATGGCCCTTCCGGTGCACCCAAAGTGTCGGGCGAAGTTCCGAGTCGTGAGCTTCGAGTGCGGCGAGTCGAGAGCCCGGTGGATCGAGGCGGAAGTCAGGCTGGGGATCAAACCGCGTCCTCCCTGGCGAAGAGCCAGGGGACTCCTCAAAACCCTCCATCCAGTTAACCGCTTCCCACATTTACTCGTAAAACCTCGGGTGGGGGGAGAGTAGGAGGGGGAAGAAAGAAACGATGTGGCAGGAAAGGACAAAGTAGGGTGCGGTGCCTGAATTTGTGCACCACAATGAACGGGCATCGCACAAAAGTTTTGGTAAATCCACGTCGAGATGTAGCCGGGTAACATCACCACTCATCGCATCAACCCTAAAAGGGTGTGTAAGTTATAATAATCTTAACAGTACATCGATCGATCATATCGACGGTGTGTTCGCTCCAACAATCGATGCAGCCTCACTGTATTCTGCGTGCATCTTAATAATCTCGATATGGTTTTTACCAGAGGATCGACGTTGAACATGGAATATTTCCAACGATATTCAAATGTCAGCCTTCCAATTAAATACCAATGCGTTATATTTCATTGCTAGGAGGCTCTAGATCCATCTGCGATACTACATGAGCGTAACACATGTAGTTGAAAACATAAGGACACCATACAGCCCCAGAGAACATGAATGTATAAGACTGATAAAACGTCTTCGCTTTGGAGATATTGACAATCAAATAACCCATTCTTCCACGAAACGAAACCCCTTCCCAAAAACGCACATATTATACTAAATAGGCTCACATATTGAAATGCTAACATATTGAAATAATATTTACTCAATACTATATATACCCACAATTGTTGAAAAATCTAAATATACGAAATGTGTTAAAAAAGTAACGGGAATTTCGTCTGTCTTCTTCGATTTCAACGACATAGGGTACATTGAGTTCTTGCCACAAGGAACGATCGATAAAGAGTCCTACTTAATATTTCAACGCCGTTTGCATGAAGCAATACGAATAAAACGCCCGTATTCGCGACGAAACAATCCATGGCTTTGCACCACGATAATGCTTCTTCGCTTCACTTCACTGCTTGATCGTGAATTTTTTACCAAAAACAGATCTTTAATGATATTCCCCCCTTCTATATTCACCAGACATTGCCCCGTATGGCTTTTTACCTTTTCCTAAAAATAAAAACGGGCCATCGGTTTACAAGCATAGATGAGATTAAAAACACATTGCGGAGAGAGCTAAACGCTATACCAAATACCGAATTCCAGAAGTATTTCAATAATTTGAAAAGCGCGGGTATACTTGTATGTATACAATGTATAATGGGGACTACTTTGAAGGAGACAATATTGATGTAAACGAATAAATATAATTATTTCTAAATAACTAAAATTTCCGTTATTTACTGAGCATACCTCGTTTCTACAAGTAGTAGCAGTTTTTAGGGGAGGCGGCCAACAGCTAAGGTCACTTCCACCTTTAGGGATGGACAGGAACGGATGAAGGGTGGAGAGAAACCCGGTGTCGGCATTAGCCTACTGTTAACGAAAGGCGCCAAGGGGTCCGCAGTTTAACGTCCCATCTAACGGACGGTGTGTTAACTCGAAGTGCCCTCCACAAAGCAGCTCAAGTAGGGATCGGGCCACTGAAACATATCTGTTGCCGCCGGGATTCGAACCCAAGCCCTCTGGGTGCGAGGCAAGTACGTCAATCACCGCACCTTCTCGATCCCCTGGTAACTACAAATCTGGGATAGCCCAATGTAGGAAAACACCTCGAAAGAAGCGATCTGAAAAATCTGGGAAGCGTAACGAGACAAGTTAACTGTTAACTGTTCACTGCTCATTTTCGCATAAACGAGTCATTTAGCAATGAATAAAAAAATGCCGCAAATTGGAGCAAAATCTAAAATTCGATAAATGGCAGAATTATTTGAAGGTTAAAGGGGTGGGCCTAGTGTGAGTGTGCAGGAAACTGTGGGGAAGTAAAGGAGGAGAGAAATCCGGCGGGGTAGTTGAGGCATGAAGCAGAAATGACAAGAGGCGGAGGGCAAGAGAGAGAAAGAGAATAGGAAGGGGAGATTCACTGGCGGTGCGCACCAAAGTATGTGCGTGGAGAGAGAGAGAGAGGTTCGCGGAGGGAGCGAAGGAGATGAGAGCGAAAAGCCTCGCCGCCGTCGCGTGGGAGGAGATGAGAAAACGTTTCCCTCCCCCCCAGATCCTATCGACTGTGCGGGGAAATTTCGACCCCATTTAATCGCGACTGCATCGGACCAAGGCAAACACTTAACTTGCCCCCGTAAGCTTCCTCCACTTTGTGTCGATGTTCATTTGAACAGTGGTTGAACCCAGATTAGGTCGCTTGCGGTATATGTACAAGATTACCCATCTAGTTTTTAGTCTTCTCATTTTATTTAGTATTCTAATTTAATATATTTTAGAATACAAATATGCTAAACTTAAGGACTTCCTGAAAAAACGCAATGCTAATTTCGCTCATAAATTCTTCCAAAGATTTTTAAAGATATCGAAATCAAATAAAGGGATAAAATATCAGGAGCAACCGGAAACGATGAAAATAATAAACAGATATACGTCTTAAATGAGAAGGGAAATATTTTATGCGTAACTTTAAGACCAACCCTGGATAAAAACTTCCATCTTTTAACTCGATATTTTGAGCGCTTGCTCAGTATCCTTGGTCGCATCCTAAATACTGCAAAAAATCGATTTTATAATCCAGTAAAAATACTCATAGCACATAAACAAACTACTTAATATTGCGAGAAAAAAGAAATATTGACACAAAAGAATAAAATCGTATTTGAAAAACCATCGATCAGAAGACATCCACAGCTGCGGCGGCAGCTGGACGTTAAGATAAATTGAATGCAACGAATACTTGTCGAAACATTGAGATTAACTGTAGATTGATACAGCATAGGGGAATAAGGTGTCCTTAACCTTATTTTTATAGCTTATTCGGAGATTTTATTGCCCTCAGTTCTCTCCGTTTTTTTTTAGGGTAGATCAAGTCACTCGACGAAAGTATCTTGAACCATTGGCAGGTAACATAAATATGGGCAGTTTGAGAAATATGACGTCCAAGTGAAAAAAAAGAGGCGTCGAGAAAGCTTCTAAATGAAAGCATTGGCGCCAGAGATATGAGCCGGCGCTTTGAAAGCCCATAATTTCATCGCTTCAACCGAGAGCGACCGATTTTTCATGTGAAGCGATATTTTATCACCCGCTTTCTTCTTCGACAGCATACAAGGAATGAATGAATGCAACCGCAGATTCTTCGTCACTCTATTATGTTCCGTGAATTGGTCGGCGGGAGAAAATATTGACTCTTGGAGGATATCTCGCCCGATCACGAAGACATCCCATGGGCTAAAAATCCTCGGGATTGTGTTCCACTGTATAAGGATATGTTAAAGCAAGGGTCGCCATATAAGTATAATTATTATTATCAGTAGTCTACCGAGCTAGGATAGATTTTCGATGGACACAGGCACACACATCTGTACTTCAAAGCCCAAACTAACACAATATTAAAAATCCTTAAGCACCTTACCACACACTACAATAACTTATTTTGTTCTATAAACCGCCTAAACATGCAGAAGGCATACATTCTACCTCCCATAATTCCGTTTGAAACTCTCATTCTTTTCCTTCCTCTACCTCGTTATATTTCTACTCCTATTCTTTTTCTCCTCTCTATTTCCGTCTTCGGCATCCTGTTGCCCCCCACTATCCCCGTCATCCACTTGTCCTGCCTTCTCCGAATTTCTCCCACCGACCTTCTCTCTTCCCCTACCTTGCCGAGCACTTCATCGTTTTCCTTCCGGCAAATTTTTGTTTTTTATACTCCTCCACATCCAATCAACGCTAATCTACTTGCCTCAAAGTTCAAGTTTCCGAGTTGTCAAAGTTATTTTTTTCATTTTAAAATTTAATGAGGTGTCACAATTTTAGCCTAAATTATTTCGTATTGGCGTCGACCGAGTTGATGACGGTACAAAATTATTTAGAATCAAATGACGACTCGAAATTTCTGTTAAAATGCATACGTACGATACTTCTCTACAGCATTTGGGTAAATTATGCTATTAGAAACTTGAAAGTTTGGTTTGAGATAACATTACGATATTTTTCGGGGGTATAAAATTCGAAAAAATATATTTCCTCCACTGTAACTTCCATATCCAAGGAATAAGATATAATAAATATTCTAGAACCTAGGTACTAACCGGTTGAGAGCCCATTACCAGAGCCTAACCTCAAATCAATTCCACCTGATCCCGATATTGGATTCGCGGTGTAGGCTGTAGCTACGTATCGTATTCAACCGTGAAAAAATTACTGAATAACCTAAAAAAAATTCTGCTAAAAAACTTAATATCACAACTTTAATTTTAGTCACCCCATTCAATATTTCCTAATTGGAACACCTGGTTGCTAGGGGATCGGCACTAGTAGCTCGAATCTCTAAATAGTAACCTTAGGGAAAAGCTTGGATAAGCTACTTAGAAGAGACCTCTTTTTGTGCATCTTAAGCCGTGTGGTACAGTTACGGATGATTTGAGATGCGATTGAACGATTATAACCGGAACTAGAACCGTTCGAGAAGGTACGAAACTATTACATGAATAAAAACATAATAAGTATGTCACTCTGTTACAGCCCCTACCGTGCTCTCCCGCGGTAACTATTGAATTCGCTTAATCCAAGCAAGTAAAGCTAAGAGATTATTGACATCCCCGAACATGATGATGCTGACGAGGTTGGGTAATCAAAAATATTGTGAGAGATGAGTAAAGCCCTTGTATACAGACACAAATTTATCGATGCCTGAAGTATCTTCTACAGTAACCATTACATAGTCAATTATTTTTTCACACGTTAAATATGCCCACGAAATTCACTGCATGATACTTTCGTTGATTCCAATTCTTAATTTCGCATGGAATAGGGTAAGTTAAATGGAATTTTAGACAATGGTACTAAAAGCTTAAATGACAATGGTTACATTCTAAATTAAGACGTGTTATCATCAGGGTGAAGGGATGAAAGACCATAATGGCATCATTATGCTATGCACGTACTACCGTTTCCAAACGTCGGTATGTAGTCAGCGGAGCTCCGAGAAGTGGGGAACGGTGAAAACGTTCCTGTTGTTGGCATTGAATGGCTGGCAGGTACTTGGGCTGCGATAGTTTGACGTCGCTCTGAGAGGTCGGAGTGCCTGCCAGCCATTCAATGCCAACATAACCAAAGTTTCCCCATACCGATTTACCGCAGTACCTTGGCAAGCCAACTAAACACTAATGATGTCTATGCCATCAAAGAGCATGTAGGCGTTACCGCAGCAATTTCCCAAAAGGCATTCGTTTCTTTTTTTAATTCAAAATTTTCGAAAAGATGGATCACCATATTCAGCCGGCTCCGAAGAGTGCAAAAGAAGATAATCCTTAGTCCCACGTGTCTGAAAGCATTTTTTACGACTAAGAAATTTTTTACACCGAATTTTTCCTGACACATCCTCATCGCACCACCTGTGTACCACGGAATCCCCTATCACCTTCTCCGCAGAGCCCTTTGGTACATACCATAAATTTCGGGACCGCAAAGTGTCATTGTCCGAAGAAGGATTTCAACCCCATTATCAAAAGGTTATCTGATGCAGCTTTATCAGCATTAAAAAAAGCTAGAATTTTTTTGAGGGAAGAAGGAAGATTAAAGTCGACTTGAACATGAGGATCGAGCGGACGGGATGAAGGTAGGAAAAAGGTCTTTGGGAGGAAGGGATGGGAATATTGGAGGAGGTGGAGGAGGCTTAGATGGTTGCGGGAAACTTTGGTGGCAGATAAGGGAGTTAAAAACTGTAGAACAAGGACGAAGGGGAGGTAGCAAAAACTCGCCGAGATGACGAGGAACTGAATGCCCTCCAGCAGTCACCGGCGATGATATCTTTACGAGGAGGAATCAGAATGAAGCAACTCAATTTAAATGAAGCCTTGAGAGACGTAGAGAGGGCTACTAAAACCATCGCCGCGGCATGTTTGAAAGATAGATGCAAGCACATACTGACCCCCTCCGAAATATCCATATTTCAAAGAGCACTCGGACACTTAATCAAAACTAGTGAGTAAAATTCCAATCTTTGACCATTTTGGCAACGTTATTGATAGCTGAAAATGGCAAATATTCGTATGATTTATGAACTATTAGCTGAAGGGCCGGATCTTTCTCTGTTGTGATTTATCAGAATTATTTTTCGTCTTTTGTCAAAATAAAATTTTATTTTAATAAATTGTTATTCTAATAATACACAGCAATAATAGATTCCATGCAATCGAAATGGGATAAATAAAGACATAGTGTCGGCCAAGCTTCGACAGTACTTCCCGCACAATCTGGAACAAGTGGGCTAAGAAACATTCTCGCAAATAGTTTTTCTTTAAGCTTGATTTTTATTTCTTCGAAGTTCATTTTAGGGTTTTTTGAGGATCTTTCAGTTTGTATCTTGCGTTAAGACACTTAAAGTGAGTTTTTCTGACATTCAAATAATTAATTCCACATTGTTCCTGCTTAAAACATCTTACTCATATAACAAAGGTATGAAATACTGGTTTAACGGTAGGATACGCAAATGATATGTAGCCAGGGTAGTATATCCTAAAAGAAAACTACACGGCGCTTGGTTTAGTTCGTTTCGTGATAATAAAAGACACAGACTCCGTTTTCTATATGCATATTCAAAATGTACTTTACTAATTTTATTATTAACTACATTTCATCTTCTATCTCCACAATTCGGTTCAAGAAGCAAAAAGTAAATTATTCGGGCATTAGATACCATGACAAATCTAAAAAGCAAGCCAAGAAAAAGAAGAGAAAGCCATTGGAGGAGATATATTTCATTATCTGCTAATGCTTCCCTTCTTACTTTTGATCGTGAAATCCAGAAAGGAAAAACAAGGTTCTGAAATCTATTGGTCCAGCGGTGTCATTTATTTTTTTTACTCTGTGATGTCGAAGTGTCTCTTATTTCTTAACACTAATTTTTTCAATTAAGCGTTTTACAAACTCTCACTTCTTCAAAGCATGTCCTACCAATGTTCCTTTTCTGAATGGTTATTAAATATGCATACAAGGGACGTTGAATAGTTTATTGCATTTTCGCTGAGGGATTGCTGAATCAATTTGGTCGTGATTGAACTCAAACCATCTATAGTTAAGTATTACTTTCAGTTTGACAAAAAGTGTTAATATATTTTCATTAATTCAAAATTCTTATTGCTTATATAAAAAACATTGTCTTACCTGTTATTATCTTTTATTTTGATGATGTATGCATGAGAAGACTCTGCTACATCTCGCATGATTGTTCGTCCTAAATCATAGCTGCCCGCTAAACTATAAAGTTATATCAGTGTCGATTCAATTTTCCTTCACTAAAATTCCAATATTTTGCATAAAATATGCATGGTCTCAACTAAGCTGAATTAAACATTTAAACACGACGTAAGTAAAACATTTCCTCCAAGAAGTTTAACTTATGATACATTACTTCATTATATTAATAGAAAAATTCACATATCCACTTAATGATCTTATCCGATACTTTTATCCAAGACAATCAACGAAATGTGCTCGAAAAATAAGGAGAAAATGTACAACCGTTTACTCGGTTGTCTGTTCCTTTCATTCTTCTCCCAGTGATGGGAGGAAGCTTGGACCATATCGCCAAACAGCGAAAAAAAGGGGAATCCATCCTCTGCTGAGTTAAAAACGACCCCGCGTCCTTCCCAACAAGTCCCATCGCGATAGATCGACACACACGTTAAATTCAAATATCACCAAAAAATATTGAAAATAAAACACACCACGACTCGATCGGAAAATCATCAGGAGCTGTCTGTTATCAAATCTTTCGAAACGGCATGACGGATGGGGTAGGTGTGCGCCGGCGGACTTTCGCTGCTCACGGTGGCGGGCGTCTATTAATAGGAATTAAAAGAGGTCGCCGCGGAATCCGAGTCATATTTTTATCTCCGCCACTTTACAAACCTTTTCGATCCCTCTCGCAAAATGAGAGGACGAAGTTTTACGGCCCCTTTACCTCTTTGCCACCACCGCTGATGTCTCTTTACGAGGGAAATTGTTTTACGACTTTAATCTGGTTTCGCACATTATCACCTTCCGAGCGCACGCGAAAACTATTTGCACCCGACAATATTCGGGGTGGATGAATCGAGATTAAAATTTTCTGTGGGAGCACTGATGATTGTCAAGCATTCCCTCATCCGGGAAGAAATAAACGCTGGCGACAATAATCCATTTTTTTAGGTGGTGCGGGGAATGGGTTGGGTTCGCAGTTAAACCTATCGGAAACGGAGCCGGAAAGGGCGATGCAAATAATTCTCCAGACATTATTCTCGCGAAAGAAAAGGTGACGACTCCACGGGGTCGATGAAAAATAATTAGTTTTCCCGTGAAAATGATTGTCGTCGTCCTGAAAATACAGCGCTGATGCTCTTCACATTAAAGGCGATGTAACGGGAGGAAAGACTGCGGAAGGGGCGTACGGGAGGGAGGATTAAAGGGGGGGGAGGAGATGGGAGGGAGTGGGGCCGATTGGAGGACTGGCCATCCCAGGTAAATCCAATTATCCTTAGGGTCGTCGTCGGAAGTTCGATTCCATTCATTTTCCAAACACGATGCCGCGACGAGGTTGAAGGTGTGCCACCTCACTCACTCGGGCGGGTGCCGTGAAAGAAATAGACGGGATGAGATGGCGCGGAAGGGAAATGGATGCGACTCTCTCACGCTACGGAACGACCGGCACTCGAACATGCGAACTATCATGAGTAGAATAGCATGTACTAGAGAGGAACGGAGGGGATACTATCGTTAGGGCGCCGAGGAAGAGGACAGGACGCATTATCCAGAGTGAAAACTGAATCAAGCTTATGGAAACTCGAACTCAATGAGTGTAAGTAGAGATGCGATAGTGGGCACCCTTCTGTGATGAGCTCTGCCACAGCCTATAATTGATTAAATCGTATGTCTGGGCAATAATATTATCATGCTGAATTCTGAGGAAGCATCTGTACACTTATCAGCTCGATGCATTGTGCGTATCGTTGAGTTATCATTCGATATGAAAACACGAAAGTTCCGAGGCCAATTGTATTGTAAATTTAATTAACTTACGGCGTGTGAAAATAAATGTTGTGGGAGTGACGTTCCTCATAGAATTTCTATTTAAAGGTTCCTCCCTGCGCATTAATTCCTTCCCAACTCGAGCACTCGGCTAAGGACATTCAGCTGCATCCACCGTACTCTGACATGGGAATCATACACTGGAAACTTCTAAATCTACTTGGCATAATATGTCCTCCTGAATTTCCTCCGTCTTCTCTTCAATCCACTATTCACTTAGCGGGAGTTTATAAAACAATCCAAAGAACAAAATGAAATCCAAATCATGAGCAGCAAATTTAGAGCGAAAGTTTTTTTATGGGCAATACACCAGATATAAAATATTATGATGATCCACTCAAGTACTAATTTTCATATCCTTACCATGTGTTGCATAAGTAGAGATAGGTGTGAAGAGAACACGACCGCGTCCACGTCAAAACAAGTCCTTGAAATTTATGATAAAATTATGGAATAAACCCAGCGATTCAATTTAAAAACTTTTATAATTTTCCATTGGGCATTCATAGTATGCGCGTCAAAATTTTCGCAGGTACGTTCCAGTTTGGAAGGAGAAATATTTTGCGAAATGTAATATCTAACGGTAAGAGGGTTTTATCGTCAAGGCATTTCCCGAAAATATTTAAGTCCATTCCTTTTCTGCCGTTGCGTAATTTAGAATTTGGCACACATGGGGAAATTAATTCTGTTGGAGTTGAAAACCAACTGAGACATTGAAAGAATATATGAAAGAACAAATAATCAAGCTCTTGCTCACCATTTATTTATTTTCCTTACATTTACTTTTTACAGTGAACGTAGCCAAAAATGGAAACATCTTCAGGGGTAAAATTTCCCAAAGGCAATAGGCAAACGGAAGTAAGTATATGCCAGCGTCGAATATCCAAGCGTGGAGTCCAATGAAGTTACTCTGAATATTGTGCATTCTGGTCGCACGGGTTATTTAATGATGGAGGCTTTGAGAAAAAGCGTTTTGGAATATGAAGATATACCCGTGTGTAATCTAGAGAGCCGAATGTAATCCAGAGTGGAGTGGGTAACGAATATTCCTTTGATTATGGAAATCCCGAAATAATGAAAAAACTCCGTTTATATTGTCGAAGTTAAACCTGACGTTATTTAAAAGATATTTTTAGCACGTAAGACCTAAGGTGCACAGTTTTTCATCATCGGGTTCTTGCGTCAATACAGAATCCATGAAAATAATAATAATAAATGTACGGCCTTGTGTATTTACTAAGAAATTCAGATGATCCGTTTGAACTGCATACAATTATTCTACTGAAGTTTCCGCGAGTTTTTCTCCAGGCTAGAGTTTCAGTTGCCAAAATTTCGATGGATAACTGCGCCATCCTCCGCCTCCACGAAAAATTGTCATTTTTTTACTAATCAAAGTTTATTAATTAATTGAATAATCAAATTTTCCCTCAATTATGAGCAGACAGTTAATTCATGAACTTTCTAAATCCTTTGGCATATAATGCATAACCGAAAATTATTGGATGTTAGCCTTAGTACCTCAAATTACTCCAAAATTGTTGGATCTCTATTAATGTATGGATTATTAATTAATAATATTTTGGAGTATACTGAATATTATTTTATGCATCCATTTATATAGAAGATTTTTTAAAGTCCAGAGGGGTGTAAGTACTCGTATAGTGAAATGTGTATTTCCAAAGCGATGAAGTTACACAAAATGAGCCAAATGTTAAGCAGCAGACAAAAAGAAAAGCTGGGTATCCTGGTTGAAATATACATGCAATACCTTAAGTATGTTTTGAGTAGGTCAAAGGGGAAGATGAAACCATTAGAATCAAAAAAACATTTACGCCCGTGAATTGGGGTCGGAAGAATCGCATTTCCCTAAAGTACAATATACTTAATATTATCCATGAAGTGATTTAATTCATTATGGTTTCAATGGCTTAATTTTTACGGTGGAATTGCAAGTTGTCTTAAATTTCATCATTGCTGTAATTGTAAATTGAATATTTTTCAAAACAAAAAGTCCTATCCCGACACTCAACAAAATGTCACGAAATTCGACGTTCAACGATTTTCTCAGCTCTTGCGAGGACAAGTGCGCATGAAGTAACTGGAAGAAATTAAAAGAGGTCGGAGAGGAGGATGAGGAGAAGGAAAGGAGCAGGGGGGACGGAAATGAGTTCGTGAAAAAAAAGCGCGTGAGGGATCCACCGTGTCGCGTGCGATCATCAATAAAACGGGCTGGCGGCGAAGCTAATGGCCGCGGCACGCCTCAAAAACACCCACGCCGAGCCTCCTGCGCTTTTTGAAGTCCCCCCCGGAGCACTTGCTGGACTCTCCCAGTAAAGGGGAGGCGTGCGGTGCCGGGTTCTGCAAAGGACGAATGCCCATTCTCTTCAACCGTCCTCTCTTCAACCGCCCTCTTTTCAACGCGTCAACGGGAATCATGCAAGAATTGGTCCTGTGTCAAAGCCACACCACAAACGGAGGACAAAGTGCCGTCCAAGAGGCGCACTGTCACTCTATTCACGTCGTTATTTCCGGTTTCTCATTCCTTGTGGATTGAATGATAAATTGAGTTAACGCGAGGTCTGTTCCGTGCATGGACTGTGTTATCAAAAAATGAGTTCATCCTTCCTCACGGTGATTTCTTCTCTTTTTCAATTTCTGCAGATTGACACCGGCGAAACTTGAGGGACTTTTGTGGGAATTTACAAGGAGAAAATTTTCATTCACCACTTTTGATATTATCTCTTTTCCTTGGAGGTGTTTTATGAATGTGTTTGCAGTCTAACATATCAAAATCATTTGAAAAATATTACTTTTAAATGTAATGAAGCAGACTATAAACCGCTTCCAAAATAAGCTTCCTTGAAAAAGGTACATCATACAACATGGCTTTCTAATACTTTATTTATGTTCCAAAGCTAATGGTTTCGATCAAAGAAATCCATTTAAAGTTTTTACATCTATATTTACATAAAATACGTGCGACAGTTTATGTTCCCAGTTTGAATTTGAAAATTATGGCGCACACCAGATTTTCCTAGAATATTTTTTAATTTTTGTAGGTCTAGGTCGTGACTTGAACTTCAGTAAGCATATATTATTTCTTCTCCAATTTTTGGGATCTGTGATTCATGTTATTTTTCAGAGGAAGGAATCAGTTCTTCCTTGAAACTCTTCAAGGATTCGATATGAATCCATTGATAGGGTAGTTAAACATTTTAATATCATTAAATAAAATTATCTTTTTGGGCGTAATTTCAGCAAGTTAGAATTAGGCACATATCCACTGGTTGAATAAACTTAGATCGCTTTAAGCTTTTTTTTAATGTAAATATTCCAAATATACAAAAATAACTTGCCTATTACAGCTATCCACATCAAACCTTTCTATGATTACGGTTTTCAGAACCGATCGGTTCAGAAAATTTTTCTACCTTGAATTTCCATTGCCATGAATTGCCTTTCATATGAATCTTATAGCATACTGTACCACAAAATACAAGTAATCCACCATCTAAATATTTTAGAACCAATTTATCCAAAATGCAGATATATTGGAACTTGGTGTACTTGAATTTTGGTAACAAGAAAGAAAGAAGAATATTGCATGCGCAGTGCATTTGGAGTATAGGATAATATATTCTCTAAACCAATAAAGACTTAAAATTGATAATTTGAGCAGTCATGGAGACGCGATAACGCAACTTTAAACATACCAGTATATCATTTTCAAATGTCGGGTGATTCGTCTAATAAAAAATTAATATTATCTGACCGAATCTTTCGGTCTGGTGAACTACCAGTTATAACGGGCTAAACCCTCGGTCAGCCAAATAAATTTCTCATATTAGTGACCCTCCAAACATTTTTACGTTATCTCACATCCTTGCGCATGGCTACACGTAGGGTGCTGCTGTGGCATTTCCCTCAATATTATTCCCTATGGACACCCATCGCAACCCGTAGATTAAGAACTAGTTTTACTAGACGGAAGCCGGGAGTATACTGATAGGAACGAAATCCGTTTTACGAACGAATACCTATTAGTGTACCGCTCGCATGCTACTCGTTAAAACAACCGCTCTCTGTGCGTTCATCAATTTGAATAGCTCAAGAAGCCCGTAATTATGGCAGCGTAATCGATTGAATGAGTTATTTTATAAATGAGATAAAAAACTCCATTGTGACTTGTTCTGAAGAGATCAGAACCAAATTCCAGGGGATATTTTCTTTGGTAGGAAAACTCAATTGTATGGGATATTTTATTTGTAGGAAAGAATTATTATTTCGGTTTGTGGGAAAGAATTATTGCGTTCTTCGGTTATGTGGCATCAAGGAAGGAAACGGCAGGAAATAAACGAAAGGAGATGTGAAAGGCAACTGAAGGGGAAAAGACAATAAAAGGAGAACCACGGATGCCATAAAAAGCGGTAATGCAACAAAGCAGTCGTGTCGAATGAAGGCGAAAGAATTTAAAAAGGGAGGAAGCGTGGGAAAGCGGAACGGGGAATACGGTCGCCACGAGATCGAAGACGTAAGTGGGAAGAAATATGATCGCGAACAGTTACGCTGAGAAAAATCACTTGCGCAATTGCCTCTAGAAGAGTTACAGAAACGAACCGAAACCCCGACGACCACCCTTCTAACCGAGATGAATTTATACGGGAGGGTAGAAAGAAAAACAAAAACAGAATTAAAAATCTCACTTTACGACGCTTTGGAGTGCGCACAAGAGAGGATGAGGACGATCAAAAACCAGATTTAATAATTATGCTCCCATCGGCGGACTCATTTGTGTCACCTAAATACAACCAGAATGGGGGATGAAATGAAACGGCGTGAGAGATTTGTCGGGGTTGGTTCAAGGGCTGGGGGGCGTTGAGTGGAGGAGCCCAACGGTGGAAATTTATGAAAAACAGGGGCGAAGCCGAAAGAGACGTTGGCGTGGATAGCAAAAAAAATACACAAGCACATTAAATGGACAGAGAGAGAGGGGAAAGGGGAGAAAAATAAGAGCAAAGAGAGAGAGAAAATGACACACTGGAGCAGGTTGAAGAGGTGGAGGACTGGCGAGGGGAAAGGTGGAGAAGGAAAATAACCTCGGCGGGAGTGGTAGTCTGAGGAGGAGGGGAAGGGAGAAAGGGGGAGATGTTGCGGGCAAGAAGGGGGAGGGGGAGGAGGGTGGTTCACTGCCATGCGAAAGGGGGTGCAACCACCGTGATGGGCAAGAAGAGAGGTCGTTTCGACACGAGCACACCGGTTTTACCCCTAGTTCGCCCCGTCTGCTCGCGAACTCTCGCAGCGTGCGTGAGAGAGAGAGTGCGTCTACCACCCCCACGTCCCACCCCCGCAAAAGGAGAGGACCGAGGAGGAAGGGCAAGGTAAGGGATAGTGCGGTCGGCCCGGTAGGTGGTGGTGGTGCCCCAGGTAAGGGTTTGCCTGGGGAAGAAAAGGGGACCGACCCCGCGGAGATCCACTCAATAATCGAGGTTGCGCAATGCTCAAAGGCACCGATGCATCGAGAGTCGATGCGTATTTATCGTCAAATATGACGATACCGCCCACATGAACTACTATGTACGCAATTTGGAAGATATTCTGAACGCACACAAAAGCTGCGTCCAGGCTCGTAATTTAGCCGCCTAAATCGCTCGATTTAGGGTGGACGCCATCTTGTAGGGTGTCCAAACTCGTTAAGCAGCAAGAGGGCGCAAATTTAGGCGCCTATTTTGGCCCCTGGATTTAGGACGCAATAAGTGTATCCTAAATACACCATATTGGAACCCCATAATTCCAAGCGCAAGAAGCGAAACAACTAGGAGAAGAATAGTCCCCATGGCGAGTGTATTATATCTGTTGGTCACAATAATATTAGTTACTATATTTCTTAAAGAGTATACTTTTACTCGTTGAAAAAACGAAAGCTTTACTAACGCGAGGTTGGAAAAGGCAAGAGAAATTTGGTAGCTTCCGCATGTATTTAGTTTAATTCTTGTAATAACTTTAGTGTATCAATTAATTACAAGTTATTATTATCATGAATCCAACTAAGTAATGATAGGTTGTTCGATAAAGACTTGCAAAAAGAGTCACCGTTTCAGTACGTAAGCTCACAAAGTAATAAAACCAACCAAAATGAAAAAGCGCAGACGATGACTAATTGTAGGATAAATATTTAATAAATACTAAGCTTAACTTATAAATATGAAACATTCAGCAAAAAAAGTACGCATGAATATAAATGAATTACACACGGAAAAAACATAACTTAAAACAATTATTGAGAAGGATTAATGACCGAAAAATTACCCGGGAGTAAAATACCATATAGTTAGATAAAAATTTTAAAATCATTGAAATTTAATACTATCTGACCAAATAATTAAATCAAAAGATAAAACACGGTTATTCTATGGAGTTAAACATAGTCCGATTTGATAAAATGAATAGGAAACTAGTACCAACAATCGCCCAAGTCACTAAGCTAAAAGCAAGAAATGGAAAACTTTAATAAGAGACTACCGAATGAAGTGTAAAGTGAACTCAGAATTACGCAAAAACCATGACGCGGTTTCGCAACTACACACAAGTGCTTGCAGAAACTACCTTAAATATCAAAATATTTACATTTGAAAAGCATCTGTTTATTCCGTATTCTTAGCTACATACGATATCTGGCAGTACTACTGTGTAGGGTGCCCAAACTCAAGCTGCCGCATCATTAGGCGCCTAACATTGAGGCACCTAAAAGCAAACTCCATAACGAGTCTGAGAAAATCAAAAGAAAAGAACATATCCAACACATTCTATAGGATGACAGCAGAAATGCCGTCCATTTAGTTTATTGCTACATCGATTTTCCTCCATATTAAGGGAAAATAGCGATAAGTCGATTAATTATAGCTATCTCTATATTTCTTGTAATCGACGGACGATATTAGAAAATGAGATTTGTAGAGGCCCAGACGTGTATCGATTGCGATTTTTACTATGCGCGTGACATTGCGTTGTGATATCGAGCACCGAAGCAATATGCATCGTTCTGTGATGTATATTGAATATAGACCATGTTTCTATGCATCATAATGCATTTATACATAGCTCCGACTCATTCGTTCTCCCTCTCCCGAATCCTTCCTCTGAACGTGGAGAAGCCTTCTTAGAATCTCGACGTTTTTCATAAGAAAGATACTCTCCATTCTACTTCAAATCTCCATAGAAATTTTTAGATTCGACGATCCCAAAAATGGAATAGATAGCCATCTGGCGAAAATTCAGTTCGAAGAATCACATTTACCACGGTAAACGAACATTCACAATTACACTGCCATGGAAATCATCCATAAAGTTAGTTCTGATCGGTTTGAGTATTTAACCAGGAATAAAATTATAAGACGTGAGAAATTTCCTCTTCTAGGGTGGAAAGGGAGGAAACAGATTCCTTCCCTATTTCATTCATTTGTTTTTCCATCAAAGATGGAGTGAACGAAAAATCGGACTGCTCATGTGTTAGGTGCAGCTACTGAAAAGCATCGCCCGGGATTCGGCGGTCTTCGTTTCAGCAGCCGAACGCTCTATCCATTATACTACCACACATTGCTTCGATGGTCGCTATCGAAATGCATTGTCACCAGAACATTGCACATTTCAGTCGATGCACGACTATAGATGTATCTGCAATAATCATTTTCGAATATAATTCGTCGATATAAGAGAAATATCGAGATAGCGACGATGTAACTAATTTCCGATATTTAACTTGCACATCGAAGACATCGTTAATAAAATTAATATCGTCCGTATTTGATTTGGACTACATCATCCGTTGACAATGTAGCCAAATGCATCAGGAGTAGCATCTCTATTATCGTCCTATGGATAATTTTTGCATCGTTATCTTTTCCATTTACATTCATAATAACTCCTAAATTACTCACGTAGAAATTTATAACGTAGATATTGTCAATTTATTCATTTTACCGACCATGATTATCGTCGTTCGATAGAAATGTACGTTAAAATTATCCGCGTCGACCTCTTCGTGAAAAAAGGCCGCCATTGGGTCGATATATGGTCACATTTCACAGCCCTAGACACAGGAATATAGTATAGCGCAGTACGTGAGGCCGGACAATTTTTTTTATGTTCGAGAAACTCCCGTGCACGTGGACCCCGCAGACTACCCCGCCCCATGAGAGGGAGTGGACCCCGATGGATCGATGCCAAATATAGGTGTTGAGGTACACCGGATCACAATTTTATCGGTATGAGAAAATACACGTCCCGCGTCGAAGTGAGGAGCATGGAATATGTAAGAGGCCAAAGATAGGCCGAGGAGGATGCTGCGGGGAATGCGAACGATCCTTGGGGTGGGGCGAGGGTAGCGGGTTGAAGTGCGAAGTTTCCCTCTTTGTCTAATGATCTGATATGTAACTGCCACGGTAAAAGCTGTCACAGTTTCCCTCTTTGTCTAATGATCTGATATGTAACTACCACGGTAAAAAATGGTAATTCTTTAGAAATATTCCGAGCTGTGGCTGTCAGTGACAAATGCATCAGCACACCACGTGCTTCCCAGGGTCCATTTCAATTCGATCCACAAATCTGTCAGCGTTGGCCTCTCTAGCACGACTTTTGTATAAACGGAATGGCGCTGGTTATAATTCTACATGAGGTATATATTTGCTATTTTTTCTCGTCCAACTTTTGATTTCCTCGTTGTTGTGTTTACAATGTTAAAATGCCCAAGATGTCAAATAAAAATCTGGCCGTTAACAGAAGACGATAACGTCATCATTCCTTAATTTCTGAGCCCAGAAATCTAACATCATTCCTATCGCGATCGCGGATCGCTTAAGTCTTTTCGATAAGTACATGATCGCCAAAATTGCTGCGGATGACAATCACGCCACCACACTGAAAAAATATCCACGACGAGCCCACGTTCTCTCATTTTAGCTAAACCTAAGAAAGGAATCACCCACGGGGCGAGAAGTGGTGTTGCGAAACGACCCTTACGAACCCACGCTGCAGTTTGTAAAAAATCCTCTTAGGCCGAAGTAATAGAGAGAAAGGCCGAGAGTTATGCTGAAAGAAATGCAGGGGACGTGCGATTTCCCGTAAACAACTGCGGTGCCGAGGAAGGAAACCGCTGAGGCATTCCGCTTCCACCCAATGTCGGCGAGGAAGGGAGCGTGGGAGGAAGGTGAAGGTACCAGCACGGACGGGGACCTCGGGAAAATTTGAGAATTTCGAGATCGCAGTCGGTGGGATGCCTGCGGGAATGGGAAGGGAACGGGGCGGGTGACCGCCAGGGTAGGCGCAAGGGGGACTCTTGAGGGCGGGGGTGCGTGAGGTAAAGGCTTGCACGGAGCGCTCCCCCGCATCTCGGGCACCGGAATTCATCACGCCATAAAACGAGGGCGGGAGTGGGGGAAGAGAAACATCCCGGCCGAGCACGGCCTCGCGGCGGGTCGGACGCGCAAGTAATCTGCAAGACCCGAAGGGAGAAGGTGCCGCCGACCCTGACTCAAGAGGGATGGAGACGGCGGAGGGAAAGTGCGGTTCGGGGAAGGAAGAGAGAATGTGGGGAGGCGGTGGGAGAGTAGCGCGGGCGGACGAGGGCGCGACGGGGCGTTTGCAGTGCTTTCGGGCGAATTAGGACGAGAGGAGGAAGTGGCTGGCTGGATGGAGCTGGATTGCACCCTATTTTGTCGGAATCTCGGCTGGATTCGGGTCCTGCAGATTTGTGGGCATTGTCAAGAAGGGGAGTGGAGGGTGGGGGGAGAGAGAGAGGACTAGAGTTTCGGTTCTTCTCCGGTGGAAGGAGAGGGACGAAGACCGCGAGGATGTAACGGGAATGAATGGGAAGCTAGGAGCGGTGGGGTTTCCCACAATGGGAGTGCACTCGGAGGAACTGCTTCGGGTGCTTTTTGTGACATCAAAGTGCATAAATTTGCACTTCTACCCAGGGGTGTATAAATCTACACATATCCAGGAAAGAATCCGTCCAAACAAAAGTGTGAGCTACTTGAATAATAAAATATTAAAACTAGGTCACGCTTATAAATATTCAGCCCTTAGGGAAGAGGGCCTTAAGTGTAGAAACGCGATCTTGAATGAAATTGATTAAACCCATAAAACTACTTAGATAAAAGAGAAACTTTGCTTGTACGAATAAGGTTATGAGAGAAAGCCTGAATAGATTAATTATGACCTTTATACGAAATATATTTTAAATTCCACTTGCCTTAACAGTCACCTTGAATGGACTTAAAACGATATAACTTTCTTTGCACTTTCAAGCCACGTTTTTACGTTCTTGCGTTGTTATGAAGTCCATTCTACGTAATAGTTTCCCGTATCTAGTGAACAAAAAGTATTTCACTTGAGATAAGATATTGAATTCTTAACCTGGAAGCATAGCTAGAGGGGACGATGTGTGACTGCAAACATTGAAGTGCATTCTGAATGTTAATGATGACCTTCCGAATTTCAGGTTAAACAATCAAAAATTTTCATTCGTTAATAGTTAACAGGAATGAGACCAAAAAAAATCAAACCGTTATGAATGAAAATGAATGACTCATTCCCACACCTATCGTAAAATTTCTCCACACGAAATTTGATAAATATAACCAAATATTTATATTGATTTCTCTTGCACATGCTATTAACATGGAAATAATCCACACACACCCTAGCGGTGGCTTGTAGGGTACTATTTCCATGAATAAATAAAATACCACCTTTAGAGAGTGTTCTTTCTTGAAATAAGCTCTTTGTCATACCCGCTTATAATACCATCCTGGAAACCACCAAACGGTTAAACAAAAATTACACCTAAAAGCGCAATTAAAGTTAAAAATGAAGGAAAGGGCTTTTTTTATTAAATAATGCCAAAGTTCAAAAGGAGCACCTGTCATAGTCAGCTAACGTACATAAACCCAACGAGCGGCAATGCCTCTCATACCAAGCCAAATGCTTGACATTTCTCTGAGTCACAGAAGGACGGAAGTACTGGGTAGGAAATGCCCCCATACAAAACATTCGTTGTTCACACAAGGAGCGACCAGAGCAAATTAATTCCCCTTTTGTGCTCACGATATCTTGATGCCCTTAGAAACTAAGAATCTTTCTCTTGTTTGTCACAATAGTCCCTTAACGTTGCGCTCGCGATGAATATAGGAGATGAGAATCCGAATGGAGAGAGGAGGATTCAAAGTTTAAAGGCCCAGTGAAGGAAAAGATGCTTTTCAAAAGTTCACTCACTACACATTCCCTAGTAACTCGGAATGATGTTTCCAGACTTCAAGTGGGACGGGAGACGAGCTTATGAAAACACCTCGAACCCTGCGACTGAGCAAATGTTATCCGAGTTAATGTTAGCCATGTATGAGCTCACGGGAGTCTACGGAATCAATATACCCTACATATGTGAAAGAGGTTCATTTCTTAATTTTTTCTCATCTGTGGAAATAATGTTTTTTAAAGTTACAAATACATTACCTCACTTATCATATCTGATTTTCAGATCACATATGGGTTACTACACTTTTTTACTGCATTCTAAATTATTTTTTCAAACAAATCTTTTTTAAATTTTCTCGTACAAAGAAGATGGAGCTAGTGGAAAGAGAGCTGCGTATAGGTGGACGAGCGCATTAGAGAAACTGTTATGTAGCGTAGTACACTTGGCTTTAGCGACAAGAGGATAAGCGTAGTCTGAAGGCTTAACCCAGCCCCGAATTCATCAAAACCCTACATTGACCGTTAGACTACCGTTAACACTCGTAACAATCCACCATTATACTAAATAGACTGGTAAATTGACTCGTGGGTTTCAAAGTAGTGTTCCCGGTTGCCTTTATTTCAATGAATAGATCCCTGTTGACGGTAGAAATTCACGGCAAAATTCAATCGATTCCTACCTATCCGACGAAAAGTTCTATAGCACTGACACCCTGTTGACATTGTCATTTGAAACTGAAAAAACATCTCATAGCTCCACAGCTAAATGCCTTGAACTTGAATGAAATCCTCCTAATCAAATCTATTAAGATGGACTTATGAGCCTAACAGCTGCTTTCGGGAGTCCGGGTTCACGAGTGAGCACCTACCGTCAACAGATGGCTCGAAACAGATGCGCGGTCAGGAGTCCGAATGGAATTGCGCGTATTTTTGCCTCGACGGTGGAGAAGTGCTTATGGGCTGTTTACGTCCCAAGGGCCACTTTTTTCCGAGTCTCAAAAGACGTTGATGGATGAAAGAATAACAAAGATGAAAGGCGGGAGAAGAGACGTTCCCTTCAACCAATGTAAAATCAGAACGATTCCATTTACGTGGATATAAGGACCCCATTACAACGAATGCAGGAGACCAGATGATTTATCGTAGTCTTTTCAAATAGCTCATTCTAGAGTCTCCACTAACTCTGACCGAACTACTCTATCGCCGAAAATAGAACACAAGTCGTTTATTCTTATTTTCCTCCGCTAAGCTTTACTAAAGATTCTATATTTTTAGAAAATAGTGCAAAAATTAAGAACAGTAAATCTGCGAATAAATGTTCTTCTAGCCAGTCAACCCGATCGAAGAATGAAAAACTCCTGAAGAGGACTATTTAATTTTCAATACAGATGAGAAACTCAAGTTTGTCATTGTCAAGTCAGAATATTGCACACCAGCGAAACGCAATTTTTACTTTTACTTTTATAAAAAAATCATCCCTCCTATAAATCGTAGATGGTGCCATTTTATTTATTTTGCAGGAGGACCAGAATACTTATTTTTGAACGCTTCATGTCCGAGTGTATATTCTGGCTTTTTCATCGAGAAAAATAATTGAAATATTCCAGGAGAGCCTTCAGTTCCTGTTTAACTATTTTACCCTTTCATTTCCAAAAGTCAATTTCTTTATAATATCAAATATTAGCTATTACAATTTCCCCAAAGATAAGGCTCCATTTCATTTTCACCATGTTCTATTCGTGAATCCAAGGAAAAGAGGTATCAAACTTTCAATAATTAATGTTGACCACACGTGACGATTAAGTAAAAAGGTATACATAGTCACTAATTTCATTTTTTCATGTTGCATAATCTAATACTGCAGCTGCTATTTTCAAACATTACATTCTCGGCTTCAATGGAATGAGAACCTAATATACCTTATTTAAGCCTCAACCTCGACTCCATCCTCTGCTTTCAGCAGCAAGCATTCACGCTAGTAAGATAATATTTTTGAAGGTTGCGTACATAAACAGAGGAAAACATCATCTAACCCACCACCACGAAACGAATAATAAAATTCGATCCGTACATCCTACCTCCTGATAAGACCTGACCATTTCATTCGGATAACCTTAATGCGAGCGAACTCACAGATATTAAGTGGAAACAGTGGCTCGGGTGCGGTTCAAAACAAACGCACAGAATAAGCGGCGGCAGCTAGAGAAAGGGAAAAAAATCCGGCGTGAAAGAAAAAAATAGGAACAAAAAAGAAATGCAATAAACAACCCGCTTAACGACCGGGCATAAAATTCGATAGCGCGAGCAAAAAAAAACAAAGGTGATGGGGTAAAATACATATAAATTCGTACTTTTTTTGATACCCTTCCCAATCTCTTTCGATTTTTTTAATTCCGTATAAATATTCTTTCGCCTTTCCCTCTCGCTGGGAGTAGAAGAGACCTCCCCACAGTGATCCCCTGGGCCAGCTCCTGGATCATTAAGGACTTTCAATTGGCAGGGTGCCCGGAGTCTCCCAAACGTCCCACGCCCCATTCTCCCTTCCCTGCCTCCCCCCATCTCGCACCACACCCACTCTCCCGAAGGGGGAGGAGAGCAGGGAAACACGGGAGGGAGGGGAGAATGAGGTCCGGAAGGATGAGATGGAAACTGGCGCGAAAGGTGGAGAGAAACGCCGAGGAGGTCCACACACACGCGCGCAGCCCGCTTTCGGTTTCGATTTGGATCGGCGTCCCATCTCCACGGATGTCAAGTCTATTATCCGGATGCCAGATCACACTAATTCGCCCTCCCCGCCCGCCAACCTCTTTTTCGAGGGATACGCCCACCCTTAAAAGTCGTGCCGTGAGCGAACATTCATTAGCTGAAAACGAATTTCTTGGTCCGCGATGTTTAGAAATGTTTCTGTATCCTGTGGTAACGCATGCATGGCCACACGAAGATAAAGAAGCAAAAATCACTTTGTTTGCCGGGTAAAATGGAAAACTGAAAGAGTTGATGGCGTGTGCTAGAGTAATTGGATATTTATTTCTCTTTCGTCGCTCGATCAGGGAACTAGGTACTTCAAAATTAATATTGAAAACAATTTTTTATCATCTACAGTCAAGTGAAATGTCAAATTAGTCACCTGGAGATGGCAAAATTATTCGAAAGTCATGCCGCGGAACCGTTTATTGTGGAATTCAAAAAATTGTATCTTTCGCCTTTATCAATTACAGTCGATAAAACGTCGTTACTTGATGAAAACCGGTCAAAATTTGAGTTTCTATCTCATGAAAAATCTTGAGGAAATCCTGTGTCACATTAGAGGAATGCATAAGTAACAGCCAGGTCAGAGTTCTCGCGCCGTAATTTTATTCGCCAATCAAGCCCCTTGAAATTGAAACGGTATGAAAACGAAATTTTCAAAAGTAAGAGAGTTAAACGAAAGATTTCAGAGTTTATGGGAAACACAAACATACGCACGTCATTACTTCTCTGCCCTTGGACAGCGAGCAATTCCCTTTACTGGTGAATGTTCTCCATTCGCCAGTGCAGGGAATCCAGAAGGTGTTTGGCGTCGTCTACCTTTCCGCAGTTGCCACCAAAATATACTTGAGGTTAATCGAACCAGCAATCCCTTTTTAAAATATCAAACGGGCCCTCTATCCTTTCCGCACACTTAACCGTTCTCCCTTTCGCCGGCTCCCAAATAAGAAAACGCAATCGACCCGAGGCACAGATACTGAGGCCATTCGAGGCGGGGACATCGTTCCTTCTTGACGAGGTGTCACTATGGCGCTTTTATGCATGTCAAAACGTCTCGCCTAAAATATGTAACTGTCAATGGATGCATTACTGTCTCATATCTACGACATAGCTCTTCTTTAAGCCTCCCTTAAAACTAGCAAAGAATAAGCCTCGGTTATTTTTTCATAACATTCTGTCAAGAGAGATTGTAACTTAGGTTCTGCGAACAAATATATAAATGGAAAGAAAAGGTAGGGAGTTTAACTCAAACTATAAGAGCCTAACTCTATTAAATAGCACTCTTAATTCTTTGATCTTCATCATGCCTCATCTTAATTCTAGAATTTTTCTGATTCTTCTGACTGAGAAGGTGAGTGGGACACCTCATTCTGAAATTCTGAGTGTGACACACACCTTATTCTGAAATACTCGTTAATTTCTAAACTATATCCACGACAGGTAGATTTTATTTACTCTTTGCAGGTTCAACTTCAACTTTGATTTCTATTTTTTTGTGACAGTTTCAACGGTATCGGGTGAAACCAGTGAATCCACTTTACTGCTGCAACCGTTACAACTACGAAGAAAATCGAGAGGCATCCGACCAATATTATTGTTAGCGATAACTATGGAATATAAGTCATTAGCTCAGAAGAAATAATCACAGTCCCCTATGCAAATATGCGCAATAAACAATAATTAGAATAAACTCTAAGGGTAAAGGAAAAGAAAAGTGAGAAACATTATCTGAAGGAGTGCAATATTGAATGATAAACATCCAGTTCCAAGTTGCATAAGACGGACAGGGCTACAGTTTAAATAGATCTTAATAGGACAAATACGTTGGGAATAAAACTTTGGTCATTCATGAAAATCAATGAAATACCCACTAGAGCCTGGAATCGATCATGACATGATAGCCATTTCAGAGAGAAATTATTTACCTACACCTATTGCTACACAACACCGGCAAGAGCGTGTGGCGGAGGATGATACATGTAGATCACCAACCATACAAGCAGAAATTTTAGTTCATGCATGCACTTTAATGTGTCTCAACTAATGTACCAAAACACCCCCATAAAAGTATCGGGACCCTTTGCTAAATCCACCCATAGGTGATCATCTTCACATTAACAAACCCGAATGTTGTATTTGAAAGGTTTAGGGAAGGGTTCACGTCGAAGTACACCTCACGGTTAGTGAAATTTGTGCATACATTCGTTGTGGTGTAATCTATGCCGACTAAATAACTTCCTCGTCTGCTAAACCAGAGACCACAGGTTTGATTCTCCCTAAGATTTTTACTGCGGGTTTATGGTGGTATTTGTCATGTATCCACTCTTTGTATATCGTTAAATTTAAGATAGGGTCTAATGCCCATAATTTTACCGTTAAATAAATACATCATTATTATTCAGGGTTGGGAGTTTCCCTTCCTTTCATGTGCCAACATTTGTTTTCCGCGACGTTCTACTCCTAGCATAGTGCATTGGTCTTACTCGGAATTTGAAAGTGAGAAATCCTCCAGACAGTAGTCCAACGTCCTACCAAGATCTACCACGCCGGCAATGGGTCTCGTAGTTCATTTTTAGATCTTAATCAGACGATCGGATCTCTGATGCGGTGATTCAAATATTGTTGGTCAATTACATGTATTGTTTAATGTAGAATCTACATTATGGAATCCTACCACTTCATCAAGTCTCAAACTGCGAATTAAATTTACTCTTTGAGAACGATGATACAATTTTTCCCACATATCTGGTTATCATATCGTATCTTTCAGAAAATACATACGCTGTTAAGTTGAAAACTCACGTTGGCGTTTTAAAATTGATATTTTCTCCGGAGCGCTAACGGCTGTTATGAGATATTTGGAAATAATCCATAATCTCTGTTCTTAGCCTATGAGTTACGCACTGTAATCACGAACGACACGGCATTTCGGTATTTTAGAACGTATAGCTGTGTAAATTTGAATCTCGAACTGCCCTTAATCGCAACATTTGTCTCGGTTGCGTGTAGAGATTACCACGATGGATTTCAGAGTACCCTCGCCTCCTACCTTCTCCCGGGGCAGATATTGCCCCTGTGCCCAATACTCACACTTGACACGTTCTCTTTTGTGAATCAACTTTGTGAATCCCCATACTCCCACTCCCGCCGAACATCTTATTCTTTCGACTACCCGCGGAGAGGGCCGATGTGCCTCATCCAGTCTTCTTTCTTCGTCTAGCGCCGAGGAAGGGAAAGGGGAAGATGGATCGGGTCGGGGAAGGAATAAAAAGAGAAGAGAGGGAAAAAGATGTGTATGTACACACGCGATGAAATAAAAGAAGCTGTTTGGGACGAAATTGGAAGATACTCCCGGAGGGGGGCTTAAGATCGTTCCCGAGAAAGACTTCTCGCCCTTTGTGTCTCACAAACCTTTCCCACCCTTCCCCATCCACCGCATTCACCCCCATCCCGTGGAGTGAACATTAGGAATGCAAGCGCGAACGTGCGTCACGTCCCGCCTTTCTCTCTCTCTCTCTCTCTGCCCCCTCACTCCGTCATGGCAATCTGGTTCGAAAAGGTAGGGAGCTTTGTTGGATCTGCCGATTGATTCGACGGTATCTTTTTATACCCCGACCCGGTGACTACTCAATCTCGCCCTTCCCTTTTCAAGAATGACTTTTCGTCCGATGACATCCCTAACTCGATCAACTTCCCCTTTCAGCCCTTTATGAGATGATGCGTCTCAAGGGTATGGTAACAAATCGTGCGTCTATATTTCGATTAATACTTCCCTCAGTCCCCTTGGGGGCAACAAAAAAGAATTTAGCGAGATGCCAGATTTTTAAATGCGAACTATAAACCATCAGGCTACGGTATTTATCTTCGCATATTTCCTCTCCACATGCGGTTTATTTTCCAACTGGGACTCCTCAAGCGCTTTCATTTTCCTGTCGTATTCTTCGCCCACGGTTTGTGACTACGATGTCCCCAGATGGATTGAGACGAGACGTAATTATTTTTTGCCGGCGTTTTCCTGGAAGCGAATGAACCCAGATAACTTGCTTTCTTGTGCGGAAGGGTACGTGGACATCCGGTTTTACCGCTCATTTTTATGAGCTATTTTAATCCTCCTTTAAAAACCTTACGCACATTCTCTTTTATTGTGGCGGCGGCCATTTAACGCGGAAGTAATTCGAACGATGACGCATTCAGGATTTCTCACACTGACAAAACAAGTATGTGAGACGAGTAAGTTGAAGTTTGAATGGTTTCCGAAATTATCCCTTTTTTCAATTCATCTAATAATATACTGAATCTCATCAATTTTAATATGAATACGCAATCGAATGTTTTTCATTATTTCAATAAGGGTATTGGAGTCTACAACATTTACTTAATGATTAATATCACATGGAGCAATATCAATGAGGCTGAATGTGTTAATAAATAACTGACTGAATTTCAGTTAATAACTTAGATAAATAAATAATGCCACAAACAAAAATAAAATATCAGGCACGACAACCTGAACTTCCGGGAAAAAATTGAAAGGGTACAAATAATCAACCAATTACTCCAAACCTAGCCAGAAAATGTTGACCCAACACCACTCATCCATCATACACCCCCGTGGTGACTTGCAAGGTAAGATGTATGGTAAATCAATGCATAAGTTAGGTAAACTAAAGCAGCAATAAATAAATCCTGTTTCTCCTATTTTTTATTCTTATGTTAACTTCCACAGACAGACGAAGGAAAAGAAACAGTAGAGGCAACATAAATTATTCGACGTAGGTTCTTCAACTGTCCTTAACATATGCATTCATCATGAAATTAATCTCTTAAGATTGATCTTTTAAGCAATTACGATTGCAGTATTAATGCGATTGAAGTATTTACCAGATTTCCATGTTTTATGAAAAAGACTATTGCAATGTTTTCTCGTCATCATATTTTGAGCTCTGAGAACCATTAATTTGATAATTGCTCGTAATAACATAGGAGTATTTATCAATCAAGGGTATTACATTTCTGCGTACTTTGGTGACAAAGTGTAAAAGTTGATCTTGGCATAAAAGCAATAAATAAAGGAATACTGTAATGAGCAAGTATAAAACTTGCTCGTTACAGTATTGCTTGCCCTGCTTCGTTGATTTCAAGCTTCTTCCACCACCCCTCGCCTCTCTCTGAGGGGGGGACGACTACGTCGCCTGCAGCGGTGTGTCGCATTCTCTACCAGTGTCTTTTGGGGCGGGGGCCATGAGTTGCATGTCCATGTAATGGTGAAGTTTCCCCTTCTCATTTTTCAGCTATGTATTACCTGCCTTGCTTTGGTGAAGGCCTGTCGTAAGGGTGGTTTTGGTTCGTTTTCATTCCCTTTTTACGCATAACATGTAACTTTTTAGGTGAATTAACCCTTGTTTTGAATTTGGTCTTCAGGTTTGCACATTATTTGATAGTTTTTCAACTAATATTTTTCCCTTTTCCTTTCCTATCCCATATCCTATTTGATCACTTACCCTTCCAACCTGGTGCTTTGCTACCCCTGCCACACACTTTTTTGGGGGATCGCGGGGTATTTATGTCGATGTCGAAAAGACAGAAGGGAAAATAAGTGTTGTCAGAGAACCATTCAAGCCAATATGAATATTCTGCGCTAATTCACTACCCCAAATTAAATAAATACTGGTAGCAATATGACACAACAACTATAGCCACGAGTATTAAAATGCGACTTCCTACCGTAGAAGCGCAGCGTTAAGGAATAAGTGCATCACCCCAGCCACTAACCCTGTTCCACTCCTATTTATTGTCTGTAGGCGTGTGCAAATTTGCTCGTCATGCTGAAAGCGATCATGGATGTCATAGCTGCAGTCATTTGAAAATAACTGTAAGAAAATTGGAATTATGGAGCTACCAATGGTTATTGCTCAAATAATAGAAGATAAGGGTGATATTAGACCTTGTGGTACATACGACCAATGGGAAATGTACTGACTTTTTCAGGCTAGTACAAACTATTTTGTGATTATTTTTTAATTATCTTAAGTAATGCGCTATTCACCATGCACTGTCGTCTTCTTCCTCAACCGGATAATCATTTCCTGGAGAAGGATTTATCTTGCACCGCATATCCTTGACCTGTTTTCCAAAGAATTGTAATGGTCGGATAAAGTGGGATCTTTCCCCGGAAAAAACCACATCAACTATTGTATAATAACCGAGATGTGTAGTTACTGCTGTGACTGAAACTTTCGTTCACATTTTGGATAAAGTTAAGACATCAACAATGGGTTATGAGTTAAATAGCTTCCTAGGTTTACGTTAAATTCCAGCGCAGCCTAAAGGAAGGTAAACTTAATTCTCTTACTTTTCAAAGAACATCGCTCGTAGTTGAAATATGTCGGTATATTAGGAATCACATATTTCTTCCGAAACTGTACAACCAAAATATTATTTGTGGCATATAAAAAATTAGATGAGTATTAATATGTTAGGCTATGTGAAATCTCTAAATATTTTGAATAATTATGAAGTTTATCTGCAAATCCCATCAGATTTCTCCATGAACTTGTTCGTTCTGAAAAATAGTTAAATATTAATCTCTCAGATGATGTTTAGTGATTGTGTGGAGTAAATATGTTGACCCTTTTACCAGTCTATTCTATTAATAGCAACTGGCCTGAGGTTATATTTCGCAAAATTCAGCAGCTCGAAGCAGATGTCGGCTTCCATTTCGCTTTGGCTCGAAATCTTAACATGTGGATCCGGAAATGGATTACAGATAACTTCAGTCAAAAGTCGATCTGGATAACGCGGGAAGATAAGTAAATATTTTTTCTCCGTCTTGCCCATAAATAAAGTTGAGGAGATAGAGGAATAAGCAGCACTGGTTTCCAACTGGATTACTTTATATTAAAATTGTTTTTCGGATGAATAATGTTACCAAAGAAATGCAAGCAATCTTACCGCATCGGCAAAATTAATGAGACTCGAACGCAATACGCACAAAACCAGGCATAGTTCGTCCATAAAAAATCCAGCGACCTTCACATCATTTCATTTTCAACATATATTCATCGGAATTAACTTGTAACAGAGGGACCGCTGTTTTCAAACATTCGTATGACATTAATAAATATTAAGACAGGCGACTAGGGCAGTGACACGAGTGATTATGAGCGATAATGTGTGGAGAATAAATGATCTGAATCTGATTACTTGTTAGATTAGTGTGATTATATTTTCATCATTATGGGATTTCGAGTGCCATCAATGAATCTCCTTGTACTTGAAAATGTCAACCAAGCCGTGCCATCCCAGAACTGAAAGACAACCCGATGTACCGAAAAGCATGAGTCAACCAAGTAACAAGACACCCATTGAAGACAGCCGCCCACGACAAATTCATAGGCGCGCTCGCTGCATGGATTACCATGCTGACGTAATGCACTTAATGTTTTCCTACTGGGGGAGTTCAGCGATTTATTTTGTTTTAAATTCACATATTTTTCTAAACAACATCTCATGGAGTGTTAGTGATGAAATATTTGAATTGTCTTAATTATCTACGTCTGTTACACTTAAATATACCCAATTCCGTACCTTAACTTCATTCGAAATGTGGTATGATCAACAGAAATAATCTCCTAACCAAATACTTTTTCGATTACGTATTGCGTCTATGACAGACAATACATAATTTAGTAAAGTTTAAAAATTCTTAACCTAAATTCAGGATTCCACCGCTTGCGAACGTTTTCGGACGCCAGGGAAGCTTCTCAAAATGAACGAATGACGAATATTTCAGTTGAATTGGAAAGGTTAGGCACAAAAGAGAGAAGTTGAAGAAGAATTATGAGTCCGGATAATCTGTAAAGAAAGAAATGGACGGGTGGAACGGGCAGGTGTGACGGATTAAAAAAAACAATATAAGAATGAGAATGACCGTCAAATCTTAAAACCACTCTCGAGCAAGAGGAGATCATCCGTTTTCCAAGCACAAAAAACTCCAAAGCCATATTTACCACTCGCTCGGTCGGCATGCATCTGCGAGGATTACGACACTAAGCGTTCGACTGCCCTGTGGTCCTTATGCTCGCGTCGGGCGTCCCAGAGCTGAAAGGGATTTCCGGAAATTCAAGCGGTGTTCCATTCGAAACCCATTTTCCAAATGCGAGCGAAGTGGCCTCGCTCACCCGTCAACGCCGCCTGCGTCCGCATTATTTCGTGTGCGTGCAGAGTTTCTTCCTCTTCCCAACCTCCCGACCCCACCCAATTCATATATGCCTACGCTCGGGGACGAATATTGCATAGAACTAAACCCTTGTCGGGCTCGCTTCGAATCGCCCCGCATCGTTTCTCACCGCACCGCGTTATCCATATCGCTTCCCGCAAAAAAGAAATCGAGACCACGTCTCACGACGCATTCCGAACTCCCTATCTTCGTGCGTGGGTCTAATGAGAGATATCCCCCTTGTATCGCCAATAATTGGTTTGTGTGTGTATATATCTATTTATAATTTACATATATATACTATAAATATATATGTAAATTAATATATTTTGTATTGTAATTTCTGTAATTTTTATTGTAAATTAATAAATTTATATATTTTGAAAGCGTTTTGCGTTTGAAAAAGGAAGTTATGTTTCCGCACCCTGTATATATACATAATGGTATTTTATTAAGATATTTAAATTATAGATCAACGCTGATATTTATTGTGTAATTAGTATCACAAATATTCCACTTTAAGAGAAGGCATTTCAATTTCTCATAGGCCATGTACGAATTGATGAAGTCTCATACCTCTTTCCCTCAAAAAGTCCCCAGATCTATCCTTACTTCTACAAGAGTAATATCAGAACTGTAAACCCGCAACCGCATAATTTATTCCAATTGAGTTGATTTAAGTGCTGTGACTTTTCGCATCAATGCAGGTCAAACTACGCAGACCCCAGTCAAGTTTCTGGATCCTCCCCTTACAGTAAATATGATGCATTGTGTCCTTTTTGGTTTAACTCTAGCCGTTTTTAACTCAAGAGAAATCAGTCCCAAGTGTTTATTAAAAATTTTCCGGCAATGGGTTTTCATTAGGCCCCAGATAATTTGGCCCATTTGATGTGAATATACATATATATAGAATATTCCTACGATGTGCACGGTAGATTTCACTAGAAAAACGTCACCAATTCACTTAAGATAGATTCTAGGTGAGCTACGACCGCCGGGGAGGAGCCCACGCGTAGGAGTGCTTTATCTTAAAAAATACGTATTCCTTTCAAATTTCAGGCCTCTAACATCTATTCCAGATTGGACGCTTCCGAAAATTTGAAGATCCAGGGGGATGGGTGGGAAGATCATACCGTTGATCTTGGTATTATATCCCAAATATCAATAGCTGTACATTATTAGTTTACTTAAAAGAGGCCTTCTTTCAATTTCAACATACACATTTATTACGTCATTGCATCTCAAAAATTCCATTTTAAGAGAAGATATGTCAACAGGCTCCGTACAGATGGAGTATCGGGGGGGGGGGGAATCTAGGACGGTTCCAACCGGGGGGGAGGGGGTGGAGGGGACCTGCCTACATCCGCCCTCGCTTCCCTCCGTTTAATAATGTCGCGACGGAGCGGGGGAGAGTAGAGTTCCTGGGATGGCGGAGAAGAGGTTTTCATTTCGCCGGGTGAGATGAGGACGCTTCTGTTTCGCTCTCCCGGCGTCCGAGGGGGGAGAGGAGGGAGGGCGGGATGGAGATTTTGAAATCCGTGCGAAAGGAGCAGTACCCAATGCTCCAGCCAGGGACGCTCGCGATGGGGGGGGGGCGAGGAGGAGGTCGGGGAGAGGTCATCCAAACGTTTTGTCGACGGCCACGAGCGCCCGCGGCGAAATAAATAACCCTCTACTGCACGGTTTCCAATTCGGCGGACTAGAATGGAGGGTGGTACGTTAGAGTGGGGCAAAAGGCAAGGCAAAATTAAAAATAATTCAAAGCATAGATTACCCCAAGATGATAGATGTAAGTGTAAAGGACTGTGGTAAAAACCGACAGAAATATTTTCTTCGCAACTACAATGAGCGACTCAGAAGCTGAAAATATTGTGAACAAAATTTGATTTCTCTGCACTAAAAAAACTAATCTATAATAATTATCACCGTTTTATCTGACCTAAGCAATTTACTTAGTGCATTAATTAGTATAGAGGGGGGGCCGCCATGTGCAGTGGGGCGAGGGAGGGAGGAGGGAGCCACGGGCACTACGATCGCGAGTTCGAAATCGCTGGGCTGGTGAGGGGGGGGTGGCGGGGTGGTTAGGAAGAAACACAACTGAGGGGGCAATGCTGAGACAATCTACCCCGCCCCACCAGTGCAGACGTGACTTCCCCTTATAAAGGCAAGAGAACGCCTTGAATGCCACTCGAGCACTCGAGATTCGCTCAAGAAAAGGGTTCATTTTTCCGAACCAGTCAGAGCATAGATAAAATCCCACCTGTTTCCTCAAGTAATATCACCAAACGGATAGACAGCATTGCGAGATTATTAACTAAACCTGGGATGAAAATCCATCAATGAACTATGGCTTTCATGCAAGACTACTACAAGGACTAGAGCAAGAGGTAATAGTTGATACCAATCCTGACCCAAAAACCGATCCAAAACCGAGTTCTAATCGGTTACTAAAATAATTTAAACCATATATTAACACAAGATGATAAACCTAAGTGAAAAGGATTGTGGTAGAAATCTTCAGAAATATTTTCTTCGTAACTCCGACTAACTTAGACACAGAAGCTGAAAATATCATTCTCAAAATTTGATTCCACTGGACTAAAAAACTAATCTATAATAATTATCATCGTTTTATCCAACTTAAGCATTATACCTTGTGCATTAATTAGTAATGACTTATTTTTTTACCATTAACTTCAATGTTAAATTTTACTAAGTAGTATTTAAAATATAACTTTACCGAAATAACGATTCCCTTTCCCATTTATTCGTTCGCAATGGCCCATTCTAACTCATTTGAACCAGAACCCCTGAAGTAATTAGAAGGATAAAAAATATCTTGATAAAAAAGGCTTTCCGATAAAATCTGATCTAGAATTTGAACTTATTGTTTCCATACCCTCAGCGTATTTATCCAGCTCAATTAACACTATGATTAGAATACGGCCATCTTATTTTTCAGGGTGTGACCTAAATTTTAAGATGTAATAGCTTTCCCTCTCTTTCTGCCTTCGCTGATAACGTCAAAATGTTTACAGCATGTAACGTTAATGATGATAAAAAGAAAGCATTGTTTTTATTATTACTATGTTATAAACCGATATATTATATTACCATTAACTGCTTATCTAAATGATTAAAAGAGGTTGTTCAAAATCGACATTACAAGTTAAATTTGAGACTGAATAAATCAAAAGTCCAAGTTAAGAGTTTTCTGAAGAAAAGTCACTTAACTTATCAGCGAAATTCATAAAAGAATTCTGGCTGAAACAACCTCACCCATGCATACTTATCTTTTACAATTGAAGTATTACACGGGAATATAATAGTCATAGCAGGAAATAACCTTGATTCCGGAAGCATAGTATTTCGGTGCGCGGTCCTCACCGCGTCACGAAGATAACGATTGCGTGCGCGGGACGGTAGTGTTAATTAACATCTCTGAATGTCTAAAGTTAAGGATTGATCATAAATTTCAGCTATAAATAGACCTCTCTGACTCCAAGGAGATGCGTGCGTTAACTCATGAATTGCACACCTCTAAGGCATCATAATTGAAACGGTGCATCTCAAATCTTTTGATATGCTTCCTTCGTAAGAAGCCTTTCATACACGTCCATTGAACTTGGGCGAGCGATTTGGCGCTGCTATTATAATATAGATATATCACGTGATACCCTGCAAGTCACCGCAAGGGTGTGCGGTAGGGACTGACTACACACCACACAATTTTTACACAAAATACTTTTCCCCAAGCGCGGTCAGATTCCAAGATGCCATTCTGATCCCTTATCAATCATGGGAAAAAATTGCATCTTAAATATATAACTTCTACACATAATCTCTCGAATTTTATTCGTATGATCTCTCCTACTGCAGTACGATGGGGATAATGATACATTTTCAACATCATTGCTAAGGAGACATCCTATCAATTTATGCAAGAAAAATCTGTAATTTAATCGTCGCTCCGTGAGTGATGCCCACCCTAGCTGATCTAATATTTTGGATGCGCTACTAAGTTTATCATAACAATATTTTACACATCTAGCTCCTCTACGGTGCACACGATCCAATTCGGCAATTAATCCAACTTCGCGAGGCTCCTACATACTTGCAGCATATTCTAAATGAGGCCTAACCAGCGACAGATAACATTTCTCTTTGGCCTTTTCATCACATTTACCCAGTGCTGTTCTAATGAATCCTAATTTTTTGTTAATGTGCCCATATATTCCCCGCATGCGTTTCACCCGGGAGAGATCGTGAGTGAGGGTAACGCCTAGGAATTTAATTGAGTCTACACATTCCATTTCGGTGTCCCCGATGCAGTAGGCGTTCGGGTGAAAGAATACACTTAATTACAAAGTTACACACAAATTAAACTCTCCTTGCCGCAAACCAGCTAATTTTTCGCACACACGAATAATAAACGACTGCTATGCACTTTACTCTGTAAAAGAATAATATATTAATACAATAAAATATAAAACACTTATCGCTACAGCTACAGAACAGCCATTAGTCGGTTACAGCCACTACACAATTGGATCAATGGTAAAGGACATGTGTGTGGGGGAGATTCAAGCCAGAGCTCCCTCAGACACGTCCTTTCACGTCCACAGCCAAGAAAGTTTTACATATTTAGCTCCTGTACGCTGCACACGATCCAATTTGACAATTAATGCAGCCTCACGAAGAAACCATATACTAGGAGCATATTCTTAATGAGGAAACTAGCGAAAGATAGCATTGCTCTTTGATCTCCTCGTTAAATTTCAGAAGGCTAAATTACAGATTAAATCTCTTGCATAAATTGGATGGATGTCTCTTTAGCAGTGATGTTGAAAACGTATTATTAGCCCCCTCATAATTCGCTAGGAGTTATCGTGTTGATAGAATTAGAGAGATTAAGTGCAGAACGATAAGGGATCAGAAAAACATTATCTGACCGCGATAGGGTCATATTCGGGTCAAAATTAGTCTGGTGTGTATTCACCCCTGTCACACACCCTATCGGTGACTTGCTGGGCACTAAAATGACTAACCTAAATTCTCGCGTAGCAAAACTCAAGTGTCAAAGCCGTTTCCGTCTGCAACTATAACGGTTTCCACAAGATAAACTTTAAAGCCATTTCCACCATTCTTTCAATAATTCGTCAACATTATGACGAAACTCTTTTCTTTAGTTTGCGTAAATAATGAACACATTACAATGCACTAAAAACTAATAAATTTCCAATATGATCACAAGGAATGTCAATGTTGAAGTATATATTTTTGGGAAAATATGTATTCTATTTTATAATATGAGAAGCACGCTTTATAGTCTTCTGATTTCGCAGACTTTTCCGGGAAATGAACATAAGGGCGAAATACCAAAATAACCCTGGTGACGCTCGCATACAAAGTTATTACGCAGTATATGGCTGTTACATAAACGACAATTTGCATTGCAGTATTATAGATAAAAATATTTTCTAACGCGATAAAATTAAGGCGTTTTATAGTATAGTATAGTATAGTATAGTATAGTAGTATTCGTATAGTCAGTATACGAATAGACCCGGGGGGGGATCGAGATGGTGCGGGGGCTAACGTACTGGCTTCCCACCCGGAGGGCACGGGTTCAAATCCCGGCGGTGTTGAATATTTTTCAGAGGTATCTCGATCCCTACTTGAGGTGCTTTGTGGAGGGTACTTTGAGTGAGTACGCCGTCCGTCGGATGGGACGTTAAACTGCGGACCTCTTGGCGCCTTTCGTAAAGAGTAGGCTAATGCCGACGCCGGGTTTCTCTCCACCCTTCATCCTTTCCTGTCCATCCCCTATGGCGCAAATGACCTTAGCTGTCGGTCGCCTCCCCTCAAAACTACTACTACTACGAATAGACCACAAAAAATAACATAAATTAAGCAACATTGGACCACGGTCTTTCGTACTACTAACTACTATGAATGCGTAATACAAATAATTAGCCTTGAATTGACGTATGAAATTACACTTGAGATAAAAAGCATAATAAACGCCATCATCATCTCTCTGCGCCTACTATGAAGACAATGACCCCTGTGGAGAATCCCTCTCTCCACTGACACATTCATTAGTGCAAGGAGATAAAATGAGAGCATTTCCTTTCCCAACTGTCTCCGCGAACGCTTCCATTTACAAGCAAGGCTCGCTCTCACTGATTTCCCTAAATGGAGGGCATTTACTATGAAAGAGGCCTAAATTAAGGTGACCACTTAGCGTCGGCTGAAATACCTCCGGAGAGCTTTTTCTCCAGCCCAAAACCAAGTCAATGCCCCGCAATGATGAAGGCACTTATGGTAATTAGCCTCCTGAATTCTAAGTATTTAATGCCGCAAACTAAACATTATTAATAAGAGCAAGATCGGGACGACTATCATGGAAGTTGTCGATCATGTAAGTTTTGAATAAAATGTAAATTCTTTGGTCAAATTCAGCATCACATGTCACTTAACTATGATATAAGATTAATGTTTATGGCAGACGTTTGACAGCAACAAATACCATTTCACTTCTTGCGAACACGCAAGTTCCGTTAAACGCACGCACTATGCCTGTTTTTATACAATTCAAACTGTGAGCATTGATAAATTAGGGGGGAAAATACATGATAAAGAGGTGCTTCAACGTTTATCAGGAGAAATGCTTGTCTTTAAACAAATTGCAGCGAAGCGGCAGAACTGCTACTGTGGAGAGATTCGTTATCGAGGATCGTTAATGCCACATTCCATCTCGCGGTATAGTAAAATCCAGGGTTTAAATTATGGAACGTTTCGATCGTTATGTATCCCGCGATATGGCATTCAATCAATTCAGAGATTGTCACTCTTTCGCCGCAAACATTAATCTCCCACTTAGGGGCAAGGAGTGCGATATTTGACAGCAACGGACGGCATTTTACTAAAAACGTATCGATCGAGGATAATATAGTATCACTGGTCATGGAAAAATCGCTTCGTTCGCCCGATCCCTTTGAATCAAGCTCTAGCTTCCGTTCTAAACCGTTCCGCGGGAAGTGGGGTGGGAGAAGAGTTCCAGACTGAGAGGGGGGGGGGATTGGGGCCGAGAGGAAAGGCGGAATGACGCCATCGCCTCGGGATAAGATTCCCGAGAATCGGACTTCCGCAATCGGATATAATACCTTTAACGAGAATCGCCCGTTCGCATACCCGCTCGCTCTCCCGGTGGGAGAGAGAGGACCAGCACGCCCCGCGGAGCGAGTTCGGTGAAAGATGCTCCCCGCCCTACGACCAACCTTCACCCCCCCCCCCTCCCCCTTCGAGGGGACGCAGTCGGAAGGCTATAAAGCGAACATGAGATATTGGAATGCGAGCGCAATGCTCCCACTCACACACACAGAGGAGCGGAAGGATGATGGGTAATAGGACATGGATGGAATGGCAGGGAGGGAGAGAAGGATAGAAAGGCTAATAAGGTCATTGGATTCGTTATACAAACTCCCAAGGTGGATCCTGGCCTGCTTAGGATGTGCAAAGGGAAAGAGGGACACAAATTGGGGGGGGGGGGAATTTCAAGGTCTTGCGGGAATGAAGGAAGTCTTGACACTCCCTCCCTCGCTCGCTCTACGTCCATATCCTCGCCCCTTTCTCCCTCCCCCATCACGGCCGTCTCCGGAGAAATATCCTTTCCTAAGGAGCGCAAGAGAGGGGCGGGAGGGGAGGAACCACTTGGTGAATGGAGAAGGGCATAAGAGGGGAAAGGGTGGGGGAGGCGGTGGGTGTCGAGGGGAGGGTATAACGACGAGGGGAAGTGTCTCAATTACCAAAGCGGAGCCGGGGAGCAGTTACGACGAGGAAAGGGAGGGTAAGAAGGGAGTGAATTAGGGCATCGGAGAAATTGAGCGCTCTCGTTCGCGCGTATACCCACCTACCCATCCTACATCAGTCGTTCCCTTCACCCACGAGCAAGAAGAGGGCAGAGAGAAATGATCCCGTGCCACGTCCCGAGCGAGAGGCGAATTACGGCCTCTCGGTTTATCCATTTTTTCCTTTAACACTAACCCACGTGTCCTTTTTCTTTACTCTGGTCGCGAAGCATTTGTTTCCTTTCCCCTCAACCCTCCATGTCGTCTCCCCTCACCCGTGGCGGACGGGCGAGAATTTGCGCGATCGGTGCGCCGTGTGCGGTCGCGTAAATTTTTCCCGCCAACGGCTTCGGTCACCGGTGAGACCGCCGCATTGGGCCGTTCGCGGCGGGGCGAGGGTTGGGGGAGTGACATATTTCATTAAGCACGGCGGGCACCACCGCTACTGTTTTCCGGGAAATAATTGAATCTACGAAAAATATAGTGTGGGTGGGGGTCCCATTAACAAAAATTCCCTTCGCCACCGGGCGCGATAGCTGAGATGTGATGTGGCCACCGGCGCACGAAACAAACGTTTCGGTGAGTGATTAAAATTTGCATGGAGTGCACGCGGGAAAACAATTTAAAGGCCATACAAAACATCATATATTACCACAATCTACAATTTATCTGCTGCTACTCTAGGTACGCTCGTTGACCCCCGCAAAAAATAGTCGTGACAATTTTCACGGGAAGAATAATCAAGTACGAACGTTTGAAATAAAAAATTATATCATTAATCTGGTTTTGTGAGAAAATTATGGAGACAATAAAGGTGGGCAAGATGATTTAGGTAATTATCAAATTAAACCAGACCCGAAAGTGAGTGCAAATTGGTAATTTGACCTATGAACCTACATTCAGACATTCATGGAATTAGTTCCAGGGTAAATTCTCTTTTCCACCTAAGATTTCCCATAAAATTACGTCTTCTCGCAGGCTAAACACTCCATAGCGCTTTATTTCAGCAATTGCGTAAACTAAAATTTATCTTATCAGTTGCGCTAATACATTTCAGCATTCGTTTTCCCTACACTGAAATGAGAGAGTTATACGTATTAAACAATTTAGGTCTTGTTTCAATGACAACTTCTTGAAATGATAAGATATAATTTATAGAATTTGAATAGATAAGATAATGATTTCGAATGTATAATACGATATTTTCTCAGAGAAACGATGAGATGGAATAATAATAATAATAACAGGAAGTACAATTTGCTGACTTCTTTGTTGGTATTTAAAAAGTTGTGTGTGTAAGCATTCACGTCGAAATAATTGAAAATAATATTGTCACTATTTTATTTTCAGTATAATTTTGAAAAACAACCATTTTTTAATAATAATTTTATTGTTTTATTACGAAATCGATGTATGATTTGATTAAATATGTAATTAGTTCATCGGTTCCTTTGTGAATATGAAAGTTATTAGCTGGCGATTATAATTTACACGCTGACACACCATTAAACATCGCATCCTTAATAAAGTCATCGAAGCCTGAATTGTCGCGGCTAATTTTTAATGCCAGGATCTCCGTCGAAAAAACATGCAAGACTAACGGTATTATGACTAGTTGTAAATACGATAAACCGTGACTGATTCCGTGTGCGAAAGACTGTTTGATGAGAGGCCAGAAACATGCAACATAAAAAATGGGACTCACGAGAATCACATTAAGAATATTTACGAAAAAAAAACAACCCTGAGAAGAATTATTTTTTCCGGAGATCGATACGAACACTTTGCTCGCGCATTGATGCGGCTCCTTTAAGCCACTCCGATATGCTATGGCAACTGGGCTCGTAACTCGAATTAATTCGCGGGGAAAGTTTTTTTCGACGACCTCGTGAATGGCATTCGACGGGGAGCGCATGAAGTGGGGAGGAGGTGCGCGGGTCGCCGGACGGGGAAGGAGGCGAGAGCGGCGGAACGAAGAGGCGTCGGCTTTTTCGAGGGCTCCTTTAGTCGTTCCATGCCTTGCACACAAACACTCTGGAGCGCGCTCACACACACAGGCGAAGTCGGGCATTATTGATGGAGTATCAACCGCGAACAGACAAGCGGATCTCCTTCACCTCCGACGTTTAAATCATTACGCACACATAAGAGCCATTAATGTTTCGGAAGTAGTTGCTTTATTATTTTGTTTATTTATTCCTGACAAGTATCTAAAGTCATCATCCCCACTCCCGCACACACGATACGAAAAACTGAGAACATGCCAACTCTAAAGGCCAAGTTCTGTCGTGCCCGTCTCTTCCTTTATCTCTCTCGGTCACAGCGTGAAACTATTGAACAGATTATCGTATCGTATTATCATCGTGCCTACCCAGTTGCCATTTTTTTAACTCCTACGAGTACGAGCGATTATGCAGTGGTCCAAAATAAAAACGCATTTAAAGTAATCACGGAATACAAGACATAGATGACCACTTTACAACCTAACCCCCATCAATGACTTCGATACTCAAAATTTATTCTTGCTGATATGAACTGACACATAGCTGACATGAGCTCAGGCAGTGGCTTCTATTTAAATCTTGCGTTCAAATAAAACGTTATCTTTTTTCAGGTGATGATGACATAAGCCGTCAGGGCTACGCTCGATGAACTAAAATTATAACTAGACAATTTACATCGTGGTGTTTTATTATGGATATCGAGTTTTTATCGAGTGACGCATGGATCATTTTCTTGGTATACACCTAACTCCTATTTATGCTGCTACACATCTCTCGAAATAAATGAGATTTTGTCGAATAAACGAATAACTCGAAATATTGACGCGAATCAATTCCATATTTTTTCACTCTTTCGTAAAGTTACGCATACTCTATCTCGAGAGGACCTCCAAAAAACACCTAAATATTTTTGTGACCACAGAACACATTCAATTTTTGAGCTTTCCGCTTTCGTTCAGAGGAATGAAAAGAAACCCATACGTTTTCCTCCCTTTTCTGGAGCACTCTCATGCTGGTTTCATATATCATATTGCACCATAAACGATTGCTACTACAGCAGGCGATTTGTATCAAAGCAAACTGGTTCTAGAAGTAGAAGGAAATATCGACAAACTTACTAAAAACTTTCCACTATAGCCACCGATTCCGACGTCGCGATGAAAAAATTGGGATTTTTCTGTAACAGCAGAATGCTGGTGATATCTACAGCATCAAATTTAAGGCATGACGTTATTATTGGCCGAAAAAAATCGCTACGAACACTGATAAATATCTACTTGGGCGACAGGCTTGTGCAAGGCACGCACCCCAAAATCCCTCGGCTGCATTTACATTGGGAATTCCATGCGGGTTTCTTCCTTCCTAGATCCCTGCATTCGGAAACACAGTAGGCGGTTTGAGGCGGGCAATGGGATCGAAAAACGACCGACCCTATTCACATCGGTAAAATACGCGAGTACCCCATCGCGAGATTTTTTTTCTGACTGGTTCACGCACATCAATATCATTCGTCAAAAAACGAAAAAGAATCGAATGCATTCGCTCACGAAATGGTTACAATGGGTCGGGAAAAGACCGAACAAGCACCGCACCTAGCTCTCTCTCTCTTATCATCGGAAGTCGTGAAGATGACCGATGCTCGCATTTTTCCTCCTCCCCATATTTCCCCGTTTCGCCATTCCCAGCTATTTCTCACAGATTACCCAGTCTTCACTGGCGCATCTACACCTGTCGCTCCGTTTCCAGTGAATTATTATCGCGATGTTCTCCACAACCCCTCCTTATTCACCCTCCGGGCAAAAAAAAACAGAAAAACAAAATAAATTTCGCCACGCGAAAACTTGTTTGTTGGTCTTTTTTTCGGGTCGGCTCCCCTCCCCCGCCCACCGCCCACTCGGCCTGTCGGGCCGGGTGAAATAACGCTCTGCGCTATTGTGCCACGGGTCATATTTTCACCCCAAGGAGGGGACCATTCGGTACACCACTCAGCGTGGAACTTTGGTTACGATCCCGATAGGAGTCCAGTCCTGTTATTTGTCGATGTGATAACCATGACCGATCGAGTGACGGAGGAGGAGGATACGTATGTCATCTATAAACTGACCCGATAAGGTGGATCCTGATATTCCACATCGTAAGCGATAAACATTTATGGAATGAGGGGGGGAATTCGCCGTCAAGCGCTAGGAATTCGAAGTTGGAGAGGGGGGCCCTGTATCAAGCTTTTGTCTTGGCACCTAAGGGTAGAAGAGGTTGCGATACTTCGCGCCTTAAACCCTGGGGATTAATACTGCTTGAAATAACCATGGCTGCAATGGGATATTCAACAATATTGTGCGAAATGAACCTATAGGCATGCAGATACAGTCCTACCCCGCCTGTGAATTACTAAAACATTATTTTTATCCTTTTTAGGACAAAATACCAAGAATAATTACAAAGAAATTCAATTGCACATTTCACTGACTTAAAATTCGTAAATAACCGCAAGGAAAGAAAATAAAAGCCGGTCAAAACTAAACAAACGATTTTCGCGAATTGTTACCCCGGGAACTTCGCGCTTAAAATGGTCTCCGTAGTCGTGTGATCATTTCGTTCCAATTCCAAACATTTTCTGGATTTCTCGGTCAAATGTTGTTTACGGCGACAGTTTCCGTCATCAATGAAGCCATTAGAAAATTCGTATCCATGTACTTTTTCGGCGTATTTTTAAAATCATCATTTAAATACATTATTGAAATCAGATTTTCAGAGTTGTTAGGAAAATATGTACGCATAATGTCTACAAGAATTTAATGATAATTTATGTCAATGTTTTTACGACTCTTCTTTCCTTTTGTTACACATAGAATTGGTTCCCTCGTGTTAAAATATCTCATGAATCCTGTTATTACTATAGTCAATTGTCTTTTAATCGTGGGTAAAAATCTAGTGCCACACGCCTCTATAGTGCATTTCAGGTCTCAATTTGGATTTAGACATCATTCTCAGCGCTGTCTCACATTTACGAGATAATTTATGAACTTTTTACAACCCGTCGTCTAGTTTGAATAGTAGGAGGGTGGAAAACTCGTCGCAACTCCAACGGCGCGTGAAATCACGTCTTCCTACCAGGGGGACCAAGCCCCTAACCCGTTCCGCTTATGGTTTCCCAGAAAAAATATGGTACCCTGAAAATCTCAGAGTTAAAATTCAGCTGAGGGTCTACGCACGGGAGTCTCACCTTCCCATGACTAAACCGTCAGGCAGTCGAGACAGTCATCCAGAAAACCGCAGCTGTCAACTCGCTGTAAAAGGCGAATTGATATCATTTTTCAACGCAATTACGTTCTTTGAGGATGACGGCCGTCACACCGAATGGAATTAAAAGTTTGCAGTTTCATACCAGTAAGTTATAGCATAAGTAGGGGTGACAACTAATGGTGTAGTGGTCTGGTAGGTAGAGCGCTGGACTCCCTACCGAAAGGCTCGCATTCGATTCTAGACGACGTCTCTGGGCACGATTAGTTTCCCCCAAGTTGAGTGATTTTTTGAATGCCCGAGCTTGCGTGGAAACCATAGGAAGCACATGGAAAGGAACCGTCCACCCCCCCCTTCCCTGATGTGTTGATTTCAAAAGCCGCTGGTGTAGGGTGTATTGGGTGAGCTCTACCCTCATCTATCAGAACAGCTTTAGGGTTGATTACTGCGGCGGCGGTGACAACAGTCCAAGAGAGGTAATCTTAACCATGTAATTTTCTCCGCTTATAAGGACAATGAGGAAATATGATGAGAGGGTAAAAATACAGTACGTACTATTTTTCTTATGGCATGCCACACTTACTTATATCACTTACATCTACTATTCTACTTAGAGCGTACTGCTAGTTCATGGGACCAATATGGGCTAGGCTTGATACATGTACTAGGTTAAGAGTACATAGTAGAGCAGCAAACAGAGATGTAGCATTGGTTAAAAAAGAACTCGTTAGAGAGAAGAGATAGTAGGAAGAAACGGGGCAGGAATAATTCAAAAGTCAGTAGTTATATTTGCATATCAATATAAAGGCAAAAATATTCGAAGGTAACTTGATGAGTATCCCTATTGAAGATGCTAAGATGCATTACTATCTAAAGCGTAATGTTCAAAGTTTGATCACGCATAAAAGATAAGGGAGTAAAATTGTAGGAATGCAATTTTAATATACAATTTCGGCGCGCATGGAGAGGGGTCATACTAGTTGTAATAAGTCGTTCAGATGATAATTAGTTAATCGTTTGCAATGGCGTGGAATTGCACCCTTGCAAAACCCTACAGATGCATTTCATCCATTATTAACATGTGGACTTGGATTGAGGACTGGCGGATAATTTGAATATTAGGGATTGTATGTAGTCGAGGAAGAGAGGAGATACATTCCCCGTCACAATTAGTGTAATCCTAACGAATGGCGTCAAGTCGTTCATTGCTTAAGAAATGCTTTATTCATCGTAAGTAGTGTTGTACTTGAAGTGCCCCCAAGCAGAATGCGAGTTGAGATCGGCGCGAGATTCGCTTCCGTACAGACTCGACCTCGGGCCCTCAACCGAGGAGGCAGTGCATTCATTGGCAATGGAATCGATCGGATCTCCGTTTTAATCTTCCTTCCATATGCGCAACATGTACCTATTGCTCCAAGCCTTCTTTAAAGCAGCACCAATTAGACAATCGTATTGGAATTATAGATGCCAGCGTTCCCTGGCCCTGTGAAAGAGAAATATGACCGGAAAGTAACAGGGCGGAAGGGTCTAATGTAATCAATTGATTATTAATCGCAGCCTCGATGTTGACAATGCTTCCTCGTTCCGGTTATGGGAGAAAAACTATTGAGCGTGGTCGATCTCATAATTCGTTATTTATTCAATCGTCACGTGTGCTAAGCCCTTTGTTCGCTATGCGCTCCATGAATAGGTACAGAACGCGGTCACGCCCGTCCTAAGACGCACCCAAATAGGGTACGAAATGATTTCGGAACGACTGATGTGATTTTAATCCCATTGTTCTTCGTCCTTCTTCATTTATACAACCTATTCGAAAGCCCCATGAAGAGGTGTGATAATTGAAAACCGATGGCTGAGGATCTGGAGAATCTCAGCTCATGAGCTGAAGGGGATAAACTCCGACAAAAAAAGAAGCATTGAATTAATAATTCTAGTTTGTAGCGTGGTTTTTTATGAACTTAACGTACGGATTTATTATTCAAGCACTTTTATATTTTTGTATTGATACAATGATAAATTGAATGTTTTAGAATATGTGTATATCGTAAGAATAAACGAACATGCTGCAGCTATAACAACAGAGATATTGTTTCAGAGATGTAAAGGATGGTTGTACAAATGTAAATGTGTAGGATATAAAAAATATGGCAGTAAATCCCTTTTCTCTCAAACTGAACCAAGGAAGCAGTATTGTCATGCATGATTCGTTGTCAAGGGCGATTTCAACTGTGGTAACCGATAGGGGTACACGAAAAACATGAAATAATTCCTCTGCATTTGCCTTTTTTCAACAAATGGCATTACAATATTATTGATTGGAGTCAAAAACTCGTGATACGGTCTATAATAAATATATGGCACGTGATAAATATAACAGTTTCAGGTTTAACTTTGTGGAATTCCTTCATTATGAAGGTAAAAAGAAACTTAGAATTACCACCAAAAAGATTTCATATTTCACGACCATGGTTTCGATGCTGCGCAGCATCGAAACCATATTGTGAAATATTAAATCTTTTTGGTGGAAACACTAAGTTTCTTTTTACCCTCATATGGTACCTGCATATCTAGTGAAAAATATCAATATTGTTAATAATACAAATAAGGTTGAAAATTTGGAAAAAAATATTACCAACGGAATTGGGTAAGTCGACAAGAGAATAGACTCTAAACTTATGACGGAAGTTCATTTAATTCTGTCCCTTACATGCCATAACCTTTTTTGAATGAGTTCTGAGAAACTTGTCAAACAGAATTCCGAAGGAAGATCGTCCATCAGAGAAGCCGTGAACACCTCATAGCATCATCCCACGTCGCCTCCCACGCGTTCCCAAAAATAGTGCTCATTCTTCGCCGAGTTTTATCTTTCCTAGAAGTTATCACCGACTACTCAGGACGGAAAAAAATGCTCCGATTAGTGCGATAAGCTCGATAAGGGACGGAAGTGAAAGGATTTTTTCCGCGGGCACGAAAGTAACTCAGACAATCCCCATCAGTTCTTACGTCTCATTTATGCTGACGGCGTGCGTCGGCCACCGAAAGGTGGTGTGACTGGCATGAAAGCAATCCCCACGGGAATAAAACAGCGAAGAAAGGGGAAAGGGAAGAAAATGATTGAAGACAACTGCAAGCGCTTGCACCTGTTCAAACATCCGGCACGAATTCCAAGCGACATAATAGAGAGTGTTTTAACTTGGATGAATCAAGTTACTTTTCATAAAACAGTGCAGTATCGAAACTTTATCCCGTGAGTTTTTATTATTATAATTAAACATTTTCATTAAATTATGAGAGTGATAATCGTCCTTTGGGAATACTGGGGAGAGGAAGTCACCTTAAGAAATGTTCAACTCAAGTGTATTGAATAACTTCATCTTAACGGACTTGCTTCATCGTCTTATTGAAAACATCAATAAGATGATTTTTTTTTACCCATCCATTGGTGTCTTAAAAACTACAAGACACACTTGCAAGTACTATATTTCTTCAGCAACGTTAAAAAACAACGCGCATAGTTAAGAAGTTCTAAATTTATTTATTCGATACATTTGCGTGCGTTTTAAAGTCTTTTCCCTCAGGAGAACACATTAATGAGTACAAATGATAAGGACTTACAGCTGTTTGTTGACTGTTGACTATTACCTGACTTTCTTTGGCAAAACGTGTCGTGGAAGCCCTTCCAAAGTAGGGTGAGCCCTTCGAGCTTTCATTAACGTCTTTAGTTTTAATTTCGCCAGTTTTGGTGAGTATAATTTCGAAATTTTCACCGTTCCCAATCGTTCTACTCAGGTGAAATCTGCTGCAATTCCATCGTAACCGTCATTCTCGAAATAAGCAAATGCAAAAAACTCGCAGAGAACACCATTCATCACCGTTAATAGCCTGCGGAATCCCGCAGAAGAGTTTGCTAGCAAAATATACTCCATAAGTGAAACAAATATCCATGAAAACAAACGCAAACGGGTGCTCCGTTTTCCTTTCGGCCTACGTCACGATCGCAACAGCGAGCAAAAACCTTGGCAGAAGAGTGACTAACGATGGGCGACTAAATTCTCATCGAGGGCACTCGTCTTAATGGAATGGGGACCGCGAAGCCAGGTTCATTGGCGCACGGAAATGGCGCCGACTCCACACCCACCACGTGTCTCGGGGCGTCGACAAATACGTAACAACGCGGGAATTCTCGAGCCCGCCCTTGGGAGAAGCAAACCGCCACCTTTTGAGAATGTCCTGGGAAACCGCACAGACCTTTTCGACGTTCTAGCCACAAGCAGAGAGTGAGTGAGTGGGAGGAGGGGGCAAATATGGGGAGTAAATGAAGGTGGCATCGAGAGAGGCTTCTTTCTCCTAATTTACACTCCTAAATCTCATATCCGATAGCCTATCACATTTTGTTGTTAACTGCTTCCATAGTTGCTGAGGTTCTCTAAGCTCACTTGACCCTCGCTTCAGATCGTTTGATCCATTAGATAGTTCTCTAACGGTCACCCTGAAAATGATGCCGCGAGGTCGGGAAGAAGGACGTCCGCAGATACTGGGAATTTTATTCAGCCTTGTCCTAGACCATCAGCTGGAGGCATTCGACTGAAGTTAACTTAATCGAAATACAATAATATTAAGTCCCTGTCCAGGCGAAAAAAGCTACCCTGAACCAATTGCATAGTTACTGAGAGTACAGTCAAATTGGTGAAAATCCGGTAAAACTAGCTTAAAACGATCAAGGAAGTAATCACTGAACTCAAAATACAGCACGAATAAAATTCATCGAGATCATAAGTTTGTTAAAACCTTTAACACCGAAAAAATATAGTAATACGAAAATAATCAAAATATTTTGGGACGCAACTAGATAAAGTTGAGCGCAAAACTCACCTGTTATCGTTAACGCAAATTAAATATGTCAACAACTCTCTATGAGAGTACGCGACGCGGAAAATATTGCGGAAACCAATCGAATTTAGTAAAATGCTTGTCTTCCAAGACTTGCACTTACCTTTTTGCAACGGAAGAGCGCCACGATGGTTATGAGGTTGCCCGGGATGCCGACGAGGATGAACAGTATGCAGCAGGCGACTACCAGGTCGAGGAGGACAGAGGGATATCCCACGAACAGGTTCTCGTACTCGTCGGCCGGCGATGTCGCCGAGGGCGGTACCAAGGAGGACGAGGACGGCAGGAGGGAGGCGTCGACGGAGGCGTCGACGGCGGGCGTCGTCGCGAACCCGATGAGCCGCAAGGCGTCCTCCCGTGGATCCCTCGTGACCTCCATCTGATGAGTGGATCCGGACACTTCCCGACTCAGGGCGTTGGCGGGATCGACTCACCGCTCCTATCCACTCGGGTATCTCTAACCTCACACGGCCGCAGCACCGCCCATCTTGGGAGCGCAGAAGCAAGAGGAGGAGAAGAAGAAGAGTAGGCTCTTACTTCACGATCTCGAAGAGGCGAAGGAGCAACCGAGCCGGCTCTACGAGAACCCGCCGCCGCTTTATCTGCCGACGGAATAGTAAGCAAACATCGCCGGGTGCTGTGGCGTGCCGACCGCTGGGTATTCCCGGGCCCCTAGGACCGTCGCTGTCACCTCCCCCGCCGCAGCCAGTTGATCCCCGCCGAAGACTTCCGTGTGTCCAAACGAAAACAGTACCGAGGGCTCGGCCATCGGATCAACGCGTGACTTTCCGGTTCGTCCAGGTGGGTTGGGGGGATGAAGAAAGGTGAGAGAGTCTCTCCACTAGGTATGGCGATATCTGACCCGTGTTGGCACGAGAAGATGATTGAGGGAGGGAGGGGTGGGGAAAGAGAAAACCGTTCGGACAGGAAAGATTTTTCGGCGTCCGGGGAGGCGGGATAGGGGGAAGGGAGGGAGGGGAATTATTTATTTTCCTTCCTCAGGAGGGGATCAGTGAACTCACGGATCCAGGAGTCGCGACCCGACTCCCGACCCCATCCCCTTCCCCGCGAAAAGAAAACAAAAACCTACGACAAACTTTCTTCGGCCCGGCGGCTGCCGGCCGCGTCCTCCCCAGCACCTCCCTCTCGCCGCGGGAGGAGAATCGGAGGCGCCCTCCGAGGAATCGCCTCGGCAGCTGACGGCCCTGGAGGAGGAGGAGTCGTCGGACTGGGAGGGGGCGGCGGGAACTTCATAGCCGGCGACGGGGGCGGGACCCGGTCGCGGGTCGCATCTCGTGCCTCCTCAGTCCCGGTCCTCCCCACGCGTCCACGGCACGGAACGGTGACCACTACCCCACCGGCACGGCGGTGAGGCGAGAGTCGGGGGAAAGACGGAGGGCGGAGGGAGGGAAGAAGGTGTGAGTCGTGTGAGGAAAATGGGGATTACAAAAATTATATTGAAAACCAATGGGAACAAGGGGGTAAGGGTGGGTGGGGGGAGGGATGAAGATGAAAGCCAAGGCAAGGGCGATGGTTTTTGAGATCGGTACGAGTGGAAGAAACAAAACTAACTGCCGAGGGAGCGGAAACCACGGAGTTCCGTGAGTGACCACGCCTCTTTTGAAAAAAGTCAAAACGAGAAGCTATGATTCCAAGCCGACTGACCGGAGTGACAGCGATTACGAAGAGAGGGAGGCGTGCCCTTTCCCGCCCGGCGCCCACCCCAAACTTCTAAGTCCTCTCTCTCCGCTCGGAAAGCTCGAACGGCGGAGTCCCTCGGCTTTGACGGGCGAGCGCGCTCGCGGAGGGAACCTCGGAGAGCGAACGACGCGACGTAACTCCGTCGGAGGTTGCGCGAACAGTGCCGGGTGATTCCGGGAAGGCAGGAGAGTGTGCGCGCGTGTGTGTGTGTCTGTGACTGTGTGTGCGAGCACGCGTCTTCCCCACACTCGCACCACAGACTGCGTCGGTCTCCCCCTCCTCCTCTCCCGCTCTCTCTCCCTGCCGCCGTCTATCCCTCTTTAAAAAAACCTCCCTCACTCCATGCACCACCCCGACCCCCCTGGGCCCCCTCTCGCCACACCTCCGCCAGGGCATCCTCATCCCCGCCGAACCTTTGGGTACACCCCACGCACACACACACGAACACACAGGCGTCCCTCTCTCTCTCAAACGGCGCCCCCTCCCGCCCCCACTCTGTCATGCGCATAAGGAGCCCCATCCCTTCGGTCCCCCCTCCCTTCCTCGAACCCCCTTCCTGACCTCTCCTCCTCTTTCCCTCCTGCTCTCTCTCTCTACCTCCCTCCCTCCCTCTCCCTAAACTCCCCTCCCCACCTCCCCTTCGAGTCTTCTCAATCCACTCCTCCCACTCTCCTCACGTGCCATGCATCCCCGTTTATCAAACGTTTTCTCCTCCCCTCCATCCCAACCTCTCTCCTCACTCTCACCGCTCATTTTTTTGTTATTACCTCTCCCTTTCAGACACACTCTCTACGCGCACAAATGTCCACGTTCGAAGGTGCATTGACTCTCGGAATGCAATCCAAATCTTGCGCATTTTGCCAATATCAATCTTGTAAATTTCAACTTATTAGTTTGCCAATTGAAACATTTTCATACGAGTGCGATCAGAGTATATAGATGCTAGAAGAACCTGTCTCGCTCTCGGTTCATGGCGCAGGTGTAGAGCAAGATATACAGTAATGCAAAACACCGAATTCAACAGTTTCATAGCGGCCTTTTAGGCGTCAGTATAGTATATCAACAGTGCTGGTCAGAAGCTATTTCCAATCTCTCTCCTACCATACGTAACACGCCTCCTTCGTGGAGGTCTCGAAACGTCCACATTCAAGTAAGTAAAGCGCATATATTCATAATTTTTTTCGTTAATGGTCATTTTTATAATATTTTGCAATTGTTTCATTTAAGAAACAGCTTCTAAGTACATTAATCGACTTCCTCTCTTTTTCTCGAAGCACTTCTCGTCCTTTCGTCTCTTCCTACTCTCCTCCTCCTGCCCTCCCCACCTCAACAAGTGACATGGGTGGGTTGACGCCAAGTTCATGTACATGCTGCTTTTCTTGTAAGTCTAACAATTAATTGCTAAGATCTTATTTCTTTCCCGAGAATTATTTCCCAGCTCTTCAAGAATAAAAGTACTATATCATGTTCACTGTATGATTTTCACTTTTACTGAAACTTTTTTCAGATCAAACCAGGCGGTAATGTTCATTTCCATAAGTGTTTGATAGTGCATTATTAGCAGCAGCAACGATATTTAACTTGTATTTGACAACTAGTCACATTCTTTTTTGCTCACCGACAACTTTTGGTTTAACGGTCAATCGCTGTTTCCATTATTTTACTAGCTGGGGCAATCCTCACAATCACATATATCAAACCGATTCGTTCGATTTGGTAGGAGAGGGCAAAGCTGGCCACGAACCCATAGGGCGCATGAAACGTACATTTTCACGGAAGTAGGAACCAATTTCTTTTCCCGAGCCGCCGTTTGATCTCCCACCAAATACAAGGAATAAACAAAAATCACACCTCTTCGGTTTTAGATAGGGTTTCCCAAAGGCGTCATCTGAGAATCGATCTTGGAACCTTCTGGTAATTAACGGAGCGCACTACTCCCTGGACTACCATACTGTCCGAAAGAATCTAATTATAACCACTTTTGGGTAATCTTGTAAGCTTTCTGAGAGTACTTTGATCAAAACTAACCACTCATCGTTCAAGTTGCTGTTGCTTTTTTGTATAATAATATGTTACAAGTGCCTGCTCAAATGTTACACGTATCTGCCCAATGAGGTTTACCTTCAGCGAAATAATCAATTAGTAAAAGATCATCGAGGACGATGTTTTTAAAGTTAACGATCGGCTACAGTACCGAATGTATGCGATCGCATTTGGCATACAGAATATCACCGTGGTGCATCATTAAAATTACCGATTTCTTTTACAACTGATAAAACACATCGTCTCCCAGATCGAAACATGAGCATATCTACAGAGGTAGCCATCATATAAGTATTTTTCATTTTCGCATTTCACAGTATTACAGACCATGGGGTTAATTCCTGGGCTACCCCGCTATTTCTAGTACAGTGTAATACTTATAAAAATTGTGTCGCCAGATTTACACGGGGCTGCACACACTGTGTGATTACTTCATGACTATTTGTTTTCAGTGAAGCGGATAATAACTACAAGGTTGTTTTAATAAACGAAACGCACCTTGATACATTAAATTACTGGTTTAAACACTCTGTAATAAGTTTATTTGACATCCAAAACGTGATAGAGAAACGGAATGAATAGTATTCAAGTCAAATAAGGGCATCGGAAATTCAAATGCTAATGGCTCCTTTGGCCAATTTAAGATCAATTTCAAGTTTGTTCACTCCGTATTACTGATCTCCGGAGCTCGCGTCGTTAAAATGTCCGAATCTGCTCGTGAATGGCGGATTGAGCTTCAAATATTTAAATTGAGGAGAATTTACGAACAGGAGGACAAAGAATGGGGCAATGAGCAAAGAAATGCAAAATTTAATGGAATCTGCGAAAGTAGGTTACGCGAACCCTTTGATACATCGGCCCTGTCCTCACCATAAATAGGCTAACATAAAGTTACTTGTGCTCCTTCTCTGGATGTAATAAATAATATCAAGGAGTTATGATGTGCTTTAGTGTGAGTGAATTAATGTTAAAGATCATTAAAAACTTCTGGAATCCCCTTCTCACCCAACCACGATACTAGAAATTGAAAAACTCAGAGGGGGTAAGGAAAAAGGATTACGCACTTGGAGCCGTAACTTGAAAAATATTAACTTTAGAGGTATCTTATTTCAGGGAGGAACTTCAGAAAAATACTCATCTGGTCCATGCCTCCTTTTTTTATAACTTTACGTGACTATTTTTGCTCTAAAATAATTTTTAAGGCATCCACATGAACAAGAGCGTACATTAAATTGGATTTTTTTTAGCACGACGACACCGAAAAATAAAATAATTTTAATTATCAATCATGATGATTAATTAACTGAAAACTCGCCTCTAAATAATGTCCCCGAGATTCGGATCCATTTGAACTCCGATATCGCTGTAAAAAGAAGACCACTCATTTATTTCGTTTGGGGCATTAAACCGAATCTCCAATTTCTCCCTACTTCTTTTTTGAATCGGGATTACTCGGAATCAATTGGACTGGATATTTATATCCTTATAAAACTTTTTCTTTAAATTCCAGAATTTTCAACTCATCTTTATTCATGATTGTTCGAATGGCATAACCTGAATTAAATGTATGGAGTATCATTGAGGAAAAGAAGGGCAATTTGTGGTGGCCCTTCGCTCCCCTTAGGGGTTAGCTTAAAACAGTATCATAATATCATTGAGTTTATCCTCATTTCCTCCAACGCTTGTTCGCAAAAGAGCAGTTTTAGTTTTTTACGTAGCTAAAATATTAATTGTTGCGTTTTTTCTACCTTTTTATCGTGCAAATATCTGAAATACGACCCGGCGCTGAGAGTTAAGCTGTCAACCCAAATGACCATTCGATCATCATTTTTCCGCCTTTTTCAACTCTTTCCTTCGAAATACACCTTTTCACTACTCAATGAACATTAGGCAGGTAATAAAACCACCATTTTAGCAGAAATATTATTGAGCCTAAATATCACTACATCCGCATGAAGGTCTGCGAAATACGCATGTCCTTCTTCGAAAGCTTTGAGATCACTCCGATCTCTAAATCTATCTTTTATAGCAAAACTCATTATTCACGCCAACCCTCTTAATGAAATATTGAAATGAAATATTTTATTTTGTATTTCCACACACTTTATTTAAAAAAACACGACCCAGGTTTCGACGTTGAGGGTCATCATCAGGTACGTTCAACGTCGATACCTGGGTGGTGTTTTTTTAATAAAGTGTATGGTATTGCGAAGTAAATTATTTCATTTCATTTCAATATGCTATGCAAATTCCATAAAGTTACGCCTCAGACAACAAATTCTCCTAATGAAAATTCGAAAAATTTAAATCAATGAGGAAAAATAATGCTCAGGAGTTGTTTGGCGTTTATGTTGAATATTTACTTTTTAATCTTCGCCCATTTGTGGTTAACTAAATTATTATTTAATTTGTATAAATTGTCCATCCAAATGAAGAAAATAAAATTCGCATTCTTCATTTGAGATTAATACTTTTACAGTATTATGACAGCATGACAGTATTATGCCTCAGCTCCATACCTAATCTTACAATAGGTTAAAAAAATCTCGAGTAGTTCAAACATTCCCAAGATAACAAACAAGATATAACAAAAAATAAAATATGCCGGCCTCGATGACGACGGATGATTCCGTAATGTTTGTTAATCTGCAGGTCGCGTTTTCCAGTACGGTGTAGCGGTGTAGTTTTCATTCTGCCTAGGGAATGAGGATTTGCGATCTTCCTATTTTATGATACTAAATGCAGATAAGATACGGATACCGATTTCCCAAATGAAAAATATAAATGTTATTATCTTTCCCTAGATTTTGAACGACTACGGAAGTAAAAAAAACACAATTCAATAAATATTTTCTTTTTTTTCACTTCCGTTCTTTCTTTCCAAAGGTTCATTATTTATTTTCTTTGTCATTTCATCCTTTCCTCCGTCCAGAGGCTTATGTTATAAATTTCTATCTTCTGTAAACAATTACCTTACAATATCATTGTCAATTTAGGAATTATTAATTATTTCAACCTTATATCAACTCGTCGTCATGCTATGCGTCTTCGTTCAAAATGATGCCCAATGGTAATATTCAAAACTCCACAATTCGTGACTCAAGCGACCGTCCAAGTGACATTTTTCTATTCGTACCTAGCCACAAACGGCATCTCCATCTACTCGTACCTTCCCATTCGCCGTCTCATCGCCCCTCTGTTCGACAAGCTTCTTTATTACGAGAAGAGGCTCCTGATTGCAAAACATTTTGCCTATGCAAATGAAATTTTGAATCAAACATTAAAAATACACAGAAAAAACATCAATTGTGATGGCACTAAGATAAAATGTTGCTATTATTTTTTTGGCAATCCTGATACTGAACAGATGAGGTGATACTACTGTGCAAGGTAATGTACTATAGCTGACACATACGTGTTTTTCAGTGAGTTCGGCTGGAGAAAAATTAACTCACAGTACATTTTTGGCTGTTCATTGAGTGCGAGTCAAAGAAATGTTTATAATTGACTTTAATTTAAGTCGTGTGAATCAATACGATTCGCAAAGAAGGAATTGTCACAGCTCAGATCTTGGGAGAAGAAGTGCAATTTATGTGATAAAGGAGATGGGACTAGTAAATGTAATTATCACAGATATTGCAAAAAAAACCCTCCCCGGACTACAACCTTGACGTGGTGGAAGGGCTTGTGCGTTCCGATGACCCCTAGAGCTGTGCTGGCGGGAGTAATAATTATTGCTCCTGGTAGGGTCACCCATGCCAGATAGGTCGAAGGTTAGGAGCCAGACGAAAGGTAGTCCACGCAGCGTCTGTTCCTCAGTGAGGCGGCTGCAATGGCGTCTGACCCCAGTGGGGCGGCCAGTAAGTGATGGTGTCACGTTAAAAACACTATTGAGGAAGGCAACGGGAAACCACCTCAATTATCATTCCCTAGAAAAATATGATGGACAATAGAGATAATTTGAGTCCTGGCAACCACGGGGCTCGGCCCAATCGGCCGTGTGTCGTGCCCGGCAGCGGGGGAGGCAAGGCTTCCGCGGTCGTCATCCCACGAAACCCTTGCAAGGGAAAACCAGCAGCAGCAGCACAGAAGACGCAGGAGAAGAAGACAAAATTAGTTAGAATAGGAACGTGGAATGTTAGGACAATGATGAGGACAGGGAAATTGGAGAATGTTAAGCGAGAGATGGAAAGGGGAAATATAGATATTTTAGGTCTATGCGAGGTGAGATGGAAAGATAGCGGGGATTACTGGAGTGATAAGTATAGAATAATATACAGCGGTGGGGACGAGAGCCAACGAGGGGTTGCCATAGTATTAAATGAAGAGGTAGGAAGAAGCGTAGTCAACATAGAGCAGGTAACGGATAGAATACTACTAGTGGAGATAAAAGCAGAACCGACGAACTTAGTTATTATTCAGGTATACATGCCACCGAGCAACCATAAGGAAGAAGAGGTCGATAAGATATACGATCAGTTAGAGGACATGATCGCGTGTGTTCCTGCAGGGAAACATTTGATAGTGATGGGGGATTGGAATGCGACGGTAGGCGAAGGAAGAGATGGTGATGAGGTGGGCGACTACGGTTTAGGCACGAGGAATGACCGCGGGGAGAAAGCAGTTGAGTTCTGCAGGAGACAGGGGTTAGTCATCACCAACACTTGGTTTAGACACCACAAAAGACGCAGGTATACATGGAAAATGCCAGGTGACTCAGGAAGATATCAGCTAGATTATATCCTGGTTAGACACAGGTTTAGGAATAGTGTGATAAATTCCCACAGCTTTCCGGGAGCGGATGCGGACTCAGACCACAATTTAGTTGTTATGAAATGTAGCGTACGTTTCAAAAAGATAAGGCAGGGGCGGCGAGTTAGAAAATGGAATGTAGAAGCATTAAATGGGTTGAAAAGGAAGGAATACAAACGGGCGGTAGAGAAAATCATGGAGGATGGTAAAGGGCTTATTACTATCGAAGAAAAATGGGAAATGATCAAAAAAGGGTTGTCTAAAGCCGCAAAAGACACTATTGGAACCGTTAACGCTAAAAGGACTAGGAAACCATGGATCACGGATGAGATGATTACAAAGATGGATGAGCGGCGAAAATGGAAGAATATAAATACAGAATTAGGCAAAATGAAGTACAAAGAATTGAACAATAAATTGAGGCGGGCAACAAATAAGGCAAAAGACGCATGGTGGAAGACGCAGTGCGAGGATATGGAAAGTCTCCAGAGGAAGGGTGAAATCGGTGCGCTGTACAGCAAAGTTAAATCGTTATCGGGAAGTAAGAAAGGAAGAGCTATGCTAATAGTTAGAGATAAGGCGGGTAAGGTAATAGTTGACGCAGGAAAGATCCAAGAGAGATGGAAGGAGTATATAGAAGAACTGTATAGTAAAGAACTCAGACCAACACAGTTAGACATTGAAAAAGAAAATGACGTAGAGGAAGACAGCTTAGGTCCAGGCATACTAGACAATGAGATAGAAAGGGCATTAAGGGAGACGAAACTAAATAAGGCCGTGGGGGTAGATAACATTCCCGTGGAACTTTTAAAATGCTTAGGAAAATGTGGGAGGAAGAGGCTATATGGGCTGATCCGTAGCATTTATGAGGAGGGAATCTGGCCGGAAGACTTTGTGAGAGCAGTTTTAGTTCCGATTCCGAAAAAGGTAAAGGCCACGGCATGTGAGGACTATAGGACAATTAGTTTGATATCCCACGCAGCTAAAGTTGTTCTCAGGATCATAAACAAAAGGATAGAGAATAGGGCCAATGATTACTTAGGGGATGACCAGTTTGGGTTTAGGAAGGGGAGAGGTACGCGTGATGCCATTGCAGTAATGAGATTATTAATCGAGAGGAATATAGAACACAACCAGGATGTATTTGCCTGCTTCGTAGATTTCGAAAAAGCGTTTGATAGAGTGAATTGGGAAAAAATAATGAGTATATTGCAGAAAATAGGAATAGATTGGAGGGAAAGGAGGCTAATCCGCAACCTGTACATGTCTCAGACTGCTCAGGTGCGGGTGGGAAACGGGGAGTCAGGATGGGCAGTGTTAGGAAGGGGTGTAAGGCAGGGTTGCCCATTATCACCGTTGCTGTTCAACCTGTATGCAGAGGAAATGATCAAAGAGGCATGGGAAGAACTAGAGGTAGGAATGAAAGTGGGCGGGGAATTCGTAAAATCAGTTAGGTTTGCTGATGACCAAGCTTTAGTTTGTCAGTCAGCCAAGGGGCTGCAAGCATTGCTGGGTGAACTGGAAATTCTATGCGGCAGGTATGGGATGAGAATCAATATTAATAAAAAAAGGTTATGCGTTTTCTAGAAAGAAAAAGCTAAGCTAAACATTAAAATAGGAGGGCAAAAACTAGAGCAGGGAGAACAGTTTACGTATCTCGGTAGTGTTTTGGACCAACACGGTCGAAGTAGTAGGGACGTAAGGTGAAGAATTGCGCTAGGCAAAGAGGCTTTCACAAGGAGGAGGGAGTTGATGAGAGGGACGATGAGTAAGGATATTAAGAAAAGACTCGTAAAAACTTTGATATGGAGCGTAGCTCTGTACGGCGCGGAAACATGGTCATTGAAGCAGGAGGATAGACGTAGACTGGAGGCTTTTGAAATGTGGGTGTGGAGAAGAATGGAGAAGGTGAAATGGACAGAGAAGAAAACAAATGAGGAAGTACTTGGTATGGTGGGCGAAGTGAGGGGTTTGTTGGGAGCAATCCTATGGAGGCAGGAAAAGTGGATGAAGGGGGTGTTGACCGGCAGTGGGATGTTGAAGACTGTGATAGAGGGTAGAATGTTGGGCAAAAGAGGAAAGGGAAGGAACAGGATAGGGATGTTGGACGGGATGAAGGGCGGAAGAAAGTACTCAGAGATGAAGAGGGACCTGGTGTAGAGTAGAATTTAGGGTTGTGTTTTGTTAATAGTCACAAAATATTTGTTTGGTAGTTGTGTCCATTGAAAAACCTACCTTAACCGGTAGATTACCTTATATATATATATTGCAAAAAAATAATGTATCGGCAGCTGGTTTTCCTGATGGTAGGGTAATGATTCGGACTTCAACGCGTATGCACCGCAGGTCTCTGTAGCTGGGAGAATTTTACAGTCGGGTTCACTTTCCTATCAAATGTGAAAAATGGTAACTAGTGTGTTCGTAAGCCTCCTTTCCCCTTCTTCCAGTCACCACAAATCACCAGTTTGGTTATTATAATCCCGTCTTATACAGCAGGCAACTGTTTTCATTCCCTCCTGCTCCGATTATTTCCCAATGACTACACCCTCAGCTCGCTAACAAAACTTGGGAACCATTGTTTACGACTTGTCACCATAACCCAGAAAGACCATGTTTCTGGTAGCTTAGGTTCCCTTAAGTCAAAGAAGTATTCACAATGATATATATATATATATATATATATATATATATATATGCTTTCGTAGACGTAACACGGAAGTGCCGAATAGTACAATACACAGTAACACACAATATAGAAACACAAAAAAAAAGAAGAACACTCACACGTTATTTCTTGATATTTCGACGGAAACAATCCGTCTTCCTCTGAAGATATAGAAGTAATGACTGCTGGAGTAGTTGAGGTGAGGGGTGCGAGAGAAAGGGAAGGGGGACAGGAGAAGGGGAGAACGGGAGGCGAAGGAGGGGTGAGGGTGGGCTTCCACAAAGTAACAATATATATATATATATATATATATATATATATATATATATATAGTATATGCTTTCATAGACGTAACACGGAAGTGCCGAATAGTACAATACACAGTAACACATAATATAGAAACACAAAAAAAGAGAACACTCACACGTATTTTCTTGATATTTCGACGGAAACAATCCGTCTTCCTCTGAAGATGTAGAAGTAATGACTGCTGGAATTGTTGAGGTGAGGGGTGCGAGAGAAAGGGAAGGGGGCCAGGGGAAGGGGAGAACGGGAGGCGAAGGAGGGGTGAAAGGAATGGTTGGGGAGAGGAAAGGGAGAGGGAAGGGGTGGAAGTAACAGTTTTAGGCCACTCCCATCAGTGAACGACATTGAGGCCCGGATGCTGATAGGCCATACAGATGTAAATGAAAGCCAATTCAAGGGTTTTTAATTCTATAGGGTTATCGGATGTGGGAAGGGACGCTAGGACGGAAACATTGTAACACTGGTTGAAGGGGGTATTATGATGGGAAGCATGTTTAGGGATGGGGAGACCCGCGGACGGGGAGGAGGGATTGCACGAGGCGCGGTGGTTGTTAATCCTAATGTTAAGTGGTGTGGAACATTGGCCTATGTAAAAGGACGGGCAGAGTTTACAGGTAAGAAGATAAACAACATTCTTGGAAGTGCAAGAGGAATAGGGGAAGGGCGGGAGAGAGTTGAATGGTGGGATGGAGTGGGGTGGAGTGGTGAAAATAGGGCAGGTTTTGCATCTTGCTCGATGACATGGAGTGGGTATGGCTCTGGGTGTGTGAGGGGATTTTGAGAGTGGCCTGGTGGATTTGAGGATATCTGCTAGGTTGGCGGGACGTTTGAAGGTGACAGAGGGGCAATTGGGGAGAAGGTTGGAGGAAGTGTTGTGATTTTTGAGGATGGGGAATAGGTCTTTGAGGATGACTTTGAGAGACTGAATGCCTGGGAAGTAGGTCGTACAGATTGAGAGAGGCTGGGAGTCTGTGGTTGACGCCAACGCTCCAACGAGGATACCCTGATTCTCTCCTCCATAAAAAAATACTTAAACATTCCTACACCCCCAAGACTGCGAAGAATTTTCGTGGTCCTTGGGAAGAGCAAGGTTTGCAAATACTCAAGTCCCCTATTATTTGGAGGAAAAAAATTTCGAGGTTGATAGTTCATAAGATTTTTCCATTTTCCTTATGCTTTATCATTTTTCTTTCCGTTCTTTAAACAATACAATTTTCCAGCGAGGGCTAGATGCCTTAGCATTGTAAGAACAATCCAAATTCAACATTTATATAAATACAATATGCATACCAGAAGAATAGTATTCTCAGCATTCTATATCATCATAAATAGCATACCCTTTAATCCACGACGGCGTGTGGCAGGGGGCTTTAGATCCCTGGGATTCAACAAAATTGAATTTTGTCCTGAAATTTTTTAATTGAAGGCTCACAAAATGAAAAGGAACATAACCATGCGATATATAACCATAAATGCTTGAGTGTTAAAATTCGAATGTACTCTGATGATCATTAATGATGTGGTGAAATGTCCAATTGTCAATTCCGTCGGGACTGTAATATCCTTTCAGTCTGCGCGCCCTAATCCGATTTAATGTTAAGGCATGATGCCACCAGTACACTCCGAGTGCCCTATAAGTTTCTAAAATTTTAACTTAATTTGCACTGTCTTACCTACTTATTAGTAGAAAGAGTATCTTAGTACTCGTCTCTCTAAATGCTATGCAGCACTCTGTGCTAATCGTAATAAGCTCGAAATGGGTTATATATTGTAAACTAAAGTGTATGTACAAATGAAGAAAATTGCTGACAGCATCATTGAAAACATATTTGCATAGATTTTGATAACTTAATATGCTAGGAGGTAGATGAATAAACTTCTAAGATTTTTATATGGAATTAAACTTTTTGCCAGGCCTTTTATGAATGTACTGTACTGTATTTTATTGATTAAATGTCCAATCCCGTCACTCTCACTACCTAGTCAACCACGAGAGAATGTTTTTAATTGATTCAGTCCCTTTTTTAATCTTGTGTAATCATAAGGTTAGTGAAAAAACTTGTTCCGTCGGACACAATTCATTACCACCAATCAATTTCTAAGCTTTTCTGTTTCATTTTTGAGCTATAAGTTTTTTATTAGCCTCTATGGGTATAAAATAAAACACATTATAGCTACTAGTATAACTTATTATTTATCCATTTAAATCGTAAAATGAGGTTAGGTGAATTTCTGAGAGAAAAAACAGAAACATTGTACGAAAATTATGGTTTATTTTCACTTGCTTACTGAACGCACTTGGGAAAATTTAAGCCAGTTTCTTAGTCTAATTACCTCAACTAGGTATTTTGAATTTCGATTGTTGACTTCTTCTGTGGAAAGAATTTTAATAAAAACAATTACATTCCTAATCTCCAGCAATGCACCGCGCGTATTATTCGCAAAATTCAACTCACGCTGGTACGCCTTTTCCTTTACATTTACGCGTACATTGAGAAAGGGGATAGGATAGGAAGCGGTGGATTCCAGGAGTGGTCGGCAAATGAAATTTCGCAATTTATTAATGAACTTTCGAGGCATATAACCTTCTCGGGATGAAGTTCTCGTGGGCCGACTATGAAGTGCACTCATTATTTCGTATTGTTCCGTTGATGAAACGTTGATGCCTCGACAGTAACCCCTTGCAGGCCACCATAACTTTCAGAAGGCCAGCTAAGAGGAGGATATTTTCCCTTTCCCAGAGGCGGATGAAGACTACGGGTGCCAAGGCCCTATGACGTTAGCTCTAGTGAACATTACCTCTGGGTCTTCATTTTCCTCTTCCTAACGCCCGTCACTTTGGAAATTTGCTCCTCCAGTGTCTTCCTCCCTCCGCATCCTCCCCGCCTGGCCTCGCTGCTTGTGGATGGGCATCCCGTTACGAAACCAAGGGTTCGATGCCAGGCGATGAAGGTTTTTTCCACCCGCCGCTCGTATCGTCCTCCTTCGGAAAGGAAGAGGGCTCACAGTAAATTCTCGACGTAGGAGGTTGGGGAAAGTTTTGTGGGCCCTTAAAGTGTCCCTCAAGAGTGGGGTTATGTCAGAGTATATCCCTTCCTTCCCTATATTACCTTCTCCGTCCGATTCCCGTAACCGTCGCCAATCTTCGCATTTACGCCGTCTCTGCGGGGGCATTAAGTGAAACTTTTCGCACGCGCGTGCAAAACCTACGCGCTGTCCGAAATGGGGCGTGAAAATTATGGCTGTGCTTAAATTAATGAAATCCGTTATTTCAGCCGACAACATTCCTTGATTTTAAAAACGACTCAAGAATGAAGGGATAATTTTTGGTACAAGAGACGGTTCCAACGTAAAGTGAATTGGAACCACGTTGCTAAGTTCTCTACCGTTCTAATTGTTCTCTACTTCCCGTAATACATGGGCGAAAATAAAACTGGTTTGAAAGATAGAAAATAGAATTTGGATACATTAGGAAAGAGCCAAACGGTTTAGGTTATCATGGACAGAGGTAAAAAAGCAAAAATCAGTCACATTAGGAGGGAGACGGGGGTATTTTTAATTTAAACATTTATTAAAGAAGGGGGATTGGGAAGGTGCGGTGGCTAACGTACTGGCTTCCAACGGAATTATGGAGGCGACAGGTCTTTTTCAGTGGTATCCCGATCCCTACTTGAGGTGCTTTTTTGAGAGCACTTAGAGTGAGTACGCCGTTCGTCGGATGAGACGTTAAGCTGCGGATCCCTTGGCGCCTTTCGTAAAGAATAAGTTAATGCCGACGCCGAGTTTCTCTCCACACTTCCTCCTTTCACATCCATTTCTAATGGCGCAAATTACATTAGCTGTCGGTCGCCCCGACCCCTAAAGATACTGCTACTTACAAAAGAAGGGTTGGGATTTTCGAACAAAAATTTAACGGAATGGAAAAATGATACAGGAATTGGAAATTGAGAAACACAAGAAGTAGATTTAAAAGATTAGCTTAGCATAAAGGTGTGAGTAAGAATATTAGTAGAAGCTATGCAAGATGCATGGCGGAGAAAGGTGGATATTTGTGAAGCAGGATGAAAATCGCTTGGAAGCAGCAAATATGTACGTGTGAAGGACATTGACAAAACCCGGGTGGAGTGATATAAATTCAGAAGCTGAAGTTTTCCAGTGATAAATAAAGAAATTTAAATGAATGTGGAATCCAAAAAACACAAGTCACCGAATAAATTTTACGACAGAACAACTTCCTAAAAAAGCTCTATGATTGAAAAGTTTTGCTTAATAAAAGGTAAGAAGAAGAAAGTGATTTTAACGGCGATAAGAGCAGTGAAGTGGGTAAAACCTCTCTATATTGAGAAAGTTATAGAGAGTGGCGGGGTAGATAAGAAAATACCTGCAGGGATTTAATTTAAAAGATGATTATTGATTAGTTGTTATTTGATATGTCCTGATGAATATTATTTTTAATTTGACTTTCATGAATTTTGATCAATGAACTGTTATTGATTACATAAAAATGGACTCGATATTCTTTTGCTACATCGATAATTACGATAAGCCATTGATCTCATGTTCCACACTGCCACAGACACAATATTTATTCAATGCGGTGTACTTTCAAAATCTTCATGATTTTACGCACCGTACAAATAAAAAAACAGTCGCAGAACTTCCTCTAATGTTCAAGGCACAGGAAGAGCAAAAATGGCTCCCATTTCTAGGCATTAGCCGATAAGGCTGAGGTCCTGGGAAGCAAAGTAAGACTACTTGAGTGCATAATAGACTTGTGAGCAGAGTAAATACATAGTAGAGGGAACGATGAATGATAAAAATATATACTTCATTTATTTTTTTAAATAATTCTTGACAACACAAATAAGCGATTACCCTTAGATTTGGACTGATTCAGACGAAATTTTTGAGATTAGGCGCACTAGTTTTTTAGAGTTTTCAACTTATGTCTTCCGTCGAAAATGTTGCACTGATAGAATTAAACCAAGATGAATCTTCTCTGCATCAAATTCTTCAAGTTGAAATCCAAATGGCGGTTTATCCTCAATAAGTTAAGGCACACGTTCCGTGCAAAGAGAAATGACCCCCTCCTCCCTCCCACCATTAGCCAATACGGATCTCCCTCCGCCCTTCCCACCCGAGAGGATTAGGTGGGATGCTGATGAATGTAGACATTACGTGTCCTGCTGCCAGCAGTGACTGCCAACCACCTCACGCACTGCTCGGGCACGGCGGCAACACTTGCTGCCAAGTGGCTCCGCAGTGAAATTGATCCCCGATAGGAACTCCTGAGCTCCTGCCTGCATTCTCCCCCTCGTCGCTCCCAACATATTAATATGCACCGGCTTGAAACACACGTGGGGTTTTTCCTCCATCTGCCACAAAATTTAGGTTAACGCCTCGGAAGTTTCTCCAAAAGTTCAACGCAGGTATGCTCGTGATAGAGGATTCTCATTCGCAGCCAAAGGTAAAATGAATACGTATGGTACGTCTCGTAATTGATATACAAATAGAAAGTTTGGCACAACAGAGACTCCATGTAATAATGAAATATATGCACTTACGAGCAATATTCTGCGTACATTCGTTTCTATCTAAGTTTTCCAGGATGGTAAGTAAACTTGAATGAAGTCGCTAACCAAAGCAAATGAGATAAAATGTAGGATTAGGTTAAAGAATCCCAGGCAAACCTTCAAATTTAATAAGAGACAGATACTCTCTTCTTCAGAGGAAAACACGTTATGTGAGACTTTGCTCTTTAAGTGGCCAAAAAATAATTATCCAGGGATTTTGAAATTTTACCTACCTACTATTTTACTCTATTCTTCAATTTATAATCTCCTTCGCCTGGTTATCAAGGTAGTATTAATACTTCTCAAAATAGCATCCAATTAAAGTTTTTGTTAATCTCTAATATAAATCAAAGTGCATCCTTGAAATAATGTCCTCAATTGTGTGTTTATACTCAGTAACCACATTATGAGAGGAAATCCAATTTAAACAACAGCGGTATTATATAAGAGATTTCCGTTAACTTTTCATGCATTGATTGAATATAAATAGTTGGGGATTTCAGAAAACTATCTTATTTAAGCAATACGGATTGCTTGAAGACAACCAGCGAACGACGCGCAAATGCCCAATCACTTAAGAACAAATTGCAAACCGTCCATGAGCGTCCAAGACGACTTCGTTACTAATTCTAGTGATCAGCTCGATAGGTTTCAAATACTCCTATCCCCTTTCGCCCTCTTAAACTCCCGGTCGCTTCCTTTGGATAAATGCCAACCACTCCTACTCGGACCTCACCTAACCCCTTCGGGCCCTGCCTCTTTCCCAATTTCCACTCATGGCATTCCTCTATAATGTATCCCACTGTTGCTCACCAAACCTCGTAATCTTCCCCCAACCTTCATTATTCAACTCATCAATACTTGTTCCAGTCCTATACCTCCCTTTAAGATCATTAAACTAATAACCAAATTAGCTGATCTTTAGCTATTTCATAGAAAATTCATTTAAGTCTACTGGTGTTATGTACACACATTTATGTGTATGTATGTATACACATAAATATGTCCTTTATATGTGTTCCTATCCCATTTCCTTATATCTATTTCTATTTGAATGCGTATTTGTTCGCTGTTTGGCAGGATTACGTGTTTGAATATATATATATATATATATATATATATATATATATATATATATATATATATATATATATATATGTATGTATGTATGTATGTATGTATATATACATATATATATATATATATACATATATATGTGTGTGTATATATATATATATATATATATATATATGTATATATATATTTATATATGTATGTAAGTTAAGCAATGCCACTCCGCTCCAGAAATACATGGCCAATCAGGTGACGGAGACCTGGTGAGACTAGCGCAGAAGGAAGATGTAAGGAAATAAAGAATATAATCACCAAAGTAGCAGATAGCACCTCGTGAGTAAGGCGGTGTAATATAGCTCACAGAATCAATAATAAAATACAAGAATCCAAGAAATGAAGCTGAGAAAACCCTTTATAAAATTTTGTCGAAACAAGTCGCATGAAAGTGAAAGAAGGCCAAGGAAGAGTGGATAGAAACCTGCTGCGAGGAACACAATGACGAGACGATATAAAGAAGGGAAACAGCGGAGCTACTTATAAACTGGTGAAGATACAATTCAGAGAGAGGAAAACAGAATCTCACAATGTTCGAGATGCTAATGGAAAGATAACAATAGAAAAAGGGGACGTGAGGAAGAAATGGAAGTAATGCATTGAAGTACTCCACCAAGATCCCAAACCACTTCACCGTAACTTAATTAAAGAAGAAATCGCGATAGAAGGAAACGAAGGAGAACCGAAAATACAGACAAGGGAACTCGACAGAGCCGTGAAACCTCTGAAAAACAACAAGACACCAGGATCACATATAAACAGGGAAATAATTAAGGTAGCCGGGGCAAAAGAAGCATGTCCTCTTTAGAATAATCAAAGACAGCTACGGCAGTGGACAACAATCAGAGGAATTGGAGAAGAGTGGGACGATTGCAATTCCAAAGAAACCAAGACGATATAAATGCAAAGAATACTGAAAATTGATCCTTGAATCTTACGCATCGAAAATACACCTCGAATATTTAGCCGAAGAATAGAGGAAAAGACGAAAGAGTGCCTCATGGAAAATAAATTCGGATTCAGGATAAACCGAGGAACGAGAGAGGCCAGGCATTTAAGGAAACTTAAGGGTACTGACCGAAAAAATGCTACAAGGAAACAAACCATTTCCACCAGGACAATAAAAAAGTATCACTGTCTAAACTGATAACTTTTTCATGCAACGTTATATGATATACGTTAGCAATATTTTATGGAAGCACAACATTTGTAGCATAAAAAATGCAAAATATGTTAAAAATGAGGAACTCAGTGTGCATTGAATGTTATTCGAGGGATTTTGCTTTTCTTGTTGTTTCACGTGAAGTTGCTATTAGCAAATTAAACTGTTTTAAATATTGTGATTTTTTTCCCCAGTTCGTATAGTTAGTTTGTACGAGGTCATGAGCTAATTAGAAGTAAAATAATGACAGGATTAATGAAAAATTGACTGTAATATATAGACGACAGCAGTATCATAAAAAAATGTTATATAAGTAGCGATGGAAGAGTGGTGAAACAAGGGTTTAATTAAAATAGTAATTGAATTGACCAAGAAAAAAATGAAGGAGCTCTTCCAAGGGTCTTTAAAGTGAGACAATTTTATGAAACACACAGAACGATGATTAAATTAATTGTACCTTTAATAGTAAACTCCCTAAATGGCAAGATGTATTGAAGCGAATGACTAAAGATGAAGACAAAGGATAAATTGTGAGAGGAAAATGATGGAGCTCAAGGAACTTCGAAGGAACGAAGAGGTGAGAAGGTATTTGGATATTCCACTGAGTTAATAAAAACCAATTATAAGGTTGATGATTTAGGGTGTAGGTTCGTATCACTATCGTATAGTTATTGTGAGTAAATGGGTTACGTTAGACTATTCGATTTCAGAACGTATGACATTTCTATCTATACCCCCTGTATTGCCTGATATAACGCTATTGTCTTTTAGAAGACCCTCCTACTCACGATCCTTGCGATGTTATTTTAGAAAAGTGTGCTTTCTTTTTATTCACCCGAGTCAGTGCTCTCCTTCCCCGGCCGCCTGTCTGCAGGATGAAACTCCAAAGCCCCGAGAGTCGATTCCATCAAAACTTCCCTAATAGTTTCCAGTTCTCCCCCGACAGGGGACGCCCCACGCACGATTTCTCCAAGCAGGACGACTTCATCAAGTCTTTCGCAAAACGGAATTTTATTTAGTTGAAGGGAGAACCCAGGATAACCCTTGAATACCCCCTCCAATGTTTTAAAAACTGATGGAAGTGCAAGTTATGCCTCAAACGAAATTTCATTTAAATGAAGATTAGTGATTTGTACAATAAGAAGGGGCCAGTTGCCCAACAATTCGTCCACTCTTCTTTCTCCCTCTCTTTATCCTCCGTCTCTCCTTCTCTATTTCCTTCGCATCTCTCTCCACCTCCCTCCCCATCTTCCTCTTCTTCTTCCCCTATTATCCATTTCTCTATCCCACCCTCCCATAACTCCTCACCCCTAGTCTCCGCACCCATTCTATCTCTATCTCTTTCCTCATTTTCTCTCTCTTCGAAAAGAGAGAAAGAATTTCATTGTAGAATATCTCCGTCAAAAGAGGTTTAAAAAACGAAAAGTCCCGTGCGATTCCACGATCTTCTGGATTGCAATTCACGGTGTTTTGGCCTCTTGAAGCCAATGTGACGTGACACGACGAATTTCTCTCTTCAGAACAAAAGAACATCAGGATCTTTCGGCTTATATTCGAACTGAATGAGAGGTTTTACTCTGGGACAAAACGGATTATTTTGGTGACTGTCAACTGCAAAAAACCATGTAAATATAATTTGGTCTTTGGATTCTTCTCCAACGGAAAGCTGACAGTCATCTTTGGATCATGTTAACCCTCTCAGTACGTAACTTTATTCCAATTCATAAAACAACGGTGGTTGGGGTAATTGTGCTTAGAATCGGTTACGAAACCTCGCTTTTTCATGGACTGCTGGAAGAACAGATATCGAATGATAGCATAATCGTTCTTTCATGTGATTTAAATTAATACGACAGCAACGGGAACTGCAGAAAAATTGAACAATGGATATGAAAACCCAACTGGAATATTTTATGCTGAGAAGTGCGTTTTCTCCCAGTCGTAACAATGTGAATCCCTCCACATTTCGACCGAATATATGCAACACACCCTCTCTGATGAAATCAATTCTCGAGGAAGAAAATTCGTCTTTATTTTTGGCAGTCGGTAGGCTGAATCGACCCATAATAGTATGTCAAGTCCGTGGACTAAAATTTCACTCATATTAATGCGGCTTGACTACTGTCAAGCGGGAAAGATTTTCCCAACCGTGAGCAAAATTCTGCTGGTATAAATTGAAATTATCTTCAAATATTACATTTCAAAGGTAGTCTAAATGTATACAGGATACGTGTACTTTGAGCACCGAAAGTGAAATGGGAACAATATATTGAAAACGCGAGAATGGATTGTGACATGGTGGACTGCCAAAAATGAATATTGAATGCTCTGAAATTGTGAAATTGTACGTGAAAACACTGGGTTTGGTGAATTAAAGGTCGCGTTTACTTGTACAAATAAGTTGCAAAATAAAAGGATTATTCGAGGAAAATTAAAAGCTCAGAATCTAACGTATGGTGTCGCAAAAAATATTAATGATTTGAAAAATTATGTCAAAGAATGTAAGCTGAAAATTCTAATGACCGAACAGAAAAATGCAACGCTTTAGTGAGGGAAATGAGCTATTTTTTAAATGTTTATTCGGCTCAAATTTTCCTCCAATCGAAAATTTTGAGGAAAGTTATTTTTTCAAAAGACCGGATACTTCACGTATAATTTTTAGTCCATAATTGTTTTTGATAATTTACTCTTAAATATTCGCGCAGGTATTCATAATGTTATTTTACTATTATTGTTTTGAGTAAAAATTGCTTTTAATTCAGTAAAACTTCATATTCATTTTTATTGGAAATAAAAGGTGCTACAACTCAGTTTTCTTATAGGACATAGTACAATTATAGATAAAAGTTTCAGGGCAGAAAGGGGAGCTGAAGAATGACCGCTCTAACCAGTGGGAAGCGACATCTCATTGGCAGTCGGAACCGTTTCCGGAAATCGGAAAGAAGAGCGGAATATTCATTAGGGAATAAAATCAATCGGCTATCAGTGTGAAGAGATTCAATTTTGAAGCGTGCATTCCGTGTCGAACAACCGAAGCCAAATGAATGTCGGCAGGGTTAGTAAGATGGGCAAATCACACGCCTGCTAACCCGTAGGTCTAGTGTTCGAGTCCCACATCGGACATGATTAGTGCGCGAGTTCCGGTATTTCAGCCCGTGGAAAGCAGCCTGATGAAAATCCTACATTGGCATACTAGGAAGCGAAGGAAATCTAACATGGTTACCCAACTATCTCTCTATCATCAAATCTGTTTAAAGCCAATCAACTCTTTTGGATGAGATATACAATACGTAAAATAGATAGTCGTAACGAGGTGCGTCCCAGTCCTAAGATCACCCAACGTTTTTCTTGGGACTGAGCGTTGGGGCTGAGCTTAAAATACGCTGGCACTCTTTATGAATACAAAACATAGATAGCTGTGCTGTACAGCTAATAAAATTAATTTTGCTTCTTAATTAGTTGGTAGCCGTTTTCATTACTTAAAATGGCTTTGTTTAGTGCACAATAACAGCATGTAATAATCCATTTTATACCCTCGTGTGCTTAAAAACCCATTGGAAATCATCGTCATTAGAGTAAGACATGCGGTAATGTCGTCATAAATGTGAAAAATGTACGTTTTTCTGGTCTCCAGGGAGATTATGTAGAGATTAAAAAGAAGTTACAACTTTCGAGCTGTGCGTAGTTTGTCAGAAAATTATTAGGAGACCTTAGAACTTGAATTTACCTCGTAAATTTGTCGGTCTACGAGGGATTATTACCAACATTTTAGATTAAAGGGTTTTTGATTTCGAATGCAACGATGAGATTGCAAGGGAATCGATGTTCCACAAAACATCAACCAATAAAACCAAATCCTAATTTTCATCTTAAATTGAAATAAAAGTATATCGCCCAAATAATCATAATAACAAATAGTAGAAGCCTGATTGTTGAAAAGGTGAGGATAGTGGTCACCCTGGACTTAGCCCGAGGCGTGTGAAATCCATTCATCAGGGCAGAAGAGCACAGTCTAAAACAAGCAATTAAAATATAATGAAATAAGTATATCAAACCGTATGAATCGCGAATGATTACCAGCAAAGAAACGCTTTAAGATCCACCATCCATTTTAAGTACTTGGTCACCCCGAAGCTTGTTTTTGATAACTTAAGGTAGAGCACAATATGAACTAACCTTGAGCGAGTGGAATTCATATATTAGGGCGGGTGGGAATTTTTTCATAAGTTCAGCTCTCTCAATCCCTTTCCTCTCCCTGTGCCACCATTCTGTTTCCCACGACGCCCTAGCAACCAGAAAAATCTCAGTTTGTATTATCTCTCGCGCATTCGAACATGGGATCCTACGATTAATGTAACGAGGATAATTTACCAACTAGGCTAACAAGCCACCCGAAAGGTAGGTGTATTCGAAAAGTTGTATAATAATTATTTTTATATATTAATATCATTATATTTATCGTGCATTAGTTATATATGTATGTAAATGCAGAGATTACGAAAGTGATTCCTCTCTCACAGTAAAATTTCACCCAGTTGGAGCCAAACCAACTTAATCGACGCATTAAATCACTCCTGAACATTAACCTTAACGTGAGAGAATTAACATAATCGTGACAATGAATGAGGCCTGTAACAGTTTCAGACAAAGTTGTGTCCAGCATGCGGAAAATTGACGAAAAATAGACGACTCATTTCAATTCATCAATCTGAAATTCATGTTCCCCATGAAATCAGTTTTTTTTTTCAAAGCGATGAAAATGAAATTTGTGGACGCATTCCGCAGTTGCAAGGAGAGAAAAATTGTTTATTTTCATCCCTTAAACGAATCTTGGTCAAGTCCGGAAATAATTATTATGAAAACAAGTTGATCGATTCAGAGTTCGGCGGAAATCTGATGAGCGGAATGAAAGAGACAAATCTCATCTCTTTCACGCCGAACTGGAATCAGGGAAAGAAAAGTGACCCTCACCTTCGTGACTTCCCGGCATTGGATAGAATTGTGGCCGCTGACCTACTAGCCGTGAGTGCCTTTAGAAGCCAATGTTTCCCTCTACCCTTCCACCTCTCCCTCAATTCCACATGGCGCTTCCCTAATACACTCTCCAATCCTTGAAGGAACAAATTCTCTCAGCAGCCGGTTGTCCCCTCAGCGAATCAACATGAATGGAGAAGGATCTCTGAACCATTAAATGAAAATGAAATGTAGAGGGATTGAACGCACCTTGAGACATGAAGCCATTCGTTCGAAACAAGATTAGGGAAATATAGAAGACGCGATACCCACCAGATTAGAACTCCTTCAGGCGAGTGATTAAGGAAGTAAGGAAAATAAGTGACGAAGGGGAAGGTGTGTTGTGATATAAGAAAGAATGGAGGAATTTAGTAGCAAAATGCGGACTGAAGACAAACATTTGAGATAAGCAGATAAGCAGTTAAATATCATCAACAACTGTAATCATATAATTGCCATTGACCCACATTCTTCTCATTTTTCGAAGCTTTTGTTCCAATATATTGCAACCGTGGCATGCTCTTCTTTATGCTGTTCGAATTCGGGTGGATGAATGTTATTCAGCCGCAGACAGTCTTCATTGCAGGCGCTCGAAATCGGGAAGTCTCCTTCCTAACCACGAGGTATGGGGGTTTCCATGCACACCCAGCCTCTGCTTACGCTGATTGGTCGCCTTCCTATCACAAGGGCTCGCCACTTATCACGGCGAATCACGCACACCCCCGCCGGGGCATTAAGGTGAAGAGATAAACCTGGTGGCGTCGGCATCGCCCTAATCTTGACGTAAGGCTCCGACGGGAACTTGCTACTCAATCTTCCTTACGCTAAGACCGATGCGCGTCGTGCTCGAATGTTCGCGTTCGGGAAACGATCCGATCCGCCCTTGTCCCTTACGGTGATTGAACTCGGGAATCTCCGGTAAACAAATCGCTCCTTCCGTCGAACCAGGTAATAGAAATTATGTACTGTTTCCCGTGACGTCTGGACGTTATTTTTTTCGATTCAATCCCCTTTTTAATGGAAGATGTTGTTGGTAAGAGGAAAATTCCTTGGTGATACTTGATTCAGGAGAGAGAATAAGGTGATGATAACCTCCAGCACCCAGGAGAAATTGCCAAAAAGTAAGGGGCTATGATAAGGATGTTCAAGTGCTACGACGATAGAACATATATTCCCTTCCTTTATTGTATTTGATGAAAACTCATGAGTATGTTACTCTAAGGTACAACACCTATTCTTCTCCTCCCCTTCCTTCACCCCTTAAACACCCTTCCTCTCTCTCGTCCCTTTCCTTCTGGTACTTTAACCCTACCCTTTAAGGTGGCTCGCGGGGTATTTGTGTAGAATTAGATGTATTCCTGAATCGGGGTTGGAACCAACGACCTTTCTTTTTACGGTAAAATATCCTGCGCACTAACCGGATGTATGAAAAACACTTTGTTTTTCATTGCGAGACTCATAATTACCCACATATTTGTGGTGTTTAGCGTTGTTGCGTGCAGATATTTGAAAGCATTACTCTTTTCTATTTGACTCGGTTTTTTAAGTGTCGCCTGAGCTATTTAAATTACATTGAGGAATTTGAAACACAATATTTCAAGCAAACTGAATTTTAAACAACCGTATTCAAATATCCAAATCAAATGCACATAGAGGACTCAAATTTTCGGATATAACTATCGCCAATATGAATTCCTTCAAATTGAATTGATTAGAAATACAGCAAGAGAATAAGGCACGATGCTCTCGGGGACCTATACCCGACCACCTAGCCAAAGTTACTTTTATATTTTAATTTTGAAATTGATACCATATTGACATTAGGAATTATATATTTATAATTACACACTACAGTATTTATTAACAACATTTGCTTAAAGGCTCTTTGCGTCATTTTTTTAAGGAACGAGATTGAAAAGGAGTTTAAAAGTTCTTGTAATGTTCACATAAGGAGCCTGCTGAGGGTAATAAATGGTGCGGGACATGTCCCATGTCTAAACCACGGCATTAGAATTTGAAAGTTTTATATTACATAGTGTAGTCAGATGACTTGTAAATCAATCTGTAGCTTTGAGAAACGAGCCCCATGTCGGGAAGTGAAGCTAGAACTCACTGTTGCCGATTGAGTGCGACGACAATCTAATAATCAAGAAGAATAGTCCTTTCATGCAGAAATATATACTCATTAAAATTTTCGTACTCATTTTAGGAGGCGAAGGGAGAAAAAGAATATGCAAATTGGATGAAATTACTCGCGGTAGAAAGTATTCAGAGCTAAAAAGTGAGTTGTAATTTGTAGCAAGGGGGTTATGGACCTTGTGTGTCGCGTTAGTTAGGACCTACGAGCACACTAGCGTGAAGTGCCAGGAGCCACAAAAACGAGCCAATTCTGGTAGAACCAGACCACAATTACTCGTATCAACTCGAAGGTTAGTTTGATAGTCGAGGGTAGAGCTTATCTCGTGCTAAGCCCAACGGCTTGTGAAATTCACACATCAGGGCAGGGGAGCCAGTTCTTTCCCTGCACAGCCTATAGTCTGTCCAAGTTCTGAATCCCGAAAAATCACACACCTAGGATAAAGCTGAGGGTGACCAGATACATCCCTAGTAATCGAACCTGGGCCATCCGGTCGGTATTCCTACGGTCTACCCATTGGATAATCATGTTCGTTTTATGAATATTACTTCATTAATTAACATAAAATTGATTATACATCGTGAAGCATGTGAATATAAACCGACCAGTGTCAGCCTAAAGTTTATTTTGAAAGGTGTGGTTAGAGTTAAACCAATATTAAGTCCCAAGGCGTATTCAATTCATAAATTCATGATAAGAAAGTAATCTATTTTCTCTACCATCCGCGGCTACCCAAATAATGATTGTACAGAGAAAATAACATGGATTAGTTTTAGCTGGAAGTTCCAAAGGACATGGCCCAATTAAAAAAAATAGGAATTCTAAGTTTTAAGACGCGTGTGGTGTTCATTGGATGGTATTTTTTGTTCAATCCCGCAAAACTTTAATTCAAGAATTGAGTAAAATGCAGGAAAAGATTGCTTTGCTCGCGAGAGGACGTACGTCGTCGCACGAATTCCACAACACCTGGAATAAGTGACATGGAAACAGGATGACTCAACGCTAGATTAAAACTTTTACGCAATCACCAAGACGGAAATGGTTAGGCACTGGCGAAAATAATAGGATGCAAGTTATATTCTCAACTCACTTACCTACTACGCACTACCTGCCACGTCCCCAAGTCGGTAGATTACTTCCAATAATACGCATTTCGATTAAGTCTTGTAGGAATTCATTCATCCCCATTTGACGTGATTGAGACCAACGTCCAACTGAATGACGTTTGCCGCGGTGTTTTCTGACTTTGAGAGTACAAAGCATTTCAGCGGGGTGAGGAATCAATATTTAAGATTTATCGTCCGATGGTAAGGTTTTATGGTATACTGGGGTATTATCGTTTTCTTAGTGTTTGAAAAGTATTTTGTGTCAAAAGTAGTCTGGTGTGTGATCACCCCCTGCCACACACCCTAACGGTGGCTTGCAGGATATTGCATGCATATATGTAATAATAATAATATGGAGCGGAGCGAGTTCAACGCTTTAATCCCTAGCTCGAGGGACAGATGCCCAAAAAACCAGACGGTACTCGAGTAGGAAGAGGGAAGCCAACAATAAATCCAGTCACCACCAGGATTTGAACCCATAACCAAAGCCACTGCATCAACCGATCTTCTCGTTTACGCAACACAACACTAGAGAATGATATTTTAAGGATTTATTTTGGCAATGACTTGACGCGTAGGTTTAGGGTTTTTGAAAGAGGTACGTACATTTCTTTCCCTGACAAAATAATTCATAACTTGCCATAAACTGGTCGTGATTAATTTATGTTTGTGCCCAGTCATTGGCCCTCCGAGTACATATACGGGTATAATTTGCAAACTCTTCCGATCAAGGAATTCGGACGTGCAAGGACCCATATGGGGAGCTGTGTGCGAATGTTCATTCTCCATGGGACAAGTAAACCGCTCTTTAAAAAAAGAGGGACGCGACTCTGCAGCCTTCCTCGGACATTTTGTTTTCCCCACTCCTATCCCTCCCGCTGCTCTTTTGTTTTACGAATTGTCCCAGTAGTAGCCATTTCCTCCGCACTGGTCCATTTCCCAATTCTCATAAATAAATAAATATATAATTTTCCCTCTCCTCCCGCCGCCTTCTCTACATTTCCCTCTTTATCCCCGCTAAGCTCGCCTAATTTATTTAGAAACACAATGGCAGTCGGGATTTCGGGGGCCTCTGGTTTGTTTTCCGTGCTCTCGCGAGGGAAATTTATGCCAAAAGATAAATCGCGAAAATAAATAAGCATGCGGCGTTGAAAAGGAGGTGAAATTGATGGAGGAAGATATGTCGAATGCTTCACCGGTTGACCGAGTGCTTATGCGCTAAAATTGATAATCCCCGGGAAAGAATTAAATGAATCGAGGATAAGGAATTGGATTTTTAAAGTAGGTAGATGGAACGTCAAGTTGAGCGAATTTTTCAGTCCTCCGCCATATTAATTCTTCTTCCTCTTTCCTCAACCATTTGTTTTTCGTTTGCCCCCCGGTCACGTCTCTCTCCTCCCCACTAAATACGTATATGGAGGAGCAATGCGCGTCGCAGGGCTACCCACTACACGTTGGGGGTCGTACTTCAGCTCACGCGCACGGAAATCAAGAATACGATGTCTTATTGGAACAAGAAAAAAATGTACAGCGTAAGAAAAAATTAATTGACACAAGAGAGACGAGAATTTATTTTACGCGCTGGGAGGAGTTCAAATGAGTTTTGTTGAACAGGTAAAATAATCCGGTTTTACAATCGCACTCGATCGACCCGGAAAAAAATACAGAATGCAGCCAACTTCACCGTAAAATAGCTTTATCAAGCAATATTGGAAAATCATGTGCGAGAAAAGTGATGAAGACTTCTCTTCGTTCACTTCAATGTGTATTGAAGATGTCGGTGAGGATCTGTCCTAAAAAACTGGTATGAAAATTTGAGTAGAACGTACGCTCGAATCGGACATAACTGCCACGTAGGATCACTGAACGCATTTAAATGCCGCTATAACATTTGAGACCAGCGCCTTTGAAATTACCATATCATATTTTAGAATGCACTCATACCAATGGTGATTCACTTGTGAGAGGAAATGATACAAGTGCCGCACTGTGTTGCCAGGCAAAAATGTCGAAACGAAACGAGACCAGAAAGGAAACGAAATGAGAAAGACGTCGTAGAGGAAGTTTCAAGAGCTCGTTCTTCCCTCGCACTATTCATAACAGGGAATAAAGAGAAGGAAACAGTAAAATAACTGTCTCTCTCTCCCTCTCTCTCTCTCTTCAGACATCTTCCGATACTTTTTATGCCTGACGTCTTAATAGTATCTCTACCATTTATTCTCGAGGCAGCTAACGGGTATTTTGTACATAGATGTGGAGTTTCAATTGATGGAGGTAAATGGTCAAATACATCACGGCGTGACCGAGCGTTTATTCGTCATGACAAATAATTCCTGGGAAAGCTATTAATGAGTCGAGGATAAAGGATTGGATTTTCAATATAAGTATCCGAGTGGGAAACTGAGTTGAGCGAGAATTTCAGCCTTCCTAGAGGGTGTTTTTGTTTTCCTCTTTCATTTTTCTTGTTTCCTTCCCTTTCGTGAAAATCTCTTGTATTTCTGGTATCTAAAACCTCGAGGTGCGCCGCAGTGTCTTATGTATAGTGTGCGGTAGCACTTTATCTCGTGCGTATGGCGTCCAAGCACGCGATATTACTTATTTCAAAACGTAAGGCTTATTTATATCCAAGTTTCAGTACCTACTTTGACACTTGTTTCTGCTTATTATCTTGCAGCCATTTTACGACTCTTGTTGGATCACGACTTACTGAAATTTTCCCAGCAATAGTCACCGGTATACTCACTAATTCATCACATAGAGCGTCTTTCAAGCTAATTCGTTCATACTTTAATAATTTCACGTTGTTTGGTTATCTTACATAGCCACTTCAATGCAATTTTCATGAACGGAACAAAAAAATCACACAAAGCGAGTCTAAAATTCACTTATCTCAATCTAAACTTTTTATTGGGATATACTGTGAATCCCCTTTCGTTGTCCAATTAGTTTGCCTATCCTCTCCGTCGTTAAACCCTATTTCACATGCTCAGCTGTGATGTAGCGTATGCAGTTGATTTTCACAAGAGAACGTCTTAGATTATGGTAAAAATGGCTAATACGTGTGAAGTAGCATTACTATATAAATATCTTAGACTCCTACGCATTCGGATCGTACATATCGCCCAACCTCCTACAAATCCTAAATGTCAGTACGAGAATGTTTAAAAGAGAAGAAGAGTATTCATTTGATAATCTTCAACATCACTCAATGATGTTGTTTGATGTGTCTGCTGATATGGGTGATTAAAGGGAGGATCATAGGGAGGAAAACAGTATAGCCGAAGTGACTATCTTTGTTTGATCTATGGACACAATAGCGTAAGCAGCTAAATTTCATATTCATTGAGCCATCAGTGTGCTCTTCACATAAGCCATCAGTTAATTAGCGGAGCCATTGACAAAAGGGTACATCCGCACCTCTTATATGTGATTATTATTGGGATGAAAGAAGAATTAAGAGCATGAGATATGAGATTAGAAGCCAGTTTATGGCTTTCAGCTGAAATACGCTAATGCCATCGACGAGGTAGCTTAATTCCGACGTCGACATTCTTGTTTCAAAACTTTCCTAATTGACTGAGTTGTGTCTCACAATGGTAGCACAAGGCTTAATCAAACTTACTTTATACAAATACTTATTAACTTTTCGAAGCATTTTGGCATTCACCTACTTAATTTATCCGTACAACCCGGGAGTAGGGAGGGCCCAAGGGAGGAAAGAGAGTTAAATACTACTATCCGGAATTCCTTTATGCTCAGCAAAATTACTTTCTTTCTCAATGGATTGAAATTTATCTTTAAAAGCTGTCCTTCATGTAAATGGCGTCAATTTTACGATAGGTTCAAGGTCATTTTTATTTTTTATCGATTACAATAATCGGGAAAAGTTTTCAAAACTTTATTACCAGTCCATCATTCACTATTTTATATGTAATTAATAAACAATAGTTTTTAGCTAGAAAAATCTAAAATTACATATTATTAAAGACGTAGATTTACACGCAAACTCATAACTGGCTTTTGGTGACATTATCGTCTTTTTAAAGATTGAATTGATTTAACCTGCATCACCTCGCCATTGGAAACAATTTTTTTTAAATATCAAAGTTTCTTCATTAATGCCGAGGAAAAATTTTGCAACGATTATTTGGTTTATGTTTAAAACCACATGATAGAGCCTTAAATATGAGTTTTAACACATCAATAACACTTTTTGAAAAAATAAAAGTTAACTACCTCTGACAAATATATAAGACTCTATCGACCTTCTGAAAGGCAAAAGATCAATCATGACAAGCAAACGAAAATACATTTAACATTCCGTGTGCAGCAATTAGGTGATATAAAGCAATCTTATGGGATAAAATGTGACTATTTAAGGCTTTGTCATGATACCGCCAAAAATCTTCCTTTCTCTTTTCTGTTCGGCCACGCTTGAAACCATCTAAGCACATAACACTTAAAAGGATTAGCGTTACTCCCTTTTCTTTGAAAAAGAAACGGGAATAAAAAAGTGCCTTCTGCTTTTCTTTTCGTTCATTAATTACTTCCTTTTCGTCTGGGATTAAGCCACGCGAAGAATAAACATATTCAATATGAATCCCATCTTTGTATACAGAAGTAAAGTGTGGCATTAAATCGTCTTGTTTTCTTCTCACTCTATATTTATAACTTAGTGAAACTACAACATGTTTTCCGAATAAAATACTCTGAAAATGACGCGTTCCTTTCTTTCTCTCCCTTCTTCACAAACCAAAAGAAATATCTCCAAATGCTAATTCGTGCTCCCAATCTCTTTCCGAGTACCTTCATTTAAAAGAGTGGAATTTCGAAATAGTTCATTCCAAAGGTTTCGCCAAAAGAAGGAAAAGAAAAACAACTCGAAGAGGGATTTATGCACCAGATGGAGTGGACCCCCTTGTTTGGCACCTGCTCCTGGAATTAAGTGCATCCACCAATCCACACTCGATTCCTTCTTTCAATTCCATGAGCTAAGCTCCACAATCATTCTTTTTCTTGGGCCAACATCGATTCCTAAATCCGGTCGTCTCTTTCATGCATCGAGGACGTTCGTAACCTCCATTTAATGCATGCTTGTTTTCCTTTTCCCAATCGGAAAAGTCTACTATTCGCGCTCTTTCAATCCCGCCCGCATCGTTCCTGGTGCTCGCACACTTTCGTTTTTCCGCCTTCTTCTAGCATCCACACGCATTTCACAGGATGGGCGGATCCGCGCCTAACATCATATCGCCGGAGCATACAAATTACGAAGGAGACCCCAGTGTGGTTCAAAATAGTTCTTAGAAATTGGATTAGCCGGTTCCGATGACAGGAAGACGAAAAAATACAAGTGATGCCAATTTCTTTCATCCACTGGGCATCCATTGTTCACCGATTCAGCTCTGAGCATGATAACAGCGCAAAGGTGATGTTCAAAAACACAGATAATCCCTCTTTTCTCTATGTAGACGACATAGGTATATTATTCAATAGATTATTGCATGAATTTCAACACGTTATCATATACCGTAATACTGAGGGATGGAATTTCAGAAGTAAAGAATTTCTAACCTCAGAGAATTTATATGCAATACGGATGCTATTTTGTTTTGGCGTTCCGCGAACGATGGAATTCCTATACACTGAGCCTCATATAAGCATTGAGTAGCAATAACTTCTTATAGCATAGGGGTTATATGGAAGAAGGGGCTGTCTAGTCTCAATATCGCCAAAATAAATACTTATATTATTATTATTATAATCCCTGTTTTTATTTTTTCCTAATTTTGCATTATTCTCGATTTTGTAAAAGTCAGTTTTTTAGGCTTAGTGGTTACGATTATTGAATAAGAGATATTTTTAGATTACGTAAGCGAGAAAAATCACAAAAATTGATAAAGCTGAAAACTGTGTAACGAAAATTCCTTGCTCAAAAACGGAAATGCCTCTCCGGAAATACCTAAGCGTTTTCCCATTTTTTTCACGGTAGATGGTTTTTGTTTTCGTGGATTTTGCCCGTTCTTTCGGTTTCCCTGACCAAAATAATCAATCATCGGGTGAAATATGTTACGCCGTTCTGAAGCTTCTGTGGCATCGTGTTCCAGTGTTGTTTTCTTTTGGCTTTGTCTCGCTAGACTTCACTAGCGGGGCGAAGGAAATAAAAATAAAGAAAGCCTCGCCCTACGAGCAAGGGCGATTAGTCTCATGGCCTCCGAAGTAAATCAAGGAAGTTGGAAGTTTTGAGTGTGTGCGCGCGTGGGATAGAAGTTGATGTCAAGTAAGTTGGAAGTGTGTGCGAAACTGATCACGCGTTCCTTCCCGATTATTTCCTGTCCAACGTTCTCCAATACCCGTACCCTCTTATCCTTAACCCACATTTTTTCCAATCTCCCTCCCCGATCACTGTGCCTTTCTCAATGGTTATACACTTCGGCAGGAGCACAAATATTCAGTAATAATTAAAATTTTGCTTGGGCATTTTCTGCGATGAAATAGATAATCTACACGCTCCAATTTAAAAAAATATGGGATGCACAATATTTCATATTAAGAGTATGCTGAATTCTTGGAAGATGGTCATTAAGGAGGCTAGAGTAGCATCCCGTTAATTATTAGCTTAAAGCCACGGAAATTTTCGAAAGCTCGGGTTACAGAAATACTGAAAGAACTTTTCACATTAACATTTTCTTTCCAGCCATTGATTCCTTAAGGCGATGATGATCTTGGCAACTTTACGAAGTGCTCCCGAAGTGCCTACGAATATATTTCTGATTTATATTCTGGATCTTTGAACCGATTTAAATGTCTTCATTGCTTCACTTCCCACCATTAAAATCACCCACATCTGCCATGATTCATCCTTGGATTTTAAAGTTAATATTTTCTTAGTGGTATTAGGCTGCTAATTAGACATGTAGGACCAATTTTACGCCTGAAATACATTAATGTCTTACAATATCTAATATTCCAAAAACCGCAAGGCCCAAAAACTAACCATAGCAACCAAACCAAAATTTTCTGATTGGCGTGGAAGGACTTCACTTAGAACCAGTGCTCTTACCATGTGGCCTTAATTCCACACATTTGTGTTTAAGGGAGTTGGTTCCCTTCTCCGTAACTTCGGTTTCCCACTTCTATTCAAATTCCGTAAAACCGCACGCTTGGATTTTTAGATGTCCAAATGCGTCCTCCGATATTCGAACCCGTGGCCTCAAGGGCTCTGCCCACTAGGCCGTATCACACGGGTCAAGTTTTCGTAGGCTCTTATCATACAAGACTACCACTAAATCGCACGTGGAATTATACTAAATTGAGTGCAATTATGACCAGTCGGAAGACAGCCAGCCTCACCCAGCAGCAGTGTACAGTTGGTATTATAACGCAAATATGAATGGGAAATGGAATAGTAAAAAATGGCACAGAAGTATTTATTCGCCAAGTGAGGAGTTAGTCTCAATCATATGTAAACAATCCAACGAATATGCAAGGATACAAACTTATTTGGACCCAATAGGCACCGGAGAAGTTCCCGATCGTCACACTTTCAATTTAAAAATAATTCTCACCAAATTATGAATAAAATAAATGCATACTTGCAGTGTGTGCATGTGTTATGAAAAATCACCCGGATAGATGGCACTAAGATCTGTCTGTGTGCATATGATTTTACAGTGAAAATAATGAAATATCAATGATCACAAGCTTTAAAATAGGACTTATTTTCCTCGAATCTGCTGAATTTCACGGAATGAAAATTGATAAGTATGCCTTCTTTTTTGCTACTTTAGGAAATATTACCTCACAGAAGGTTTTGCAGAGTGCCTTGTTCTTACAAAACGCCTATACCTACGTCATACTTCGTGAAACATCACGCCCCCTACCCTTATGCTACAGTGAAATTAATTTCAAGGAATTATAATAAAAATGAACGCAAAATCTATGTATGAGAATGGATGGAATGTTTGAACTTTTTTTTAACATGATCGTGAATTTTACCAAGGAAGAGTGTAACTTTTCAAACCGACAGTAATGGAGTCTTATTTCTCTTATTTAATCCGGATGTATCATATTTTCAAGAATTGTGGGTTATTAATAATATTAACTTTGGCGTCAGGAGAAAACTCGAATGTCCTGTGACCTTCTAAAATTCTGTAATTAGTGTAAGTCAGCATTTATCTAGGTTCTTAAAAATGAACACTACAGATGAACCTCAGACACTTTTCCAATGAGGCAGATGTAAAAATAATACTTCTCCTTTAATTTTTCATAACATACTAAAATTGGGAACCTATGAACCGAATTTCTTTAAGTTCGATCTTCATATCCTCCAAATATTTCTAGATTGCAAGGTTCCTTGGTCGAAAGTAAAAGCAACTATTCAGTAATTACATCAACACTGCCCAATTTTTTTTCAATTGTTTTCTATATTACCCATTTCTTTTACTTCGATGGGTTATTACCGTGTATTTTTACATATGCACTGTGTAAATGACCGAACCACCACTCCCTATGAACTGTGCTCAAAGAACTACCTTCGGAGATAAAAATAATTCCGGAGGCAAATCATTATTTACGTATAGTCTATCCTCGTTCTGCCCGTTGTTCCTTGACACACGTCCGCTTACGTCAAGGCAGAGGAGTCCGCGTTTGAGCCTCAGTTGAATTCGCTCGTCCGATAGCGCCAGCCACGCAGCAGAACCCAAGAGAGAACATGCGCGGAGTGTTTGGGAAATGCCCGAGTGTGGTGGGCAGGAAGGGAGGAGGAAGAGGAAGGAGAGTCAGGGTTGACCGAGGAGAGGAGCAAACACAAGCAAGGTCTGCTAGAGGTACTTGAGCATGAGAGGTCGATCTGTAACTGGCCTGAGGGCACGGTCTAAACTAGTTTGCTCCGAGTTTAGACTCACACAGTTTGTCTGAGTAATTCCCTTGGCCTTTGGTTTGGACTTTGTAAGGGGTGGGAAATCCGGCACTCGAATATCCTCTTGAAGAATTTATAAACCAGATCAAAAAGTTGCTTCCACATCCTTTTATACGGGGGCAATCATATTATATTCTTCCGCCATTTCCGGGCCTGCGATTTAAAAAAAAACTTTACACGCACACATCCCCGTATGCAAACGATTGCATTTGACTCAAGTGACTGATAGAATACGTAAAAGTGGCTCATTGTGAAAAATAATTTTCTGAGGAGAAACTAGACTAGAAATTTCACTTCGCTATGAAACGCCATTAACGAGAGGTAGTTGTAACTTAACTATTTCTTCAGCCCTTTAAATGCTCTAACCGCCTTTGTACCATACCAAAATTCATCTCATGTTCCTCTGTTATTGTTTGTATGTGATGTGGACGGCATTTTGTATGTGACGTGGAAGTTTGTTTGTATGTGATGTGGAAGTGTCATTGTATGTAAAAATACTTTGTCTCTTATCTGTTTTTCTAGTGCGTGTATGTATGTAATTTTCGTTGTAAGAGTTATCTTTGACCAAACTTGACCGTTGCCACCAAGAAAATCGCCTAATTGCAACGTAATTCTATGATAAAAAATAAATAATTTAGTAATTGGGAAGTAATATCTACCTAATTGATAATACGGAAAATATCCGTAAGTAACTGTTGTCAGTGAAAAAATCATTCATATTATCGAGTATATATCTACAGAGAGAACCTCACCCGAAGAGGCATAGTTTGTTGAAAGTTCCTAGCACTTCGACTCACCGATGGGCCTCGAACGGAGGGAAACGTGCCGTTTGGGGAGGAAGCCGGCACGTGAAATGAGCCTTATCCCTCTGCTCTTAATGAGAGGGCTTGGGATCTAAAGACTAGGGGTGTTGTCAATATTTACTTCCACCCTCACACCATTTTCGCAATAGTTCTTCAAAATAGAATCGCCCACAACGAAAACGAGTTTCAGCGCACATGCCAGGAACTTCAACTCAGCTAGCATAACGATTATTACTCAGTTATACATGTAGTTCAGTGTCAGATAGGAAGTTGTTTCCTAGCGTGACGTCCGGTTAGCCCGCTTAACCGCACGAATGTCCCTTCAATTCACACAGGCGTGGCACAGAAGGCGTGCTTTAACCTCCTTGCAGAATGCACTGCACATCAAAAGGCGGATGTTAACACGAATCATGCATCCTGAGTTCAACTACCGAGAACACACAAGTAATATTTCCTTAATGTCGGTCCATCATTTATTTTTCGGTAAAATGACATTTATTATCCAAAATTCCAGGTTTATGCCCAAAAATTTGTCAAGGATTTTTCTCTATCTGGTTTTCTTCGGTTTTGAAATAAATGAGCATAATGAATGAATTAATGAAAAAATTAGAGTATTAAATTTCTACGGTAACACACAAAACAGTCATTCTATAAAAATTATAACATTGCTCAGTGTGATAAATGTGGTGACCACGACACCACGTTGCAGGTATGACGTAAGGGCTACAAACTTTTGCATCGTCAGGTGTTGCGGATGTGTCACCCAAAAACCAAGAATTAAATCCACTACTTCAATCTAAATGGTCTGCACTTCACGTAGGATAAAGAATAATGCTAAAATACATTAACCAACATTCAACTTCGAATTCCAGGAAGCCCTGGTCCAAACTAACAACACCAACCTGCCCCCCAGCGTTTTCACTAAACGTTTAATAATGTGCATCATTCAAGCGGGGAAAGGCTATCGGTTTTCCAAGACTGGAAAAACGAGAAATAAGTCATCTAAGCGTAACAGGTAACGACTCCACGCAGGTACTCAAAATTCGTTGCGCACGAAGAGGTTTTTTTTTCATTGCCACCACTCTTCCCCACAGTCACGTATCCGCTATTTTTCCGACACGGGAAACCGCAGCGCGTCTGCATCCACGTAAGTCTCCTCAAGATGCTGCCGGGACTTGCGCCAGTGGTGTTTAGGACACCATCCGTAGATGAAGGGGAGGAAAATCAACGAAAGGGGAGAAACGTTTAAATATTTTTTGTTTCCCACTGTTAGTGTAATGAGGTCAATTGTGGGAGGGAATATATAATTATTGTATCATATTTTTCCAAAATATATGCAGCTAAGTTTATAACTATTATCTGACCTGCTAGGCACAGATTATTTCTTCGATGGCGCGTGCAAAATTGCGAGGTTATTCATTTTGGCATGGATTTAATCTAGCTTTTACGCATCCTGTTTCCATGTCACTCATTCCAGGTGTTGACGAATTCGCGCGACGACGCACCGCAGAGCAGTCTTTCCCTGTAATTTATTCAGTTCTTGAATCCACGTTTTGTGTGATGTAACTAAAAAAACATTCAATGGATCACACGCGTCATCAAAGTGGACTACCTATTTTTTTAATTAGGTCATGTCCCTTGATACTTACAACTAAACTTGACCTTTGTTATACTATATGTACAATCATTGTGTGGGCAGCCGCAGATGAAAGATAAATTAAATATCTTCCTTACCCCGTAATAATAAATTGTATACGTTAAGACTTAATATCAGTCTAACACTACCCTAACTTTTCAAACCAAACTTTGGTCGGAAACTGTTCGGTTTACAAATACATGTACAAGCTTTACTATACATAATCCATTCTTTGTTGATTAATTAAAATACATTTATAAAACTGGAGGAGCGTGGCAGTCCAGTGGGTAGAAAGTTGAACTGGCGACCGGAGAGCTAGGGTTCGATTCCCGGGAACGCTTCTGGACACTCTCAGCTACACCCAAGCCGTGTAATGTTTCGGGTATCAGGTCTACCTGGGAAATTCTAATCGGCACGGGGAACGGAACTGGCCCCCATACCCTGTAGCATGAATTTCACGTGCCGCTAGGTTAAGTAATTGTTGATCTCAGCCTTCGCCTTTCAAACCAACCGACCTTAATATAAACCAAACTTCGGATGGATAACTGTGGTTGGTTTACATTAATAACTCGTACGGATGTTACAGTATAAAAATGTGATTATAGGAAAAGTACTCGTATATAAATGAAACAAATTACAAAGAATTGAAATAGGAACCAGAAGGTTTGGATTCAATTTACATGGTATATATGAACATCAAGAAGAAGAAAACTCAAATTCTTGTGCGTGGAAGAGAGAAGCTAAATGCAGAAATCACAAATCGAGGGGTGAAACTAGAGCAAGCAGAATCCTTCATCTACTTGGCCAGCAGTATATCATGGGATGGAAGAAGTTCGACCGACATCAAGCGAAGAATAGCCCAAGCTAAGAACGCATTCATGAAAAAGAGACAATTACTATGTTAAAAGAACCTAAGGCTGGAAGCAATTCGTCAAGACTTTCGTGTGGAGCATGGCGCTCTATGGTTCCGAGACTTGGAACATCGGAAAAGTGGACCACCGAAGAATAGAAGCCTTGGCAGCATGGTGCTGGAGGAGACTGTTGAAGATTAAATGGACAGATAAACGTAAGGAACGAGGAAGTACATAGAAGAGCAGAAGAAGTTAGGACCATGTGGAGAACTCTACGGCAAAGAAGAAATAGATGGATTGGACGCACATGTAGACACAATGGATTCATTAGGAAGACAATAGAAGGGAAGATCCCACGAGGAAGACCGAGAGACATGTACATAGGACAAATTAAGAAAGACGTAAAACAGAGAGGGTATCAAGGATTGAGGGCATTGGCATTAAATATAGTAGAATGGAGGGCTTCAGTAAATCAATCCTAGGTTTGAAATACTAATTCTATATATATATATATATATATATATATATATATATATATATATACACACACACATTCAAACACGAAATCCCGCCAAACGGCGAATAAATACTCATTTATATAGAAACAGATTTTCTTATAACTTTTCCTTTTATCTGTTTCTATATATATATCGATTTCTATAAATCGATGTAACTGTGAGTGTATATATATATATATATATATATATATATATATATATATATATATATATATATATATATATACACACTCATAGTTACATCGATTTTATAATTGGGAATCGTAATGAAATAATCGATTCTTGAATCGCGTCGGAATCGCCAATCTCAAGTAAACAGGTAGCCACCGCGAAGTCAGTGCCAGAGAACAGCGCGGATGGTGGCGGAAGAAGAGGACGAAAAAGTTCCTCAATTGAAAGCAGAACGAGGGGAGATTTTCCCCAGTACGTAGGCGCTTAACTCCTCTGCGTTCCATATTCTCTCCTTCCCTCCTCCGAGCTCTTCTCTCCCCGGGCGGTCCCCTCCTATTCCCATTACCTTAGCTCATTCCCGCGCCCATCAACCCCCTCTTCCGCTACATTCTTTCATTCCTCCAGTCGTCCTTCACTTCTCTCCCGCCCTCTTTCCGCCACATTTTTTCTGCCTTGTCCTCGCTCCTTCTTCCCAAACAACTTCTACCCTTTATCCTAACTCGTCCACGCCATTCCTTTTTCTCCCGTATTTTGTTCTCTCTCCGCCAAAGAACCAGACTTGATTTACCCAACTGAGACAAAGGTTTCGCGAAAAAAAGTGAGTGAAGATGTTTTGAACTTTTTACATTTAAGCATATTTTTGTTCTATTCAGGACACGCCCTTTTTTATTTGAAAGCAGGCAAAAGCAGACATACGAGTACAATGACAAGACATCTTAGACTTTGTCACATTACAGGATGGTGAATTATGAACTTGATTTCCCGAACGATTTTTCCCCGATTTTTCCCCTTCACGTTTTTTTTAGTCCGACTAGGATTTTTTTATGGCTCGTTCCTCATTGTTTTGCATACCTTTGACATCATTGAAGTTTTGAACGTGATTGTAGTTTTAGTTCTGCTAGGGTCTTCCCGCGCAATGGACCAATTAACTGATCTCACAAAAAAAAGGAATAACATTATAATCGAAAATTTCCGATCCTCATTTCTTATTCCCAAGATTTCCAAAAACCCGTCCCTTTCCCCCAATTTTCTCCGAAATTTTTAATGAAGAGAGTAATACCTGACTGAGTCCTTGCCTTAGACCAAGTCACATATTTGCCACTGCAGAAGGTAATGGTTTTCATTTTGTATTTTAGAGTGGCTTCTGGAGACAGTTATTTATTAACCCGAATCGTGATACTGTACCCTCTTCCCATTGATTCGCAATGAACGTCCAAGCGACGCCGATTAGGGTAGCTATGTTGGAGTGGAGTCCGAGAGACTACTCTTGCAAACTATATTCAAAGATTAACTGCTAGCAGAGTTATCAACCCGAAGATGAGCTCACGATGAACCAAACTTCAACGGCTTGTTCGGGCTGAGCTCTGGGTAGAGGGAGCCAATTCGTTTCTCTCTGCCACAACCGAGTTCTGATATCCATAAAATCTCATCATTCGGATTTCACACATGTTTTCCGGAGGTATTACCAAGGGTTTGATCCCTGAACCATCCGGTCGGGAGTCGAATGCTCAAATCGGCGATGATGTTCAAGATGACGTTAAGTATGGGCTTATGCAACTGTGAGTGATGCCGACATTTTATTGATCCGCCCAATAAGTGAATATGTGTTCGTATTTGCCTCATTTGTTTTAATTTCAAGTACACAAATTTAAACGAGATCAGTTGGCCTGGAAAATTCCTTTCTTATCTGGATGTGTTTTTTGCTCTGCAGCATTAAAACATTTTGTGGCATTGTTAAGATCGGTGGCACTCTGTCTCGATTGACAGTACGGATACATTAAAAAAAATGCATATAAATGCTATCGCGCGGAATAATAATGGCGAAGGGCATAAGATATTGGACAACAACGCCCTCCTAAAAAAAAAACCTTAAGTAAATCTTGGTGATGTCAACGATATGTTCTCAACTTTGTGCCAACAACTTTAGAGAATGGTGGTTAATAATAAACAAAGAAAGTGCAAAAAAGGTTGATAAGCAACAGGAGGACCTACCCTAATTATTGTGACGGGGTATAATGCAAGTAGGGGTATCAAATACAGCTCCAGAGATATTCATGGAGTTCATAACGAATTGATACAAAACGTTATTAAGAAAGGTCTCATGGAACGCGACAGACTAGTTGTTCGTATGATTGGCACTGGCACTTTTAAAGGGAAGATTGCGGAAGTACCCAGAATGATATATGTTCACATCGGGTGAGTGCCAAAAGAGCAAATGGCAAACTACAGTGGGAAAGGTGGTAAACTAAAAGAAAAAGACATCTATAAGAATAGATATAGAGAGAAAAGGCTACGAAAGGCATGTATGTATCCTTCATCAAAATTGTTGACGTTAACAATATGAATTGAGTGAAAGTGAACGCAATGGTGCGATATGAGATCCAACTGAAGTCAATGAGCCCTGTGTTAATGTAGGTCACATCAGTGAAAGCGAAATAATACGTAATCAACAAGGGCAGACCAAAACCACAGCGAATAATTTCCAATCACGATAAAATATCACTCGGACTAAGAAATACATGTATAAATAATGGCTAAATACACCGACTCCCTTCAATAAAATCATTTCTGATACTATTAATCCTTTAAATATAAGCACTTGAATGTGAAGTTTCCGAGAAATAACTTTACAAAATTAGAAATACTAACATAGATCAAATTCTGCTATGATATGAACTTGTGAGACTGAAGGAGGAACGAGAACGCCATACCCTACCTGTTTGCAAAATGTTTTCACAATTTAGTCGTTCAATTTTCAAAAATGGTGGTGTACAGGGATCGTCCGGAAAATAAGTGTACTGATTTTTTCCCGCCGCTCCAGGCGCGCCCAGCACCGCTCTGACGGGCTGCGATTGGAGGGGGGTATGTTGGCAAGCGACGCTGAAAAAGGCAGTCGGCTCTGAGCTGTGGTGTAGTGAGGAGCTCTGTTAACGCGAACCTCCACGCTCGACCCACGTCACGGAACGCGATGCCGAAGTTTTTGGAGCAGCGTTATTCCATCAAATTTGCGGTAAAGCTTGGGAAATCGTCTACCGAAACTGTCGGTATGATTAACCAGGCTTACGGGGAGTCAGCCATGTCCAGAAACATGATCTTTCGGTGGCACAAGATGTTCGTGGAGGGCAGAGAAGAGGTCGACGACGAACCACGGCCTGGACGCCCATCAACGACACTCACCGACGAAAATGTGCGAAAAGTTCGCGATGTACTGAACTCTGATCGTCGTCTTAGTGTTCGGATGATAGCAGAGCAGTGTAATGTGCCAAAAACAACAGTGCACGAGATTATTAGGGAGCAATTACAGATGCGAAAAATTTGTGCAAAGTTGGTGCCGAAAGTGCTCAGTGATGATCAAAGACTCAATCGTTTGGAAATCGCGACACAACTTGCGGATCACTGGAAAAATGATCCACATTTTTTAGAGAACGTTGTTTCGGGTGACGAGACGTGGATCTTTGAGTACGACCCGGAGTCGAAGAGACAAAGTGCGGAGTGGCACACCCCATCATCACCCCGTCAAAAGAAAGCTCGCATGAGCAAATCTCGGATCAAGGCGATGCTCATTGTCTTTTTTGACAAAAGGGGAGTCGTCCACTACGAATTTGTACCTGAACGACAAACTGTAAATGCTGCATTTTACGTCCAAGTGCTCGACAGGCTTCGAAAACGAGTCGCCCGCGTCCGGCCAGCGATCAAAAACATCTGGCGGCTGCATCACGACAATGCGCCGTCTCACACCGCGCTTGTCGTGTCGGACTTCTTGGCCAAGCACGGCGTGGCAACGCTGCCGCACCCGCCCTACAGCACGGACTTGGCACCACCGGACTTCTTTCTGTTCCCGAGATAAAGAGGAGTTTGATATGAACGCGATACGGGACTTTGGACGCCGTCAAAGAGGCCGTGACGACGTGTCTTCGAGAGGTTCCCGATGATGCCTTCGCGGGAGCGTTCCAGGAATGGGAACGCCGCTGGAACAAGTGTATCGACTCACAAGGGTCCTATTTTGAGGAATATTAGCTTAAGATATGTAAAAGTGTGATAAATATTTTTCCTGAGCTCAGTACACTTATTTTCCGGACGAACCCTGTATGTATATTCGTACCTATAGAATAACTATGCAGCCAAGGTTCATGATTTTTCCATTATAACATAGAAATTAATTTAGAAATTGCGTGGTTACATATTAAGGAACTAAATCTAACAATAGCAACATCGTATCGCTCCCTAAATGGCAACTTTAATATATTTTGTAATATTTATATTACAATATATTTCGTAATATTGTAACTTGGCATTGCAATGAACAAACTATGTAGGTTCTATTCAATAATGCTGCTAGTTGGTAATTTATACGCTCCAAGAATAATTATAGCGTACTTCAAATCAATCTTCTCGGTTCTTTTGGCCTTCATCTGGCTAACAAAATTGAAACTCGTAGGAGATCACGATAATCCATCTTCAAACTAGAATACAGATAATTATACTTGCACTGCTGTAGATTATTATACATTTAATCATTTTTCTCTCGTATATTCCACAAACATGGGTAAAAAACGTTGTAGACCCGGTAAATGGAGCGTTTTCTTTACATTAATAACAACAAATGGCCTAAATACAATTTTAATACAGATTATCTTAACTTAAATGGGAAAATTTTGGTCCCAGCAACAGTACTTTTTCAAAATTCTTTATTTTACATACATCACTAGATATCTATTATGAGGAATGTTTTTTATCGGCAGTTGTCAACAAGGGTTGTTGCATAGGAAAAAACTAACTAGTTAAACGATGAATTCAATTCAGTAAGAAAACAAGTTTGGCAATTGCACTCAATGCTCAAAGTGATTTAATCTCCATCCTTAGTACCTAGAAAGAAGTACTTGTAAATAATTTATAGATTTAAAATAACTGGTGAGAAAAAGAAAGCCAATATATCTTATATAGTATTTCAATCCTAATAGCCAATAACGGGCAGGATGAAAAGTGATGAGGAATGAAACCCAAAAGAGAGTCAATCCTATGTAACATACGTATCATTTGATGAATTTAATAATTGTTTTATCTCGACTATAGCATTTTTAACCATGTTTAATGCTCCTGGTGTTGTTCCTGAGAATTTTTTTAACACTCTATACGTAAATAACAATAAATTTAGAGGAAAATAGTTTTACCAAATGATATTGTTATAGCCGATGGGGAAGCTATAAGTTCAAATAACAGAGGCATGCACGGATACTCTTAGTGAAGGAAATTATTGGATATAGGCCATTCAAATTCATTTATAATGGCTATCAGTGGTTGAAATTAGGTTTGGTGAAGTTTCTGATTCCATTGAGTACACTAAATTTATTCCTAAATGAAAAACGTGATAGAAATAGTATGACAAGCCCCCGAAAGGTATAATTGGTACCCGTGCACCTAAAATCTTAATAGAGTGCAATGAAATCGCAATTGAGCAACTATTTTTCAATCAACTTTTCTCTTTATCATTTTCAGTTTGATTTTCGTTCTATAAAATCGATTACAACAGCAATAACATTGGAATAATAGACATAATAAATTCCTTTGAAGAACTTAAATACATGAAACTAGATCCATCCGATCCATTCTAACTGCATTTCTGACAATTTTTCATTAAAAAGTGAAAATAATGTGGTAGAATGGGATCTTCTCATCATCTAATAAAATCATATTTAATGAATTGGCAGAAACGTGTGTATCATTGTGAAATGTGTGCAAAATTCTGTAATGTAGCCAATGATGTCCCCAGGAATCAGTGCTGGGTCTTTTTTTTTCTCACAATGATAAATGTGTTATTCAGAAATGTTAATGTTAACTGTGATGCTATGCTCTTTCCAGGTGACATTAAATTTATTAATTATTCAAATCAGTTAGATAAAGTGAAAGTGTTGTTGATTGAACTGTCGTTTCCTTAAAAAAATGATTCTCTGTCAATGATTAAACTTATACTGTACGTTAACTTTGGATGAACATACCAGGGTGTCAGTAGTAAGCTGTTTAAAAGTATTGTATATTATGAGAAGAATGAAGCTACTCATAGCAAATATTTATCTGTATAAGTTATTCCTTGCAGCTTTTCACCCTCGCATATTGTAAACCCATAAACCGTGGGGAAACTTAAGTGGTGTAAAAAGTACTGGCATTAGAAAAGTTTGGTGCTACAAAAAAGGCTGTGGGATTAATTAAAAACGATACCGCTAATGACCATTGAAAACAAAATTTGGTTATAAGTAGTATTATGACATTACATAGCGAATTATGTTACACCTACTTTTCCATGTGAAAGAAAAATATTTATCAGTGAGATCAGATTGGCACCAATATTGAATAGGAATTAGAACAAAAATTGATTTTAGGTATAATGTTCTAATAGTCTCAAAAGGTTGACCTATTTTGGATTATAACCGTTCATTTACATAATACCCCGTAAGCTGCCGTAAGGGCGTGTGGCGGGGGGTGTTAGGTCATCACCCGTAAAAGGGAACAAAATCAACACATCCATGCAAACCTATACCCACAGTGGCGTATGCATTCATGCAAAAATCCTTTCAACCTACACGCATGCAAATACATATACCATGAACTAACAAACAATTGCACCTTAGGATGCAGTAAGAAGTTTATCCAATAACGTGCAAGTTAGAATTTGAAAAGTAAGATGCGAAATTCCACTACCACATTGACATGCAATGTACAACGGTCTCCTCTCCTAAGGGCACAGGTAGTGTGCCCCAACGCTGCAGGAAGCGGGGGGGTCCTCCCACAGAGAGAGTCGAGGGATGGAAGGGGAAACTTAAAAACAGACAACGCAGAGCAAGCAATACTGAAAGAGCACTACATTATTTAATGGCATTCTACTTCGGTCATGCGGGAAGGGTTTCAAAAACAAAACACCCGAGGTCAGTGAAAAAGCATGCAATTGAGTAGAATTTTTTCCTAGGCGCTGAGGGTGGCAAAAACATTTTTGCTATCTATAAACCCTACAGTTGCCACCCCGTATTGTCCGTGGGAAGAAGGAGTCCTCGAGTCTGCTAGTTCTGGCATATATTTCCCGAATTTCATATGCATAGTCCAAGCGACCGATATACGTTAGAGTGCGAATAATTTTCAAGACCTCGGTGCTGAAACATGTGGATCTGAATTTATTTAGCAAGTTCAATATAGCATTGAATCGTATTTCTTCTAATGATTCCCACCCCAACTCCAGAAGCATTTCAGTGACGCTTTTCGTTTTGATCGTAGAGTTTTGACCAAAACGGGCTGCCCGGAGTTGAACCTTCACAATTTCCCGAATGTGGCCTTTTCAATCGGATCCCATACACTACGTGCATATTCTAAATGAGGCCTTAAAAGAGCGTGGTAACAACGTTCCTTGACCTTGGAGTCACTTCTGCCAACCATGTGTCTAATAAATTCCAATTTTTCATATGCTTGCCCGCAGATTTTAGTGGGTCCTCCAAGTTGTCTTTAGTGATTGTAACACTTAAGTATTTTACCGTATCAACTACATATAGATCAACAAACCGTTCAAAAATACCTAGAGAGCTGTAAATATGGAATATCTGTAGAAGAATAATTTGATTCAAATGTAGAAATCATTTTTAACAACATAAAACAACTGTTCATATTTATATACACAATTTGTCTCTTTTACTATTACTGTTATACTCAAACTTAGCGATACCTATTGTGGGTAGTACAAGCCACCTATTAGTAAATAAATTTATTATTAATTACCATGCCCCTTGTAAAGAAACATTTTTATACACTTCTTTTGAAGGAAAAAACGAAATGAAAGAAGCGCACTTGATGTTACCTTAACATCTTTCCGAGTTCAGTGGTAGCAGGTTTAAAATGGAAAAATAAGTAGAATGACGCAACATCTGGAGCGGACACTCGAAATGTCCACAAGTTCTTACTCGCGCGTTGAATTATCGAATCATTTGAAATTTTTTCGGCTAACAGCTATCACACGAACGCAAACGCCTAATTTATGTGCTTTGGGCTGAGTTTTACGTCACCGCGAATGAGTGCTTGCTATTTTTTTCTCCTCTCTCAACCAGTTCCTGCCGAAGACGTTGCTTCTTCTTCGTCTTTCCAAAACCTGGTTTCGGGTATAAGGAACAACACAGAGTGGGAAAGGGGGAGATTCGTGGGTGGAGGAAGTTTTTCTTAGGGAACTGAATATGACGGGAGCACCAATACAATGCGTCTTTTATTCGCAATCCCTTGCGCTAGGGTGAACCGAGAGGTCTGGGGAAGTTTCCCGTAGATAACGCGACCCTCCGAGCATATCAATTGGTGATTCATTTTTTTGTTGTGCGAGTGGGAGTGGAGGGGGGGGGGGTTTATTTTTTCCTCGCCAAACGAAGTGCTTGTGACGCAGAATACTAGGATTCAAATTTACATTTCGTTCTCACAAAAGTGCATAAACGATGAAAAAAAGGGCGTCGTCTTCATTCCCTTGGCTTTCAGAAGCTCATGGCCACGTAGTAATGAAGTGACCCTTATCGTTTTTTTTCTTGGACGAAAGAACTGCTATTTCGCCCAAAGTATTATACTTATTTCCACGGAGCGAGAAATCCTATCTCTCTCTCTCCCTTATCTAACCTAATAATTCCCCTTTAGGACCGACCCGGGGAATGGCTTAAAGAAATCGTTTTTTTGTGAAGCCGCGAGACCTTTATGGTTAATTTTTTTTTTCTTGCAGGCCACTGGAAACGGCGGAGAAGAGCGTGCGAAATTATTTTTTTCCTAGGGTACACTTCTTGAATTTCGAGGAGGGAGAAAAAGGTGCACGTTGTTATTTAAAGAGGGGAGAAGAATCACAAGGGTATTCTCTTGGTAAATCGGTGGCATGGCTGGTAATATTCTCACAAGTCCAAACACTGGATGCAGCCGAAACGCAGTGTTTTACGTAGAGCAGTCATTCTAATGTAACTCCCAGTCACCACCAGCCTCGGCTCAAGAATTCAGATACAAATGTGGCTTCCGGTGGTTTATTTACACTCCATACTAATAGCAATACATAACTACCCAAGAGGTGAAAACGAATGCTAGCATTTTCTGAAATGAGACGGAATAAAACAAAATACTTTTGGATTTAATCAATGCTCATTATTGCCTTGATCAGGTGGACACGGATCCCGAACATAATTTGTGGATGTGCGGAAATGTTTAAACATATCAACCCATTTGTAAAGAATTACAAACACGGGAGTAGATATGCCATGAACTTAATCCAACTCTGCTTTGATTTAAATCTGTGTTAAGCCTTTTAAATAGAAGTGTATAATCACCTCAAGAAACCCATTTTTCGAAATAAATAAAAATGTGCTGTTTTAACCGACTATGAAAATGAAACCACGCGGTGGATTTGGCTGAAACTTTTACCGAAGTCTAGTGAGAGATGAGGATTACAAAAAACAAATCTTATCCAATACTAGGAGCACCAGCTTTTGGATATTCTAAGGCATTATTGAACGCCCCACGAATTACGTCGTCAGTATTTTATATAACCTTTATATTATTATTCAACTAAACGCATCTGTTCTGGCACGCTCAGAGAAGTATTTTACGCTTATATACTGTGGCAATTGTAGCCGCAGTATAACGTATTTCCATTATTTGAAGTATTTAAGAAATTTATTGGAACTAATATTTTGGTAAAATTTTTATCAATTATCATTAAGCAGTTAATTTTGAGCTTGCAAGCCTGGTGTGGAATCACAATCCATGCCACACACCGTCACGGTGTGTGTTAGGGGGTGGGACTTCAATGTAAATTTAAATTCGTGACTAGAGGACTTCCGTCCTTCTCTCTCCAAAGTTGTCGTCAAACATACCTTCCTCTCGTTAAAATAAATACTTCATAAATACAGTAAATCCTTTTTGCACTTCATAAATTCCGTAATTTACGCTCTCTTGGATGGACCCTAAATACTTTAGCATATTTACTAATGGGCTGAACCAAGAGAAAATTTCAAGTATTCCTTAATTTTTCACCAAATTTTTTATCCAGTTGTCAAAGTGAAATCGTATTTTTTCCATAGAAACTGTACATTCTTTTACTGTGTTTGTATTGTGAGAATTTATTGGCGAGTTATTCCTACGCATACTCGTACATGACGTGACGAGTTGAAGGTTGGTAATCCGATTCCGTCTATTTTAGATGCAATATCATATTTACTATTTGCGTTGCAACGAAATTTTATCACGGTATATTTGGCGGCATTTTGGTTGAAACCCCATTCTTTAAACAAGTCCCATATAGACCGTCTAAATCACGGAAGAGAGGCCCGTAATCTGCTGAGTCCTAGTTTTGCACGTATATCGTATTATAGCGCCGCCAACAAATGATCTATCTATGCTTTTTAGGATTCGCTGAAACTTATCCCGCTATAGCATATCGAGGATATATGGGAGCATAAAACTTCCTTGCGCTGAAAACATCAATTTTGATTCTGTACCATCGAGTACTACTTTTACTCACAGCAGGATAAAACTCCCCTATTACAGTAAGTCATATCTATCACACCATGTAATTAAGTCATTGCTTTAAAGGACCTGATTTTCCAAGATTTTCTTGAATTTTCAAATACTACACAATTTTGTAACAATAAAGTTTCTCAAAGCTAGAATTCTTTGCATACCAAAATAATAAATGAACCCGAAGATTGGGTTGATAAGTAAGGGTAGAGTTTACCTCATACTTAGCCCAACGGCGAGTGAAATTCACACATCAGGGTAGGGGGGGCAGTTCATTTCCTCGTGCCGCCGGTGGTTTCCCAGAAAGATCTGGTACCTGGTATCACACAGCTTGGGCGAAGACCGGAGAGATCAGAGACGTCACTCAGGATCGAAACTTGGCACAGGCTTAGTCCAGTGGATAGAGCACTGGGCCCTGTGCTCTACCCACTGGACTACCATAACCCTCAAGTCACGCTAATAGTCTTCTAAAAAGAGTCGCATGAGTGATAGAGTACTTTCAAGGCCACATAATGTGTAACGTAGACAATAAATAAAGGTTTTCGGATTGCATCGCTATTGATGCACTTTGCTATACGAGTCTCTCTGGCACTCCACCTGGAATATCAACGACGGAAAGAGTCGTTCCTCAAAATAGATCAACGTAAAATTAACCCGGAAACATCGGAGCCATCCCCAAACCACCGCGAAGACCTTCGCGGCAACATAAATAAAATCTCTGGCACATTTACTGACGTTATATAAAATTTAATTAACAAAGTACAACCTTAAAATGTACTTAAATCTGTCAGAAATAGTTCGAATTTTTGACTAAATGACCTGTGCTTTTCATAGACGAATTTTTTTAATAAATATATTCTCAAATTTCATAAAATACATTGGTTAAAGGCGTCGGTTTAAAATTAACCCGACACTGGAAAAATGTATGAGGAATGGATATTTCATATATGACTGAAATACATGGATAAATGTATGAGGAATAGATATGTATGCTCATATTATTCTGTAACAATAATTGGGGATGATTACATTATCCTATACATCGAAGATACAGTATTTTTTAATTGGAACCTCAAATGCCAACAGGAGGCTCTGACAGAGAGTATATTTTGTTAGCATAACTCAGTAGATGCTTGAGAAACTGGGTAGGATAAATGACTAATCAGCGTACAAAAATCATATAAAGAAATAAACAACGTAACTATGAATGCTGGCTAACTGGAAGTTGTTATTTTTTTCGATTGTATAAAAAATATTTTTCGAAAGCATAAAAAATATTAACGTATGAAACTGTACTGATCCCCACATTGTACGGACGTGATATACGATCTCGTATGTATAGTCAGGCCGGAAGAGCCACTAACGTCGGCTAATCGGGGAGGGTGTAGTACCGAGGTAATTTCATTGCCAAAAATAGGATGAAGAATGAATGTGGGTGATACGAGACGGAGAATTGGATGTGCCCATAGTTGACAAGTGCGACAAATGTCTACAAATGCTGGTTTGGATATGAGGAGATGGTAAATTGTGGCTGAATGACCTAACATGTGTGAAAAAGATAAATGATCTTAGGGAAAGGGATAGGATTTGGGTGAATATCCTGAGAGTCTCCTCGACCATAGGAGACTCTCGGGACCAAGATGCATTAGATATTTCGCCAACAGCATAGCTTTCATGAAACACTATATTAGTATCACCAAGGGACAAGAAATAAGTAACTACGGGAATGGAAGAAATCTATGCAAGGGAAAAAACCAGCTTTGTTTTCCTTTTCGAAATAACCCAAGCTCAGGCTTTTTTTATTTGGGCCACGCCTAAAGGGGACAGAAAAAGCGTTGTACGTGAGCGCTTCTTTTCTTACATACAGAGTTTGGCGTCACTAATTTGCTCATCATACATTGTAGACATTTCTTTTCTCTCGCGAATCATTTAGTAGAAGCTCTGTGAAACGCATTTTAAAATGTCGATCTCATACTTTCTGTATATATAAACCATAAATACATCATCAACCCCAAGGTAAGTTTGGTAAGTGAGAGTTCACCCAGTACTAAGCCCAACGGCAACATTGGGGTAGGGGGGCCAGTGCCTTGGTGCCTTTCCCTGTGCCTATTATGGTTTCCCAGGAAGATCTGGTACCCGAAAAATCACATAGCTTGAGTGGAGCTGTAGGTGCCCAGAGAGGCTTGCCCGGGAACCCATATATATATATATCAACTACTTTTCCAATCAACTACTGTTTTGTTTTCTTTTTACCTCGATGTAGTTGGCTTCAATAAATAAGATTTTGCGCTTACTAGAAATATGCCCATAGGGTTATCCTTTTAGTTTCACATAAGACTTTGAATATCATCAGTTTGGTTCCTGTTACACATTCTTGGGCATTAAGCATGAAATTAGCCTTTAGATCCTCATTCTTATCTTTTAAAATGCTTTCAAAATGAGGAGGATGTAGTTCTTCGCTGCCTCAATGCCTCTAATCTCGCATCTTCGTCATCGCGAATGAGTTAGTATGGAATGTACTTCCGCCGTTACAAAATATATTTAGAAATGATTACCAGGATCGTTCGTAAATTTTGACTGCAAATTCTAATAATTAATTTCCAATTAATGCCGAAACCTATTAACAATCTTTTAATGAAATGGATATACTACGCTCATATTTGTTCCCCCTCGCAACTGCTATTTCAATTGAGGTAAATGTACATTACCTGTTATTTTAATTATTTCCATATTAATCAAAGTTAAAAACTGAACTCCTTTCGAAAAAAACTTAAAAAGTGTTGCATGTGGTTTCAACGCCAGCGCGTCAATATCAATTAAGCCTTTCATTTGGATTGCGACACGATAGTGTTGAAAGCAAGGTTTGCACTTCTTAATTTTTTTTGGAAAATAACTCGGTTGTTAAGTTTCATTAACTAAAATTTACTCGCCTACTACATTGTGAACACCGAAGTGGAATGTGTAGACTCAATTAAATATCTAGGCGTTACCCTCACTCACGATCTCTCCTGGGTGAAACACATGCCGGGAATATGTGGACAAGTACTCAAAAAATTAGGATTTATTAGAAGAGCACTGGGTAAATGTGATGAAAAGGTCAAAGAGAAAAGTTATCTTTCGCTGGTTAGGCCTCATTTAATATATGCTGCTAGTATATGGGATCCTGACGAAGTTGGATTAATTGCCGAATTGGATTGCGTGCAGCGTAAATTAGCAAGATTTGTAAAACGTTGTTATGATAAACTTAGTAGCGTATCCAAAATATTAGAGCAGGTAGACTAGATATTACTCACGGAGCAAAGGTTAAATGACAGATAAAATTTCTTGCATTAATTGGAAGGATGTCTCTTTAGCAGTGATGTTGGAAATGTATTATTACCCCCATCGTACTACGGTAAGAGAGATCATGTCAATAAAATTAGAGAGATTAAGTGTAGAACAGAGTATATTGTATATACTGATGCCAAAAGCCGCTGATTTAACTACTGTTCTTTAGGACACTTAGCAATTATACCGAGAACTTTGGAGGAATCAAGGTTTCGAGCCACCATTATAATTCAGTAAATATTCCTATGAACGGAAGGAAGAATAAAGTTGCGAGCGATTATAATCATTTTCTCGCGTTCTTTCGACCATAGTGCTCATATTTTACCGCCGAGCGGGAGAGATACTTTTTAAATGAATAGGTGAGTTTGTAAACGGTTATACTGTTTGATTTGATTGATAAAATCTTGCTATTCACATTTAAACCCCATGATACTATCTCAGTTTCTTAAAAATAACTCACGAAAGTATCACAGCCATTATTATTAAATACCCAATTTCCAGAAATATGTGAAAGTAGCCGCACATACTTTAGTGAGCGCTTTACTCACAAGTTTTGTGCTACATATGAAATTATAATGATCCGTTCGTAAAAACGATTACTGTGGAGGTGTAAATTTCGTGAATGCACGGAAGTCACTTTTTTCTCGGAAATCTCTTTCACTCTATGAAGGACATTTCCCTTCTCTTATGAAATTTTAATTTTTCTCCACGACTAAATGTAATCTCTTTGAGTGCCATGATACACACACGATCCTGAATACCTCCTCCCTTATAAATTAAAACAAAATTTAATATTAATTATCAACATTCTTTTGAAATGTGTGCCCTCACAGTATTTTCATTTCATTTTTTTATAAAATCCGAGTAAGAGGTTTCTCCTCCGTTCCAAAATTTCCCCATCCGTGCTTTTCTCTCTAATTGCCGTTTTTATTAAATTCCTCACAACTTATAGGTGTCATGTCTGAAATATAAAGAATGTCGGTCGAGTTGAATCATAATGATATAAGTATCACTTCAACGTCTTATAAGTCCGCTCTCTTGCCATACGATAGAGAATCCATTCATTCTCTATCGTAACAAAAAATACTATGGGAGGATTCCTCTCCACGTTGCCAAGATATACAAAAAAGAACAAAATGTTCATTATTCCTGCGGCTTATTTTAACATTTCGATCTCCACAGGTTATTTACTCCCACTGCCCACTAGAATCTTTAAGGTAAATACACCTACCACCATCATAAATATTCAAATGTGAAAAATGGAAAGGAGACATTCAAATGATGAAAAACGGCAAGCAAAACTTGGGCATCCCTCATCTGTCACTATGGTCTTTTAAGTGAGAGTCCTCCTTCATTTCCTGCCTTCCTTTACGCAATATTAAGCGCCTATTCCGTTTCTCGTTTACCTAATGAGCTCCCTTCCGTCACTTCCTCGAGCATATGTACTTCCTTCAGCCTTTCGACATTTCCGCAACATCCCTCGTCTTATTCCAAACAAACTGCGGAAGATACCGCAACAGTGACTTTTAACGGAGTCATCCGCTAATATGCATTTCAATGCAACAATTTCAGAGTGTAAAAATCATTCGCCTTGACCGGGATTCAAGCCAAAATTTCAAAGATTTTAAGAAGACGCCTCGATAGCTTAACTGGCTAAAGAACTCGAACGGACATTGAGGGATCCGGCTTCCAATCCCAGTCAAGGCGAATGATTTTTACAATCTGAAATTGTTGCATTGAAATGCCTCAACAATTTTGCATATTTCGCCTAATGACCCAAAATGTCACAATTTCAAAATTTCCGTAAATATCCCTTTGTGTAAAACCTCTCCATTACTTCTAAAATTACCAATCGAAAATCACCAGGCTACATTATCTCCCTTCTCCACGTCACCGAACTGCAAACAGTTACGCTTCTACATTGTTTCAATAGATTTTTACGTACCTCCCAGCTAAACTCAATTTTAATTTATTCCTTTATTGTTGATTTTCTCTCGCCAATATCCGCCTAGACTGCGTCTTCCGCCTTAAATTAATCTCCATCTTTAATATGAAAAACGTTCAGCCCGCTCCAATTCTTCTCCTCGACCTCTTGAAAAATCTAACGGACTTATTTTAGTAAATCATATGAAACCTCTGGAAAATTATTTTATAATTTCCTACTTCTTTTCACGCCTTTTCAATTTTTTTGACAAGAATATAATAAACAGTATTGAGCACATTTACAAAAACATTGATTTAAGTATACCTCCACATTCTATTCCTTGCAAGTTCCATCGGAATATTCCCCTCCAGCTGCAAATTTATCATCCTCCACTCTCTTCAGTTATTTCCACGCCTGCATAAGCAGGCGTCTACAATTTTTCGCAGCAACAGGACACTCCTTGCACTCAGAATTACTCAAATTCATGTCGTGTTTGCATATTTTTAGCAACCCTTCACGAGGCTCGTCCTTTAACCTCGGCTCGCTGCTTCCACACACGAGCAGATCATCGGCAAGCATTAGCATTCTGAGCGTTCCGCCCAATCTCTTTACTTCCTCTCCCTCAACACCCCGTGCATCCCGGAAGAAGACACAAAAGAAAGAGGACCACGATACACTCACCGCCTCAAAACAGCCCGAGATTTATTTCTCGGGTTGGCAACCTTTTCTTGCATCAGGATCCTCAAAATTTTAACTATAACGCACGTCATAAATAAAACAGGTCTCCCTCGTCCTGTGTTATTATATAACCCTATTTTTTTTTAGCAGTCTCACTTGCTCCACGGTCGCTGCATTTCATCAATCCACCTGTCAATCGAGCTGCAGAAGACCCGATGAATTAGATGCAGATTCGCACATGTCCGTCTCTTCCCGATCCGGGGAAACAAACTTTCGCAAACTTTTCCGTGAGTGGAACACCTCGGTTTTTCATTCCGGGGAAAAGCATGAGACATAGTAATATTTCTTCATAAATTGATTTACCGCCTGTCAAAAAAAGGTAGAAAGGTATTTTCGCTGACGATTCTATCATAATGGAGAATGATTTATGGTTTCCCTTCAGCGATGGCAAAATTCAGCCTTTCGTTCTTGTTCTCTTACCTCAAAAACCGTTCTACTTCAATTTTTTTAGGCAACAAGGCTCAATTTACATTTTTCGTTAAATTATTTAGCCAAATTCTAATATTAATTAGTTATTTCCATAATTATCACGGGTTATCAATTCAAGGATTGAATTGTAGCAGCTCTCCAGACTATCCTTTCATTTTCGTATACATGTATCTATAGATGCATACTGATAAAGATGAAAAATATTTCATCTATATCTATATGCAATCTATATCTATATGTGTTTTGGACGGACATGTTTAAAGTAGTAGGGACGTAAGGAGAATAATTGCGCTAGGCAAAGAGGCTTTCACGAGGAGGAGGGAGTTGATGACAGGGACGTTGAGTAAGGATATTAAGAAAAGACTTGTAAAAACTTAGACATGGAGCGTAGCTATGAACGGCGCGGAAACGTGGCCATTGAAGCAGGAGGATAGACGTAGATTGGAGGCTTTTAAAATGTGGGTTTGGAGAAGAATGGAGAAGGTGAAATGGACCGAGAAGAAAACAAATGAGGAAGTACTTGGTATGGTGGGCGAAGAGAGGGGTTTGTTGGGAGAAATCCTATGGAGGCAGGAAAGGTGGATGTGGGGGGTATTGACCGGCAGTGGGATGCTGAAGACTGTAATTGAGGGGAGAATGTTAGGCAAACGAGGAAAGGGAAGGAACAGGATAGGGATGTTGGACGGGATGAACGGAGGAAGAAAGTACTCAGAGATGAAGAGGAACCTGATATCGAGTAGGATGCTGGATTTTGTGTTTTGTTAGGAGTCACAAAATATTTATTTAGTAGTTGTGACCATTCAAAAACCTATCTTAACCGGTAGATTACCTTAAAATAAAAATATTCTATACGCACACGGTACCCTCCAAGGGGATGGGCGCGTGTGGAAAGGTGACATATCTTTAAAATAACCTGGGAGACCCTAAGGAATTTAGAGCAACATTTTTGCATAAAATTCCACTTTAGAGTAGTTTGAATGGTATTGCTTGCCGTATGGCAGCTCACTTGCAAGGTCTTCCAATATTTAATCCAATAGTATTATCAGCTCGTTCATGAAAATTTCGAATGGAATCAGGATGCTTTCATTCATATTTTGTCCAATATTTACAGCCTGATGTGAGTCTGACACCTGAGTATTTTCCTGGTGGATCCCTAGTGCTTATGTTTTTTTCCCTCTGAGCATGTATAGGCTCGAGGGTGATTACTATATTTACCCCAAACATTTATTCACTGCGTGTTTTTTTTCAGATTTAAAAGGTGACTCCACACCGGACACTGAGCAATATGCGAGCAATCGTTATTGTTGAGAGGCCACATGCTTTACAATCCTTATCGTTAATTTGCATGCATAAGAAGTTAAAGTCTAAGTTAGCGAATAACCTAACGATATTGGATATTTCAGAATTAAGGGACAAAAGAGGATAATTTTTAAATTTGATTTGAAATATTTGATCTCATTATTAATCAACTTACGCTTTCGGTCGTCGAGTAAATTGCGACCCCATTCTAATATTTGGTCATTCCATATTAATTGTTTCTATGTAAATTAATTGGCGTGGGATACTTCAACTAAGGAGTTCTACAAAAATATAAGATTATCGTGTCAGGAGATTTTTTTTCTTCTGATGATGAATGAATAACATATTTGGGTTATGCAAGGTCTTCTCCGTCGGTAATAATATTTTGTTTGCAAAAATATTTCAACAATCAATAAAGCGACTGAAATCAAGAAAGAACCAGGGGATCGCCTTTAATGTCACTCCCCGTAATACCTGTACCTCGGTAATTTTTAGAATGGTCCTTTCAAAATAAAGTAAAATATTCGCCGTATTATAACAGACGAATTTCATTGAATGGAACCAAATGCAGGTTATCTAATCAGTCGATCTTGGCAATTTCTTGACCGTCGAGGCGCTAATTAAAATGTTCGAAGAAGAGTGATGACTAGAATGAAATTATTTCATCTTAAAATTTACACTGATCGAAAGGCAGTCCTTCGGGAGCTCATCTAGCTGAGGCCAACCCATTTACCCATAGATTGAGTGATCACATGGGTATCGAAAGGAATTAAATGCGATTTTTTCAATTAATTTTCACCAATCCCTAGAGCATACACCCGAGTCATATTCCGGATTTAAGCTAGATGCTTGGGTTCCAGGAAGAGTTTAGTCTTCAGGCGTTGCTACCACTGCCATTCAAGATTTGTGAGACGAATCGAGGAAGGGTGGGTATATTTTAAAATGTTGCAACTGTCCTTACCTACCCCATTCACCGCTATCCCAAGCGTCAAACAAACTCGGTAACGGGAAAGACAAATATATGGCAGTGTCTGAACCTTGCGATTCCAGACCAGAACAGGGAGAGAGGCCCCCTGCGACCGGACAGCAGAAAAATTACCTCCAATCGCTCCCAAGTCAATGCGATTCCCAAACCTCCCTCCCTGCACATATTTCAACGTATCCTGTCCAATCTCAACCACACCCCCTCCCCACCATTTTCATCATCTCCAACTTTCACTTCCTCACCTTCCTTCACGTCTCGGAGAACTCCATACGGGGACGAAAGGGAAGAGGAGAAAAAAATGATCACCCTCGGAGGCAGCTTTGTGGTGTAACATGAGGGATGATTTTTTCGATTCACACCTTATAAAAACCCGTGGACAGATTGAAGGATGATTCCAAAAATTCCAGATAATCGGGATTTGTGTCGGGTGAACTCTACCATCATCTATCAAACCGACCTTCGGATTTATTACTATGTTCGCGATTATTTTTGCATAAAAAAGAGCTCAAAACATAAAAGATATTTGTCCTTGATTCCCTTTAATTCTCATTTATGGCGGGTTTCCCGAATGGGAAGAAGGAATGCGGCCGAAGCGATGATGAAATGCACGTCCCGTTGCCACTCTCTACCCAATGGCGACCAATCGAGTCGTCGTCATCGGATGTGTGATCGTCGCTCGGAGGGTGAGTGTAAGTCCACTCCGCGGCCCGAAGGCCGAGGGCACCTTGAACATCTATTCCAAACGCAGCGTGGCGCGCAGGGAAAATAATTTCACTGACCACGCAGTGTGCTCGTTAAGTTATTCACTTCCGGGAATACTGCTGCATAATGGTATGAGCCAAATTACGCAGCCGTGATTGAAAATGATTACACCCATTAAGGCGAGCGGTAAACGGCTATAAAGTGGAAAAGGTCTCACAAAAGTACCTATTAAACACACTCTTTTACGACTGCACAGAAGTACATAGCGATTAGGTGCCTGCATAAAGTCATTACGAGTCCTCGAAAAATTTTGTGCCATTTAAAAAAATCCCTGTTGGGCCTATCGATCCTCTCATAAACCATTGTAATTTACAGGAAACCAGTCACATTATTTATCTGAAACATTAAGATTTTGTATTGAAATAAATACTAGTAATAAACCCAATGAAAACTTATCAGTTTAGATATTACTATCATTTAACTGGATGATCCACGAATTATTATATCAGATTTTACCTTTGCACAGCAGCAAGTGCATTATTTCATATCTTGCTAACTACTAAAGTAGGTACTAAAGTTTATATAAATTTATACCCAAGGTTTTAAAACCGTACGTAGGAAGTCACACTAAAATAATTGCTTTGGTTGGAAAAATTACCATCCCAATTTCTTCAAATTTTTATTTTCATAACTGTGCTCAATTAGAGATACATTAAAGGATAGCTCATTGCTTGAATTATCATTTTTTAGGTTTATATCGCCTCTCTATCCAATAATTTTCTTTAAGTGTACTTTTTTTACTAGCTAATTTTGTTTATTATCTTTTGTGATTACTTGGGACTTGTGTGCCACCTGACACTCTATCCGCACATGTAATTTTTAATATTAATAAGAATAGCTGCCATGGGTAATTGTGGACTTCAACGGCTTTAAGTATTAAATAAATTATTAGATAACGTTAAAATGGAAATGAGGAGCACAAGAAATAAAAATCAATCAATAAATGATGGAAATAACGACGTCAAAACTAAACCTCATTTGTGGACTTTTTCCGATACTTACTTTACATGATCAAGTAACTGGCTGGTAAAAGGCTGTTAACATCATTCATTTAGAAGATGCGTTGTAACGACATGTAACGAATTTGATTTAATGTATTTCTGTTATGCTGAGGTTCCCTTTCTAATTTCATTTGAGGGGTTATATTTTTTAAAAGAAGAGCTCTGAATAAGCGAAGAATATGCGCATCAGCAATTAAGGAAGGATAAATGGAAACGGGTTGCATATAGATATGGAAAACTTGCTGTTAGCAACGCAATAACTAAAAGATTAAATTAAGTAAAACGGATTGTTTTCTCGAATTTAAAAAATTCAACTCCCTACCACCTCTTTAATTCTGATGCCTAAGTTCGAAAAAGGCTGAGCTTTAAATGAATTTTGATTGCAATTATCACTAGAGTAATAAGCCACATTCTTTTTCAATTTCTTAAATTGTGTTTCTAGGCAAATTAGTCATTTTGGAAGTGAGAAGCATTCTATTCCCCACATGTTAATCTTTGAGACCCAACGGAATAGAAGTAATCACCGCGTCGCATTGCGATCACACCCTTATGGTTTTTAAAAGTATTTTTTCCATTAGTTGAAACGGAACTTCTGCTTTTCCGTTCCATTATCCTTTCCTAGCGCTAGTTAAAATTATCCTCCGTAAAAATCATCCGACACTCGTGCGATTCTTTCACCACCTTTCTCTTCATCTCCTGGACTCTTTCTCCCAAGACGTCCGAGGCATTTCTCAGCCCTTTCCGACCAGCAAACCGATCCAGCTGCCCTTTCTCCTCTTAATTACTGGAAACTCAACCCTATTCCTTCTCAATCCGCGCCAGACCCCTGCATTTGTCACTCCATTTACCCGACTTTTTTCTCCGCTTCCTTCCTCTGCATCGTTTCAAAAGTTCCCACAATGGAACTATTGCCAATTTTCTCGAGGCACATTTTTCCGTCCACAAGATTTTCTTCAACTTGGGAACCCAGAGATAAAAGGAGGTTACCCGTCTGTTTATGCACACTTCTCAACTCGAAAAAAATTATTTGGATTCCATCTCCGATTTATAATTGGGGCGTTAATTATTAATGTACCATGTTTAAAATACTCCCGTTTGTTCTTTCAGTCTCCACTGCTTCAAAACTCAAATGGCACATCCGAAATATTTGTCTGCCAAGAAAATAATAGATTAAAAGCATGCTCATATGGGGAAAATCACAAGTAAAAGGCTCATTTTGACAAGTGGGATCGCAAGGTTAATATTTCAATAGAAATATTAACCTTGCGATCTAACCTTAAATTAAACCTAACCCTTAATTCTGGGTATGGAAATGCACCACGATAAAAGTCACTTGAGATGGAAAGTTTCATTTGCTAGCAGACAAAATCAATAAAAGGGAGGTCTGACTCAAAATTTCGCTCAATCAAATTTATCTTTGAATACGAATTACGATGCATTAAAACGATAGCATACACAATTTTGCTAGCTCATTTGTGAAATACCATTAGATATTAGTGAAAGCTTCAACATCAGAATACATATTCCCTCGTTTCATATGTATATTTTAAATCAAAACAGAGGAATCAAGAAGCGATATTTGATATTTTAAGAGAGGGTAAAATAATTGAAGTGGTAGAGAAGTAGTAGTAGTAATAGGGCATGAATTACTGGAGATGTGACTAAGATGATGGTAGAAAGAATGAATTGTACAAAATGTGAACACGGAAGTAGAAGGAATCAATAAGGAGGGTTGCGTCCAGCAATGATAAAGAGCAAGATATGAGAGGAGAATCTACAGAAAATGGAAGCGAACAAGATAACTGGAAAAGATAGCGCTTACGAAAAATTTCTCAAGGGTTGAGGTAAGGTAGTCCGGCCAAAAAACTTGGTTTGGTCAATGTTAATTAATCAAAGAGGGAGGGATAAACAGTTTGTGATTATTGTTGGATCAAAAGTTGAGTATTTTATGGGAATGCGGTAGCCAACATCAGATTATTGTACAACGGACCAAAAGGCTATCTTCGTGAAATTCTATTTCGGTTGACGAACAGGGATGGGATTAAATGATAATAATGATGAACGCCACGTCACCAGAGAGAGAGCGAGAGGGCAGAAAAAGGGGAATAAAAAAGAAATGCAGAATATAGAGTATTTTCATTGTCCTTTTCGAGGATTTTAGACAGACAGTTTGCACGAAATATGGGTTCTACTTGCAATAAAATGAAAATTTGCGGATAGTAGGAATCAACAGGATTGATAGGCGATCCAATTCGAAACCTCCATAAGAATAAGACAGCAAAAATAAGTCTAGTGAATTATAAATCCGCATACACAGATTTATAAAGTAGGAATGTAGGAGAAGGTTTATGGGGTCCCGCAATCCTTAATAACATGTGCCATGGAAATGAAGGGAGCGGTCTAGGAAGGGTTTTATACGGATTGAAAATCAGCTGGAAGCTATTTATATATTTTTGTTGATAAGGTATTAATTTTCATTAAATGAAAATTCGCTCCAGGAAACGCTCCCACAACACGAGAACCATATTCCATTCGCGGCAGCACTCGAAAACCACCTCAGCACAATCAGCCAGATTTTCAGAGGCATGTTGACCCCATCGCAGGAATGTTGTGAGAAGTACGGAATAAAGACGAAGACGAGGTAAACGAAAGTGAAGAGAGTAAAATGCAACGACTACGAAATTTAAAACTCATTCGCCTTTACATTTTGGATGTGCTGCATTTTAATGCACATAAGCAGATGACTCCGCCAAATTTAACGTCGCGGCATCTCCCACAGTATTTGGAAAGTAAAGAGAATAGTTTAAGATAGTAAATTAGGAGGGCATAAAATATAAGGGTGGAAAAGCTCATGCATTTAGTCTTTGATTTGTACGACATCGGGCAGAGTAGAAGGGAAAGGCGGAGCAACGTGCTATCAAAAGTAGCATTTACCGGGGATGGTGGGCACTCAAAGATAATATTGCACTCGACTTAAACAGGCAAGGGAACATTGTACATATCTGATCATCGAGAAACAAGTATGAGCTAGTTTAGGGATTTTTTTGAGATTGGAGCGGAGAGAGAAAAACGAAAAAAAATAAGCAGAACAGAGCGGAAGAAAGACGAAGAAGTTGGTATAGGCTGGAGAAGAGGAAAAGTTCGAGGAGGAAGTTCGATGAAGGCAGCAAAAGTGGATTAAGGAGATATCGAGAGACTGCGTAAGGAGTCTGTGATAAAAGAGAATATTTATGGGGAGCAGGAAAGAAGTCAGAAAGTAAAATTTATTCGGGATCAAATGAATATGAAGGCCAGTAAGCTAGGCTGAATAAGAAAAAATACACGGAATATTTAAGTTTTAGTATTATTCAAAAATAAGAAGCGTGATTTTTTCACCAAATTTGAAATTTAAAACAGTAACTGAAAGGCTTGATGGCATGAAAAATCATTACCTTCCCGAATAAAATCTCTACTTTAAGGAAATTTGCCGAATTCAAGTTTTCCTGTTACTTTGACATTCGCTGTCGCTTCATTTTTTTCTCGATATAAGTCAAGACGAAATGAGATGTGTTCCCATCTAGCACATTTTCCTTATTTGCTTTTCTCTCTCGTTTCATTAATTCTCATCCATCCAATGCACTGCGCTCTGTGCGGTGACAATTGCCGACATTTAATGAAGAAAGAAAGTTTAAGTGCTAGAGACAACACACATAAGGGCGAAAGTCGGAAGGGGTGACTTTCCCTTTTTAATACTCGCAGGCAGCAGCAAAGAGACGGAATCCAGCTTCCGCTGACCTTATCGCGTCAGTAAAATTGGAGCATGCAAGGGTCGGAGTGGAAATGACGCAGGGGCCAAACGCGGAAGAGGCCTTTAGCTTCGCCCTGCACGCATTCACAGACCCACCTCTGGCGTTATCGGGCGACTGCGGCGCCCGCGGCCGAGATCCCAACTCCCCTCCCATGCCACAGCGGAGCGGCGAAGCTCGCGCGGATGGAGGGAGATAGCGAGCGGTTCGGAGACGCACCACACCACAGCGCTGGCGTGCCCTCCCTCTCGTCCTATCCGTGAAGGTGCGACACGAGTGGGCACACATTTTTAACCACATATATATAAAATCCGTGCTAATTTCTTTCTGCTCTCCCCTTTAATGACACGATCCGAGTTTTACCACGAAAGCGCGCACTCTCTCGAGCTCGATTCGAGTGGCCGTTGGACGTAAGCCATCCAGAAGTTCTGCACTCACCGCTGCGTGGCGCGAGGTGGGTTGGTGAAGACCAGTGTGCTGCCGACTGATTGTGGGCATTGGTTGTCTCTCCTCCGGGGTGGCTGGGGAAGATAACGCGGGGATACGGCCGAAAGAGCGGTCTGTTTGGTCTCCCTTGTTGACTTCTCATTTGCCGAGGATGTCCGATGAAAACTTCTGTGAATGCCTGAGGATGCACGGAGCGTTTCATTAGCTTGCGTCAGAGAAAATGCTAAATTCTGAAGAGATAAGTTATTTACCATGGCCTTTACACCAAAGCCATTTTTTTAACAATATATTTTTTGGAACTGATTATCAAGGCACATTGTACTGCAAGGCATTTATTGCCGTGGTATGGTCTTTGGTTTGGAAATTTTTCTCACGAAAAAATTACTTTTTAACCGATTTGTTACAATCTATTGCTTGAATCATATCATCAGGGTATTTATTTATTTATTTGGGATACATTGCTGTTAGGCGATAAGCCGGGTGGCAATGACATGATATAACAAACAGTAGTCATTCTTAAAACATATCACAGTGTCATTAAATCATCCAATTTAAAACGAGGTAGGAACACTGAACGGAAAAATCATTCCCCCTCACACAGGTAGGGGCAAATACTCCATCGAGAGCAAAAAGTGTTTGAAAGGATGAAATAAATTATGCCTTAGCTTCTCAAGATGAAGATTTTACTTCAAGTCCTGGTGGTGAAGAATGTGTTCTGGGGTGTTTCGATCCCTATCTGGATCGTTATAGCAATCAATTGCAGTATTTTTCCACCAAAAAGGGCAGTAAACTATGCATAACCTGGAGGATTTAGTTTCAAATGCCGTTAAAACAGGTACTCTTTCTCCACTTACTCAAGCTCTGGTAACCTCTAATACTCACCTAACCTTAGTTATGAAAGTACCTTAAGAATTGGTTAGTCTACGGTAATGACTTTCCAAATAACAAAAGATGATAACATTTACACAACCAGCAAACGATATTAAAGGACGCAGCAATTTATTCTTCATATTGTGTATAATCTTTTATAATTTGCGTAAGAAAAGGTTCAAGTCAAAAATTTCCATGCCGCAACGGAATTATTATCTTATGTCCAAATTAATTTGCTAGCGTGGAAACTAAAGTATATAATGGAAAACAAAACACTTTTGCGCGGTAATCTATGTATAATTAAAAATGCAAGTCGCAACGAAGGCATGTTGCGGGGGTTGTCAGATCACCAGCCATTAAGGCAAATGTTAACTATTAGCTTTAGGCATCAATTAATTTCGGGAGGTTTGAATTGCTAAACGTGAAGTTGCGGTCACGGTTTGTTCGAGCAACAAGGGATTTCTGACATCTGCCTGTACGGCCGTCAAGTTCTCTTAACATCTCGTAGTGGTCACCCTTATCAGTGCAAGACTAAAATTATTCCTTTTGCGTTACAACCATGAACTCAAATTTTAAGTAGCCGTATAACAGTTCTACATTAACATCTACATCTACATAGTACCCCGCGAGCCGCCGCAAGGGCGTGTGGCGGGGGGTGATAGGTCACCACCCGTTATTACAAATAAAACCGCATGCAAAACCTACCAATTCATTACAATCTACGCACACAAAATCGTATATATTCGGGAATAATCCTTTTCAAACCCAAAAACATGCACATACAAAATATCAACCAACACACACATGCACCTACAAATATACCTCATATCTACGCAAGGTTTAATCATTTTCTGACTTGTATATTAAATGTTTTAATATTTCTATTGTGACTTAGGTTTCTCACTATTATGATTCCTGATTTTTGGGGGAAATAATGACTATTTGTATCAATCTGTACTGGAATCTATTTTTCTTATCTTATCTTACGGTCTGATCTACCTAAGTAGTGTGGGGTCATTATAATTCCTTTAGTGTCTTTGTCGAACTCGTTTACAGTTTGGATGAAAACAGTTCCAGTCGTCCATGTAATCATCGTGCTTCCAGTGGCTCCCAAACCTGGAATCGTAATCATATTGATGGCGGCGAGCTGAAATCAGGCAAAGGAGTGGTGAATACGTAAGAGAAAGGGAAAAGATTAAGCCCATCAGCGAGCACATTCTTTAACGAAATGAAATAATCATTTTGTCGTCAGAGTCAAACGGCGTAACCAAGATCAGTGTCTTGGCGTAGGCAAGGTGTCCTAACGCGGCGCAAATGCGAAATATTTAGCTTTCGAAAGGGGATCGAATTTATGAACTGCGTAATATAGTGGGCTACTTCCTTAAGCTGAGGACCTCGGTTTGGCTCCCAGCATTGTAGTATTTGTTATTTTTTACTCCAACTTTAAGCGGCGGATCATGTGGATAGCACTTCAAGGGCAATAGCACCATTTGCCGAATAGAAGTTTCAACGATGGACGGACCTGCGCCTTTATGAACACCCATGATTTCTTTGTTATTTTCCGTCACCTTGACTCATTTCTCACCCCCGACTACCTCCCCACCACAAAAAGATACAAATAACCAGTCATGCTTCTCCCGAAAAATGGTAGTACTTCAATTTGTGCTTCGGAGTTCTGGAGGGTATGCACATTTTGTGTTCCCAAAGTTCCTGCATAAATAAATGGAGGACTGGGGGTAGATTATACGTTTGCGGGACGGCTCCTGCCATTGAACTCTCTTTGGACATTTTTGCATTCATTAAGCATTCTACCAAATCACAGGGGGCGTCGGAGAGTTAAAAATCCTACTGTTTCCTGAAAATTTTGAGGAAGGAAAAAAATCCTGGATAATCTAAGCCCTTCCCCTATCGCTGCTGCTCTAATCTCTGATATTTCCGACCCTCCCCGGTGCAGTATAAAATAAGCATTCTCTTCCCCGGCTACTTCTTAGCTTGCCTAATTTCCTCCGTTTCGTATTAAGGCCAACTGCTTGAGGCAACCACACCGACGTTCTGTGCATGTCACCACCCCTACTTAGTCCATCCCTCTCTCCCCCTCCCCCTCCATTCCAGTCGGAAGAGACAATTTGCTCCAAGTGGACCCGCCCCGTATCCATACCGGAACCAAGTCCTTCGTGCTAACTTCCCCAATTTGGGGGACGTTCTGATGGGTCGTGATTGCGCAAAAACGAAGGCGGATGAAACTAACGAAATGTGATTCAGCACTCATGGGTGTGCAGAAGTACATTTTGTTGCGTTTAGTGCAGCTTCCTTGAAATCAACTTCCCGTCATGCAATTTCCGTTCCTGCGGCTATGCCGCCGCGGTCGTGACGGAGATCGTTGCATCATTCTTGTTTTTCTTTTGGAGCTTACGGTTTATTATACATGAATTTTTAGGTGATACCTCGTGGAACTTTCCGTTCTTGATATTCTCCAAGCTCGCTCTTGCCTTCAGGTGGATGGATAGGAAGGAGGTCTCTTGGGCAATGATCTTGAAAACGCATTATCGCCCCGATGGAACTGTGGTGTGAGCGACCATAAAAATTAGATTACAGAGTTCAATTATAGAACCGACAGATTTAAGATCTCATTTTTCCCTTGAGCGAAAAGGGATCAGAATAGTGATAAATGACAGCGCCAGTGGTTACCAGCAGCTCGTTTTGCATGTTTAGATAAGTTTTTGGCACGTATGTGCCGCAGTGTATATAAGGTTAGTTAAAGCTGACTCCCTTACTTGAAAAATGCTGCATTTTTTGGCAACTAACATTTAAGCGAATCTTAACATTGATAATGAATGTAAGCTGTGGAATCAACCCCTGAGAAACACCTTAGTAGTGGCTTGCAGTGCACCATGCAGATCAACACTATTGTCATGGCAAAAATATGGTTGTTACAAGTTTTTATTGCGCTATCTGTAATTAGTCTTACCCTATGTAGTTTTTCATAAATATCAACCTATACTCCTGTTAGTGTCCGATTGAAGCATTTTGCCCTTATCTATATATAATATTAGTTCACACTCATTTTTGTTTCTCTAGTATATTTTCAGAAACATAAATTTAATCATTCTCCTCATCTTCATTTACAATTTTCTGTCACGCTTTTCAATAATGCGAAAAACTCCAAATGTCACCTCTGTATACAGCTGAGATCAACCTGCATCGAAGCCAATAACTTTATACCGATTTTTAACAAAGCTGATAATTTTCTTTCAAAAGAATGGTACCATTGACGTCCTAAATGAAGCTGTTTCACTATCTTTACTTATATATATATATATATATATATATATATATATATATATATATATATATATATATATATATATATATATATATATATATATTTATAAATATATATATATATTTTCATATATTATATATAAGTGCACAAATATTTCCTTGACCGGGACTTGAACCACGGATCTTTCGACTTGCCGGGCCGATGCTCTAACCAATTGAGCACTCGAGGAAAAGTAACTTACACTTAGTACACTGAAATCTGCGGGGTGTATAATGCAACCTAGTGCCCCGAATCATTGGCCAGTAGATGGCGTTAGGGAGCTGTTTCACCCAACAAAGGGGATAGACGACACGAGGAAAGGATAGTAGGTAAAGCAATCATACAACGTCATAAAGGATAGGAACAGTGCGTTTCGTGGCACGCATAGCCAGAATTAGGAGACGAGCAACATTGGCCAAATACACATTCAAACACGAAACCCAGTCGTATGACGAACAAATATTCATTCGCATGGAAATAGATATAAGGAAAAGGGTTAGGTACACATATAAAAGACGAACACAGGAGAGGCGGGGAAGGCGGAATCGAGCAGATCACAAGTGCAAAAATATTTCCTTGATGGGGACTTGAATCGCGGATCTTTCGACTTGCTGGGTCGATGCTCTGACCACTTGAGCTATCGAGGAAACGTCTCTTATGCGTTTATGTTTTCACATATAAAAACAATTTCTGATACAATTGCGGTGGGTGACGATCAGCGCTTTCTTCTTCCTCGTAACAGTTTTATTTGCTCTCGTAACAGTATTCATTATTATTACGTCTACATTATATTCAGGTGGGACCTGAAGATGATGCAATATATCGAAACCGGCCGTATAACAAATCAATATCTAGCGGAAAATTGTTATCATTTGTTTATTATAATGTTTGATTCCCATTTCCTGCCAGAAACTACGCAATTTTATTTATTAGTTGCTGTTAATAATACTCATTTCTTTATATTAAATATCGGAAACATATTTAGTAGTTACGAGGAAAGCGAGGCAAAGCTTTTATTCGTATGTTGATTTACATTACGCAACTAACCACATTTAATATATGCAAAGTTCCATTATTTTATTCAATACTCGACAAAATGTTTGTCTCCTAAGATTAAACAAAGGCGAAGAAATAATATTTTCCCTCATACCACTCAATTTCGCGCTCAAAACGAATTGGTTGAGGAATCTAATATTCGTATAGTAAGGTCGATCTTTTACGGAAATTGCGTAACTGCTTTTGGACGCTTGTTCTGAGAAACTGCAGCGAACTCCCGCACCCTATGTTTATTACAACACTGCGAGGAGATATCGCTGTGAAATATCTCGCCATGAGGGGAAAAATACTCAAAAATAAAATTTGAAGAAAGCGCACTTTTGTAATGATGTTAGAAAATGGAGAGATGTAGACGAGAGATAACTAGGCAGTATAAATCACACTTCCGCTGAGGAACTTCCTCAAACCCTGCTTGGCTTTCACTGTATCGAAAAATATTTTTGAGGTTCCCCGGTTGATGGGAGAGAGGAGGCGCATTGGTAGGCGGTAAGGGTTCCCCCAGAAATCGCATCGATCTTGTTCTCGGCCACTGGTTTGTAAAAGGCAAAACACTTAAAAGCATTGGAAAAATAAAACATATCCCAAATCCACCACTCCTACGGTTTGCGGGAGCCGTTTCCAAATGCTATTGTCACGGAAGGGTGAACACCCTCGGTCCAGAAAATATGTTCGCTCCACCCAACGCACTCATTTGAAAGAAAAAAGAGAAGAAAAATTACCCGGAGGCAGAATACTGAAGGTCCCTTCAACGCAATACATTATTTGCGACATCCGAACGACCCTTATGGAATACGTTCCACAAGCACCATCGGCCAACGCTGGTGTTTCCATTGAATAGCAAATATATATTTTTTAAAAGTTTTACAAAAGCACGCAATGTAAATGTATGCGTTATCTGAGCAGAAAAACGAGAATTAATGCCAAAATAAAAAAATACACAATTAAAATATCATAATAATGCATCGCCCATAAACTCTACAGTATTATTCAGTTCTCCTTAATTTTTAGAACAAACGCTCATTTGCAGTCTATTATTTTCCGCTTGAAAAAATCTGCAATAATTACTAAGAAAGGATGAGAATGACGTAGTACTTGATTTACACAGCAAATGACGAGCCCATCGATGGCAAAACAACTGAAGGAGAAATTTCAACACCTTGCATTATCATCTCCAAATTCTATTGATGTTTTATTATTTAAGCAACATTTAATTTTTTTTCTAATTGGCTGTCTCATTAGTATTTCGGTTAATAGTTCACTTTCTATTCATTATTTTACTAGTCAAAATTTCAATCAAGGCAGATCGTAAATAATTTTCAATCCTGCGCAAAACGGCTAAATTTATAATTAATCGGAACGTAACTATGGGAACAGGAGTTATTCCGGATTTTCACCCTTCGATGCAAGATAATACTTCACGGGAGTTCAAGTGGGCGAATGAAATTTTTCCTGCATTTTCCCTACGAGATAGCTTTCAGTGTCCTTATTTATCTACCAGAAAAATCATTTGCGTTCACCTTAACCGGAAGTAATGCTACATATCATTGATCGAGCCATGTAATCAATGACTACATCACACAAAAGAACCTTAGCCTTCTTCAGAGGTCCAAATCCTTGAGAAATAATTGAAAATGGCTGTCAAGGAGAAACCTAAATTTTCATCGCTAATTCGCTTTCTCCCTTTGAGCACGGCATCAGAAGGGGCCGAACCATTTGACGTCAATCAGACTCGAGGTACGGCCCAGCGATACCGAGTAGAATTACAATATTTTAGATAATTCATCGGAAACGACTCCCACAAATTTCTCGACTTTATGTCCTTATCACCTACTCCTTTGAAACCGTTGGGCAAGCTATTACGGCTATTATGGGACGATACATTTGAGATACCATATCATGAAATATCATGTGATTTCAAAGAATAATATTTCCGTGAATTTTGCGACACCATAAAAATGTGTGCCATAAAATTTTTGCGAAGATGTCGCAGTGAAATTTCCATATTCTGTGCGAATGATTTATCATTCCCAGGAATTTTGAGACTAAATTAAGATAAGAGGCGTGATATAATCGGCTCTAAATTTACACTTACATTTCCATTGCGTAAGGCGAACGCTCTCTTATTCCCTGAGTGTCAGAAATTCAGATAAATTCTTCATCCGGTTCCGACCCATATCCGATATAAATAAAAAAAAGAGGACATTTTAATGGAACCTTTTCCTTAGTGAAAACAATAAACGTTTCTTTTATCTCCTTCTCTTTAACGATGAAACGCTGGTATTAAATGTCGTGATTGATGGGTCCAGTGCTCCCGTGGATCTGGGAGTAAAAATTTTAAAAGGTTGGCATAAATGGGGGAAATCACCAATTCACGCGACCATTATCCCGGATTGCCCCGGCACAGCGGGAAGTCGGCGGCAGACGTACTACCTGGCCCGCGAGATCTACCTCCCTCACCCCCACCCCCACCCTACCTATTGCTGTTTTATGCGGTCGCCAGCTGGCTTTGGGCCTAATCACGCCTATTTTGTAAAGAAAAACGTAAATAGAGATAGCTCTAATGTTGCATAGGAGTGGTTCTCTTCGGAGACAATGAATGCGCCGCCTTCCATTGTTTCCCTTCACAATGCCGTCATAACAAACCCTAGAGAAATTACGGTGTTTATGAACGTACACATTGCCACTAATTTACGTTGAACAGAAACAGATGTCTATTCTTTGAGATACCTTCTCAATCAGCAGCATATTCGATTAAAGGATCTGGTTTCTCGATTGAATCATGCTACGTAAAAAAATGTGCGTTTAATACTAAAGTACATATGTGCATACATTGAGGTATGGTGTGATTTGAATTATTAGTCTGCAATGAACTTATAAGAAGCATTATGTGTAGTATAATTTTCATTTAAATTCACGATGAATATTAAAATATTAATAGCTACGCCTGCTGAAAATAAAACTAAATGAAGATTGTGGGAATAAGTAAGGAATAGAATTTAAAGTTGAGCCAAAGGAACACGATATAATTACGGAAAAATGAATACTGGAGGTGGTATGTACTTGTAACAAATCATTAATATTACAAGGTCAAGCATGCAGACCTTATTTCTGTAGCATTAATGACTGCGGTGCAGCCTGCTGACACAAATCTTTCATTTCGTAGCATGCATTCACCGAAATGTTTCATTTTCCAAATTTGCCAAATTTAAAAAAAAGTCATTTTGCAATCGCAATCGTATTTCATACCCAACGATTTGTAGATTAATATTTCCGCAAATATTTACTGCCATCATCATCTATATTTGCCGCTTAAGTTCAGAGAAAATCCCTGAATATCTCCGCATTTCACACCAAGAAGGGTTCTCTTTCGCCTGTGTCTGAAATTACTTTATCAATATTCTTATGTGCACTCAAATAAAACTGATTGCTTTTCACAAAACTACTTCTGTGTTATTCACTCCTATTTCCATATATTTTGTTTTATTTTTTAACATTCGTGTATTGGGATGGGATATTTTTTTCCCTGCCACCAGTGACTGTGTAATAACGCAAGCAAAATAGCGAAGTATCGGTTTACCAAGCAATGACTCGCTCACCAAAACGTATGACGGTGATCCTTTTCTTCGGCGAGATGACATTCGGATCCATTGGACATGTGTTATCTGTGAGTGTGGTCCTCGGTTGACTTTATGGGTCTGATGAGCAGCAGGCGGAAATGGTCGCATTCGGAGAGCGAGCGCCGTGAAACGTTTCCCATTCGCCGTGCGTGAACCACACGAATATCCGTCACTCAAGCATACACACTTAAGATTACATTAGGGAACCTAAAATCATGACATTTTCGATAACTTAAAGGTAAAGACATTCATAAATTTACGGGAAGAAATATTTCTGCGATGCCAATGCTACAGATCATTCAAAAGACTCCCTTCGCAGAACGCTAAGTCTTCGTTATTTGTCTGTGGAATAGTAGGATATTATGGTTCATAACCAGTTTTAGGTATAGTCTGAGAAAGCCTCCGTTGGATACTAAAATATATTAGTGAAGAAGAAAATAGGCAAATGATCAATGAATTAATTTCAAAATAGTATTAATATACGTTGAGTTGTACTGTGTACAGTGTACTGTGTATCGCGGCTCCCGAAGCGGAGCGAGATTTAATCGGAAAATGCATTTATAAAATAGCAAATAATAGAATAATGAAATCCCAATTCATAAAAATTCCAATTTCTACACTGAAAACATAGCATTCCTGGAGCACAAAAAATACTTAGAAGTTTTAAGAGAAATCACATGACTGGTCCATTATTTTTTCATTTATCTCGTTTGGGGACGCAAGAGGTTTTATTTTGTCTCAGCCAGTTGTTTTGATGCCAGTCATAGGCTGGTTCATTGGCCGCAGTAATTCAATGAGTTTCTTTAAAATATTACGGAGACAAAAGCGGCATGCCTCCCCATTGTACTCACCCGAACTCACTTGAAAGCGTACGAAATCATATATATTTAGGTATCCCCTGATTTTTGTGTAGTATCGCCAATTATTATTTCCTAAACGAGAAACGGAAATCAATGTGGATGAATCTAATTATATTTTTAAAGAGATATATCTGAACAAACAAGTTTAATGTTTTTACCGAGACAATAAATTAAAGGTTTGAAAATGGAAGGTTCTACATCGCTAAACCCAAAAGATCATTCGGAGTAATGATCATTCATGTGACAGTGGGTAGGTCACAAAATAAATAGATTATTGCCGGAGTTCAAAGCAAATTACAGTACACATCTGCAGTGATGACGGCGTCTCAGCGAATATTTTCCGGGACGTAAGCATTTTATAGAATTCTGCAGAAAGAGAATTTCAAGCTGTGAACCGACCCACAGTGGCGGTTCTATCACCGCACATTAAAGGGGAAAGGGCGAAGCGCTAAGCCGATTTTACCTAGAGTAATTGGATCGCTTACTCTTAGGGGAAACTTAAATTAACCTAACGGATATTATGACAATCATTCTTACAGGATGCAATTACCGGCAGAGGTTAGATAATAGCGGTGAAGTTTATACACTAATTTATTAAAAAGGATCAAATTTATCTTGGCTTTGACACATGTCGCTGATATATATTTTATCACTCCCGAGATGTTCCTCTCAAGGCTAAAGAAATCCGTGTTGTACTCAGCATAATTACGTAATATTTGTGACTTTTTACTCACACAGATAACATACGAGGGTCATCCGGAAAGTAGTACCCGTTCGTGCCGCATGAAGTGCTGACGACGCGAGTAGCCGCTGGACGAGGTCAGATAGCTTCAGTGGCTTGTCTGCCTTCTCTGAGCCAAGTTGCGTGACGCTAGCATTGCCTGTGTTGTTTCTGTGATTGTTTACAATGTTTAAAAAAATTGAGAACGCCGCCAGTTGTGAAGTGAGGGCAGTGATTAAATTCCTCAATGCAAGAAACGTTCGCCCATGTGATATTCATCGCCAATTAAAGGAGGTGTATGGAGACAATGTAATGGACGAGTCGTCTGTTCGGCGGTGGTGTCGCAACTTCAACATGGGGAGGGGGAACACACACGACGATGAGCGTTCGGAGAGACCGTCTGTCATTACAGACCAACTGGTGAGCTCAGTTGACGAATTCGTGAGGAACGATCGGCGCGTCACAATTGATGACATCTGTGAGCATTTTCCCAATGTTTCTCGAACAATTGTTCATGAAATTGTTAAACACCATCTGCATTATGCAAAAATTTGTGCAAGATGGGTCCCTCGCGTATCTCAATGAGCTGGCGGCGAAGGACTATGCAGCAGGAATACAGAAACTTGTCACACGTTATGACAAATGCCTTAATTTGCTTGGAGATTATGTTGAGAAGTAGTTTAAAGTATCCTCTTTCAAATAAAATTTTTTATGTTTGTTAATATTTACTTTTGTGTCTTTATTTCACGAACGGGTACTACTTTCCGGATGACCCTCGTACTTGGAAAAAAGCTTCGCCAGCCTGAGTTTTCGGAAGTACTGCAAAAACATTTAATTCTTTTCTACTCGGAGAGTATAGGATCATCGCCTTATAAACAGTAGTGATTCAATTATTGAAGGTTCCAGGAAATGGATTGTGTTCTTCTGGTAGCATAACGTAAGTTGGCCAATATTTCAGAGACGACTTGAAAACCACTAATGCTAAATTTGTTGGCATCTATCAGCAAACTCTCCTTATGAATTGAAATGTAACTTCTGGGGACAATAAAATTAAAAAATTGAATAAATAGCCAACTTAAATGGTATATTTTGAAGAGTTCAATTCAGCTGAGATAGGTACCATCATTATGAACATGAATTCATGAATATTCAAAAATGTCAACTTCCATTCAGGAATTACCATTATGTTTAATTTTGAACTAACTAACTTCATTACCATGTGTTTTCCATATAAAATAGTCGAATTTTGATTACGATATGTCTTTGAAAGGATTCCTATGCTGTTCTTTAGCAACTTGCTAAAAACAAAGTACCTAGAAAATATGATGAATCTGAGACACCATTTTACATTTCGATTGGAAAAATAAAGTTTCTGCTTATGTAATAAAATCACCATTACTTTTAATACAATGTTTACTGTTCCATGATACAATAAATCCTTCTCGCATGACTTATAAAATTAAAAACGATAAAACGAATTTATATCACGATAAAATGTTGAAGCATAGAAAACATTTTTTTGATCGTTCCTTCATGAATGTCTGCCAAGAGAGCCACGTACGTAATTCATGGTAGGGCCGTTTACTCCTTTATGAGGGTCATCTCTCAACTCAAACCGCGCCAATCCCTGTTTATGTTTCATCTCCAATCCTCAGGAAATTAAAATGGGTTGGTGGAATCTCAAGGAAGAATTTAGAGACCTACTTGAGTTGATCTGTTTTACTTTATGAGCGAATGCATTCAGAGGCAAAGATCAGAAATCGATGGAAACACATTATTCACATAAGTTTTCAAATACAGCTGCAGACAGTCGAGGGAGATCCGACCTACGAGAAAGTATGGAATGGAGCGGGAAGGAACGTGACACGGGGAATCGCGTGAGCTGAAGACTGTCTCGCAGTGTTAGCGGAGAGAGCATACTTCATGTCAATTTGAAGTCAATCCATTAAGATGTCACCATTTATGACCATCGTGGAAATTTTAAAACGTATTTCACAGATAATCTTTCACTTTAAGCCTAGAAAGTTAATTCTGAGGCGAACAAAATTTTCAAAATAATTAATCTTTATTTCGATCCCAAAAATTAAGGATCATCCAGAAAATATTTTTTGTAGAAATGTAACTTGATAACGTTTTTGTACCAGCTTTACAATTTGCAACTATTAGAGCAACTACGGATGCACTCTTTCAACCAATTCCTCCATTCACCTCTCACCACTCTCGGGGGAATATTTGACTTCTTTCCACTCATATTATTTCCCTATTTGCCGACCACAGTGGTGGCGGGAAAACGCTCCCGTCTGCCAAGCCAGAGGTCGGGGGTTCGATTCCCATCTAGGTGGATTTTCCTTCACCTAGGGCTTGGATGTTTTTAGTTGTCTTCATTGTAATGTGTAAGGATTAGGTGGAAGAGGGGATTATGAAGTCTCGATCTCGCCAAATAAAGTCATTAAATCCAGAAAGCACGTTCGCCATCTCTCACGGTAAATTAAGTAAGATATATTTCCGTAGCACTTTTCAGACTTATCTCTTAATTAATGTTTACTGTATTTACTTATTACCTTTCCCCCAAGCGTAGAGTGACTGTTAAAACATTTCCAATTGTGATTGTAAACCAAATGAACTATTTTTAAAATTTTAAAAAGCCGGCCAAGCAAAAACACAAACAAACGAGCACGAAAGAATTTTTTAAAAATATTTCCAAAAAAATCCTTGGCATCTAACTGTATTCTAGAACGTTTTCCAAAGGGTTATTTAAATAAATAACCACAGCTATTTAAAGAGTTTCTGGCTCCAATAGATGATTCCTTTCATTAGACCGCCAACCCTTCTTCGTCAACGTTGAGAATGGCATAAAAGCAATTACAGTCGCGGAATTTCTCTCAGCAAATTGAGAATACCTCCTATGAGGAATCTCTAAATAGCTGCGACTTTCAACACACACAGACGAGATTTGACTAGACCAACTAACTGACTAAAAATTTAGGATTTTGGGGAGCCAAAGAAACAGATTAATTCAGATTTTTTTAAGTTCTCTGGGTCAGTTAGGAAAATCCATGTAAAAGAAACTCATTTTTTTCATTTTGTAACCTACCTTTTGATAAAAAAATTACATAAATCATTCTATCGTGACCAAAGCTTGGCAATGAAGACGAAGGGTCGAGTTAGGAAAGGGTCGGCTTTGGCAGTATATATGTATGCATATACAGGGTTCGTCCAGAAAATAAGTGTACTGATTTTTTCCCGCCGCTCCAGGCGCGCCCAGCACCGCTCTGACGGGCTGCGATTGGAGGGGTGTATGTTGGCAAGCGACGCTGAAAAAGGCAGTCGGCTATGAGCTGTGGTGTAGTGAGGAGCTCTGTTAACGCGAACCTCCACGCTTCGACCCACGTCACGGAACGCGATGCCGAAGTTTTTGGAGCAGCGTTATTCCATCACATTTGCGGTAAAGCTTGGGAAATCGTCTACCGAAACTGTCGGTATGATTAACCAGGCTTACGGGGAGTCAGCCATGTCCAGAAACATGATCTTTCGGTGGCAAAGATGTTCGTGGAGGGCAGAGAAGAGGTCGACGAGTCTTCGAGAGGTTCCCGATGATGCCTTCGCGGGAGCGTTCCAGGAATGGGAACGCCGCTGGAACAAGTGTATCGACTCACAAGGGTCCTATTTTGAGGAATATTAGCTTAAGATATGTAAAAGTGTAATAAATTTTTTTTCCTGAACTCGGTACACTTATTTTCCGGACGAACCCTGTATGTGTGTGTGTACATATTCAAAACTGGGGTGAAAGTATAGCGGATTTGGATATATATTTTACAAATGGGACATTTGCGTTACACTTGTTCATTCACTTTTCTTCGCATGGTTATCTCAGGGCCGCATCCACGACCCTTTTGTTCAATACTTGTTGCATTGTAATCAGTCTTTCTCCTTCCTTTCGCCGTCTCTCTCTCTTCGCCTTCTTCCTTCCTCTCTCTTCCGCCCTCCCCCATCTCTCTCCTCATATTTCTCCCAGTCCTCCCTAACAACCCACCCTCGAAGAGATTTCGCCCTCCTTTCCGCTTGCTTTCCTCCTCTCTCCCTATCCTTATCTCCTACTCCCTTTTTCTCTTTCCGTTCCACTCTCATGGGTAACAAAACCCTCGCCATCCACACCGCTCCCCTCCAACCCCGCTCCTCCCCGCCATGCTATCTCTCTCACTCCCACATAGGCGCCACAGCTAACCCACTTCGCTCGCGAAGTCCGAATATGAACAACGCAATGCGATAGAATATGGAATAATTTTCGATTCAACTACACCACGAAGAAAACAATGGCAGCATCTCTAATTAAAAACCGGTGTCCCTATGCGTTCGCCCCACGCACACGTAAGGTTTGAGCGATAGTTTAAAAAAATAAATAGCTTTTTTGCCTTCAAATTTATTCCGAAGGTGCAACCGGTTTCAACCAACTGGGCATCGGCAGGCGAATATGATTTTATCAGTTGTTTTCCCCGTAGAAGGTCCTCCGTTCCGCACCTCAACCCCCAACTCCACCGCGGACCAGGATGCCTCCCACGCCCCCTTACCCGGCCTATTCCACCTCCTTGCCAAATACCTGTGTTCACACACCATGGCTTGCCACCCAGAGGTTTTTTCTGAAAATTACTTGCGGCGCCAATGAGACAATCACCCTCAGAATCAAATCCACTTACCCCTCCTGTACTGAGGGTGGCGTTACCTATATAGACTTTCATTTCATTCTCATCATACGTTGTGCAGTACGAATAAATTGTTGGAAACATGGAGTTTGGATCCAATAATGGATATTTCCAAAGATTATAATTGTCCTTTTTCTTTTTTGACGGTCGCAACAATTGACGGTGCTTGAATTAGCGACAGAATTTCTCGGGGAAATGCCGAATCATTCTGATATTCAAGAAGTCCTCACGACATGGTCATCACTGTGGCGTTTGATTACAAAATCGAGAGTCGATATTTAAAATGGAATATCGGCCTCACCAAAGTCACACCGCAACGCCACTATGCTATATGGTGGCAGCATGGGCACGGCACGTCGCAGTCGATGCCTGGCAGCATTGCACATGCGTACCTTCTCGCCGTCTCTCCCGTTCCGGTGGCACCCACGCCCGCATCACTTGCCTCTTCACTCCCATGCCCCATCCCATTCCACCTCCTCCATCACTCCCTCCTCCGACCTTTGCCACCAAAAACCGCTTCGCTCCAATGTTTTCATATCGATCTTCCTCCACTCCTCCTCCCCACAATACCCGTCATCTCCTCCGAATCCTCCGCGGTTATCTACTATCCACACCCCTTCCCCAAGCGAGTACCCCACACACGAAATTCCGGTGCTATACCTCCCTCAGCTTGGAGCCACCCCTTTTAAAGTTCCCCCACGCCATCCAATCCCCAGAGCCACTTACTCTCTCCTTCTCGACGTTTCACTTTCTCTCTCCCGATCTCCTTCCCACAGACACATCCCTTCTCATCCTTCCCTTCCGGTCCCTTCGGTCACGCGAGTTTCCAATCTTCCTCCTCCTTCCCTTGTCCTCATCCGCTTCTTCCCGACCGACTACCCCTCCGCCCCCAACAAGCCGGCATTCAAATGATATAGCAGCGGACGCCTTCCGAAACTCAGTTCCCCGTAAGACGAAACGTGCAAATAATCATGTTGCATGCGCGGAAGAGAATTCGATACGAGGAGAATGAAAGGGGGTGGGTAATGTCCGGATTTGCGGCCAGCGGAGACCGGTGGAAAACCCTTTTTCGGAGAGAACCCTTTCGAGAGCGGAGTGGAGAGGACGACTGGTATTCATGCGAAGCGAGCTTCATCTTCATCCTCTTCATTTTCGCAAACGCCAGCCTTTTTTCGTTCCGACAGTAACAATCGAGGCAAAAGACCGCCTCGGAGTCAAAAGTGCGGGACTCGTGCTCAATATGCTCCCGCCTTTTTTTTACGACTTGCCATTCTGTTGCGTAGCCATTGCTTATTTTCTCGCGGGTATATACTTAGGTCGTTTCGGCGGGAACATTTCCGAAATACCTCGCTCGTTGGAAGGAACAAAACGATTTGTTTTAATGCTTTATTTCTGCGTCAGACTTTCTATTTGGTATTGTCGAATTAACGTGAGAGTAGACGACGGACCTCATTGGGGAAGAGAGCATCACGAGGTTGAATTCCATCGATAACGAATGCCGCAAATACAAATACAAATTGAAATATCAATGCAGAAATAGTCAATGGCCATTTATTTATTCCTTCAAATATGGGGTTCAATGCTTTCATGCGTTACCACGACGTGCACGTTCACGTTCTAAGGTGTCCTGATATTTTTCAGACAAACAACTTACACCAAAAACTTGAAACTTCCGCAACTTCTCAACATACCTTCCCTGCAGCCTAAGACGTTTTTCACAACTTACACGCCATTCTTACATGGCTTCCGAGAAGGATTCCGTGCGAGTGCCTTTTTTCCACCGTAAAAACCCAGCAGTTTGGTCTACAAGGCTCCCTGGGTTCCTCATCACAATGCATTCGGCCTTATTTTAACTCTCTCAACCAAGAGCGTACACCTTTCACATCCATAACTCAACGTAGTATGCCTCACTCAATTGACGATGAATTTTGATGTTTTTAAACCATCCAAGTTGAGTAAATTGATTAAATAATCTTCTTGTCCACTTCATAATTCCATTTTAAGTATTGACAACGCTTCTAACTCTTGGGGTAAAACTACGAATCCTGCGTAATTTACATTGCACCCTTCTATGTTTATTTCATATAGAGTGCCCGCGTATTTTAAGTACAACAGCATCTCTCTATCTATTTGCAGCAATAGCAGCAATTATGAGGGAGGGAGACCAACGGATGAGGTCACTGAGAGAATAGGAGGGTAATTTGGTCAGTTCTGAGAGAGAAATTGAACGCACCTTGTACTTGTGGTATGTGATAGTTTGCAACCAGAATGTCATAAAGGCTTCGCTCTTCCGCTAGTATTTGACTGTGGGAAAAACAATGCAACCGTCTTCCATTTGTGGTGTCATACCATGAAATTTCGGCGAGTTTTTATGCGAGCTCCATGTCGGCGCAATTTGTGGGCGGCAGTTCCCAACGCGCTGCCACGCCTCGTTACAATGAGCGGATCATGACACAAAAGGACCGAGGGGAAAAAACCGTGGAAATTGGATAATGTGGAGGAGAAAGAAGCTACCTACTTAAAGGGCGCGTCATTATTGCCATGGCTGTCACGAATGGAACACGTGAAGCAGATAACGAGAGATGTGAATACGGAGGAATGATGAGACTAGTTTGTAATGGGGCGGAGTGGAGAGATGATGACTGTTTTTACACGACGCGTTCGGTGTACATCAGCAAAGGGATAGTGATACCGGAAATGTCAGCGATGGATCGGTAAATTCAATCGCGTCCTAGAAACTATAGCAACAGTAGAGGGTGCTTCACGGTTCTCCATTTTGGTACTGTAGTACTTTTAGTATCTTTTACTCTATGCTCTTCCCTCATTCACACACGGAGCAATGAGACTGAGAAAATATTTTGATGAATGTGTTCTTTCATGGATTTTCTTCAATTCTTATGCCCGCTCACGGCATTCAAATTATCTTTCAATTTGAAAAATAAATATTATACACAATGCAAAAATAATCACGCCAAGAATCTTTTATAAATAAGGAACGACGTAATAAAGTGAGAGATTTAGTTTTAAGAATAATGGAATCTGAGAAAACAGTCGTTTCACCCTGTGAATTAGCATTACATGTTTAGATATGAGCACGAAAGGACAAACATCGGCACATTAGGATTTAGTCGGTAAATCCTTCCATTTTATTTCCATAAAAAGAAACATGCTTCTCCGTTACCCTTGTCATCGCCATCCAATAAATGTCTCCTATAAGACTGAAATTTCCAAGCAAGTGTTCTCACTCCTGTACTTGGATTCGAACGAAATGACTCCGATAAAGGAGTCAAGAATATAGGCCTTAGCATCTCTTTCCATGCGGCAAATGTCTGCCATCTAAAGAGGATTTCGAGAGGGTCACTGCATGGAAGATAACGGCTCAATTTCGATTTCGGAAGGATTTAGTCGCCCCATTTGAGTAGCATGTAAAGAGCAAAAATCCCTGCCTGAAGACCTTTCGTAACGGTTTGGAAAACTTTGGCACCAAGGGGATAACATGAGATTTCAGAAACATAAATACGTGCATACAAGAACGAGTTATTCATACGGCAGAGGAAAATATTCTGGTTAATTTGGAAACCTTTTCCGACATTTTACACAGTTCGAAAAATATTTGTTCACTTCAAACTTATCCTATATATTAATTTGTTTTATGCTCCTAGGTATAAATGTTAGAGCATTTTTAATTAGATTTCATCAAGACTTTTGCTTTTTTCGGCACATTTTCAGTGTTACTCACTTTGAACCGATTTTTGCTGACGACATGATAGTATTAAATAATTTGCTCAAATCATAATCAATCATCCTCAGGATTCATGCAGGGTTCATTATTTCATCATTTATGCCTCCGTTTACGTTAATTTTAAATAATTTATATGTAACCATAACACCACAGTTATCAACCCGAAGGTAGGTTTAATAGGTGAGCTCACCAAGTACTACACCCAACGGCGCGTGAAATTATACTGCACATATCAGGCTAGAAGGTAAAGGTTGCCCAGGTACTTCTGGTACCCTGATAAAAATGACAGAGCTTGGCTGAAGCTGAGGGAGTTGAACCCGGACACTCCGGTGAGGAGTCAAACTCTCTACCCAGTGCACTACCAGACCCCATAATTTTGAGGTAATCATGTAAAATTTTCCCCTCTGGGAAGAAATACGGGTGGATGAATGGAAGTAGATGTACCTACAGGTGCTTTGGACGAAAATGAATTCATAAATGTTCACAAGAGGTGGATTTTAATAATCTCTCACATAAATTGGC